>NW_027441467.1:0-340666 GCF_964195595.1 Calonectris borealis | reverse complement strand
TGGGCCCTGGTTTTGTTCGCCGGGTTCTGGTTTTGTTCCCCAGCCTCTGGTTTTGTTCCCCAGGCTCTGGATTTTCCCCAGGCTCTGGATTTCTCCCGTGGGTTCTGTATTTTTTTCTTGGGGCTCTGGCTTTGTCCCTGGAGCTCTGGCTCTGTCCCTGGGGCGCTGGCTTTTTCCTTAGGACTCTGGTTATTTTCCTGGGGCCCGGTTATTTTCCTGGGGCTCTGGTTTTGTTCCTGGAGCTCTGGTTTTCTCCTGCGGGCTCTGGTTTTGTTCCTGAGGCTCTGATTTTCTCCCGCAGGCTCTGGTTTTCTCCCACGGGGACTGGCTTTGTCCCTGGGGCTCTGGTTTTTTCCCTGGGGCTCTGGCTTTGTCCCTGGCGCTCTGGTTTTGTCCCTGGCGCTCTGGTTTTGTTCCCCGTATCCCGGTTTTGATCCCCGTACCCAAGTTTTATTCTGCCGACCCTGGCTTTGTTCCTTTGGCTTTGGCTTTCTTCTGTGGGCTCTGGTTGTGCTTCCCGGGCTGTGGTTGTGTTTCCTGAGGCTCTGGTTGTTTTTCCCGGGCTCTGGTTATGTTTCCCGAGCCCTGGTTGTGTTTTCCGGACTCTGGTTTTCTTTCCATGGCTCTGTTTTTTTTCCCGGGCTCTGGTTTCCTCTCGCGGGCTCTTTTTTTTTTTACTGGGGCTCTGGCTTTGTCCCTGGGGATCTGTTTTTTTTCCTGAGGCTCTGGTTATTTTTCTGGGGCTCTAGTTTTTTTCCTGGAGCTCTGTTTTTCTCCTGCGGGCTCTGGCTTTGTCCCTGGGGCTCTGGCTTTGTCCCTGGGGCTCTGGCTTTGTCCCTGGGGCTCTGGCTTTGTTCCTGGGTCTGTAGTTTTTTTCCGTAGACCCTGGCTCTGTCCCTCGGGCTCTGGCTTTGTCCCTGGGGCTCTGGTTTTGCTCCTGGGGCTCTGTTTTGTCCCTAGGGCTCTGGTTTTGCTCCTGTGTCTGTAATTTTGTCCCTGGGACTCTGGTTTTGTCCCTGGGGCTCTGGTTTTGTCCCTGGCACTCTGGTTTTGTTCCTGGAGCTCTCGTTTTCTACTGCAGGCCCTGGTTTTGTTCCCCGGGCCCTGGTTTTGTTCCCCGGCCTCTGGTTTTCTCCCGCGGGCCCTGTTTTTTTTCCTGGGGCTCCGTTTTTTTTCCTGGGGCTCTGTTTTTTTTTCCTGGGGCTCGGGTTTTGTTCCTGGAGCTCTGGTTTTCTACTGCGGTCCCTGGTTTTCTTCCCGGGCACTGGCTTTGTTCCTGGAGCTCTGGTTTTCTCCTGCGGGCTCTGGTTTTGTTCCTGGGCCTGTAGTTTTTTTCCCCGAGCTCTGGCTTTGTCCCTGGGGCTCTGGTTTTGTCCTTGGGGCTCTGGTTTAGTTCCTGGTTCTTTAGTTTTGTCCCTGGGGCTCTGGCTTTGTCCGTGGGGCTCTGGCTTTGTCCGTGGGGCTCTGGCTTTGTCCCTGGGGCTCTGGCTTTGTTCCCCGGGCTCTGGTTTTGTTCCCCGGGCTCTGTTTTTGTTCCACGGGCTCTGGTTTTGTTCCCCGGGTTCTGTTTTTTTCCCCGGACTCTAGATTTCTTCCCAGGCACTGGTTTTTTTTCCTGGGGCTCTGCCTGTGTCCCTGGGGTTCTGGCTGTGTCCCTGGGGTTCTGGCTGTGTCCCGGGCGCTCTGGCTGTGTCCCGGGCGCTCTGGCTTTGTCCCTGGGGCTCTGGTTTTCTTTCTAGGGCTCTGGTTTTGTCCCTGGGGCTCTGGTTTTGTCCCTGGGGCTCTGGTTTTGTCCCTGGGGTTCTTGTTTTGTCCCTGGGGCTCTGGTTTTGTTCCTGGAGCCCTCGTTTTCTACTGCAGGCCCAGGTTTTGTTCCCCAGGCCCTGGTTTTGTTCCCCGGGCCCTGGTTTTGTTCCCCGGGCCCTGGTTTTGTTCCCCGAGCCCTGGTTTTGTTCCCCGGGCCCTGGTTTTGTTCCCCAGGCCCTGGTTTTGTTCCCCGGGCCCTGGTTTTGTTCCCCGGGCCCTGGTTTTCTCCTGCAGGATTTTGTTTTCTTCATTGGGCTCTGGTTTTGTTCCCCGGGCTCTGGTTTTGTTCCCCGGGCTCTGGTTTTGTTCCCCGGGCTCTGGTTTTGTTCCCCGTGTTCTGGTTTTGTTCCCCGGGCTCTGTTTTTTTCCCCGGACTCTGGATTTCTTCCCAGGTGCTGGTTTTTTTTCCTGGGGCTCTGGCTGTGTCCCTGGGGCTCTGGCTGTGTCCCTGGGGCTCTGGCTGTGTCCTTGGGGCTCTGGTTTTCTTTCTGGGGCTCTGGTTTTCTTCCTAGGGCTCTGGTTTTGTCCCTGGGGCTCTGGTTTTGTCCCTGGGGCTCTGGTTTTGTCCCTGGGGCTCTGGCTTTACCCTTGGGCTCTGGTTGTCCATGGAGGTCTGGTTTTACCCCGAGGGTCTGTTTTTTTTCCGTGGTCTCCTGATTTGTTCCCGGGGCTCGGCTTTTGTTCCGCGGGCCCTGGTTTACTCCCGAAT
Organism: Calonectris borealis; assembly: GCF_964195595.1. Classification (NCBI taxonomy): domain Eukaryota; kingdom Metazoa; phylum Chordata; class Aves; order Procellariiformes; family Procellariidae; genus Calonectris; species Calonectris borealis. The sequence continues at coordinate 338,151 of NW_027441467.1, read as the reverse complement.
AATTTGGTTTTATTCCACAGGCCCTTGTTTTCTTCCTGTGGCTGTGGCTTTCTTCTGCAGGCTCTGGTTTTGTTCCCCAGGGTCTGGTTTTCTCCCGTGGGCCCTGGTTTTGTTCCTGCGGGCCCTGGTTGTGTTCCCGGGGCCCTGGTTGTGTTCCCCGGGCCCTGGTTGTGTTCCCCGGGCCCTGGTTTTCTCCTGCAGGATTTGGTTTTCTTGCACAGGCCCTGGTTTTGTTCCTGTGGCTTTGGCTTTCTTCTGCTGCCTCTGGTTTTGTTCCCCGGGCTCTGGTTTTGTTCCCCGGGCTTTGGTTTTGTTCCCCGGGCACGGGTTTTGTTTCCCGGACTCTGATTTGCTTCCCCAGTCCCTGGTTTACTCCCGCATGCTTTGGTTTTATTTCGCGGGCCCTCGTTTTCTTCCTGTGGCTGTGGCTTTCTTCTGCTGGCTCTGGTTTATTTCCCCGGGCTCTGGTTTTGTTCCCCGGACTCTGCTTTTTTTCCCCGAGTTCTGGATTTCTCCCGCGGCCACTGGTTTTTTTTCCTCGGACTCTGGCTGTGTCCCTGTGGTTCTGGCTGTGTCCCTGTGGCTCTGGCTTTGTCCCTCGGGCTCTGGTTTTATTCCTGGGTCTCTGGTTTTGTTCCTGGGGCTCTGATTTTTTTCCTGGTGCTCTGGTTTTATCCCGCGGGGTATAGTTTTGTTCCCCGGGCCCTGGGTTTGTTCCCCGGGCCCTGGGTTTGTTCCCCGGGCCCTGGGTTTATTCCCCGGGGCATGGTTTTTTTCCCCGGGCGCTGGTTTTGTTCCCCGGGCGCTGGTTTTGTTCCCCGGGCCCTGGTTTTGTTCCCCGGGCCCTGGTTTTGTTCCCCGGGCTCTGGCTTTGTCTCTGGGGCTCTGGCTTTTTCCCTGGTGCTCTGGTTTTGTTCCTGGGGCTCTGGTTTTCACCCGCAGGCTCTGTTTTTTTCCCTGGGGCTCTGGCTTTGTCCCTGGGGCTCTGGCTTTGTCCCTGGGGCTCTGATTTTGTCCCTGGGACTCTGGTTTTGTTCCTGGGGCTCTGGTTTTCTCCTGCGGGCTCTGGCTTTGTCCCCGTACCCAGGTTTTGTTCCCCGTACCCAGGTTTTTTTCCCCGTACCCAGGTTTTTTTCCCCGGGACCTGGTTTTGTTCGCCAGGACCTGGTTTTATTCCCCCGGCCCTGGTTTTGTTCCCTGGACCGTGGTTTTCTTCCCTGGGGCTCTGTTTTTTTCCATGGGGCTCTCGCTTTGTCTCTGGGTCTCTGGTTTTCTCCCTAGGTCTATGTTTTTTTTCCTGGAATTCTGTTTTTTCTCCTGGAGTTCTTGTTTTGTTCCCGGGGTCTGGTTTTGTTTCCCGGGCTCTGGTTTTGTCCCGCGGGCTCTGGTTTTGTCCCATGGGCCCTTTTTTTTTTTTTTTCCTGGGGCGCTGGTTTTTTTCCTCGTGCTCTGGTTTTCTTCCTGGGGCTCTCGTTTTCCTCCTGGGGCTGAGGTTTTTTCCCGCGGGCTCTGGTTTTGTTCCCGGGGCTCTGGTTTTATTCCCCGGTCTGTGTTTTTTTTCCTGGTGCTCTGGTTTTGTTCCCTGGGCTTTGGTTTTGTTCCCCGGCCTCTGGTTTTGTCCCGCGGGCTCTGGTTTTGTCCCACGGCTTCTGATTTTGTCCCGCGGGACCTGTTTTTTTTTCTTGGGCCCTGGTGTTTTTCCTCGTGCTCTGGTTTTCTTCCTGCAGCTCTCGTTTTCCTCCTGCGTCTCAGCTTTTTCCCGCGGTCTCTGGTTTTGTTCCCGGGGCTCTGGTTTTGTTCCCCGGGCTCGGGTTTTGTTCCCCGGGCTCGGGTTTTTATTCCCGGGCTCTGATTTTCTTCCCCGTGCCCTGGTTTACTCCCGCATGATTTGGCTTTATTCCGCAGGCCCTGGTTTTGTTCCTGTGGCTGTGGCTTTCTTCTGTGGGCTCTGGTTTTGTTCCCCGGGGTCTGGTTTTATTTTTTTGCGTGGTGTTTGGTTTTTTCCCCCGGGCCCAGGATTTGTTCCTCTAGCCCTGGCTTTTTTCCTCAGCTCTGGTTTTGTCCCCGGGCCCTGGTTTTTTTCCCCGGGCCCTGGTTTTTTTCCCCGGGCCCTGGTTTTTTTCCCCGGGCCCTGGTTTTCTCCCGCGGGCACTGTTTTTTTTCCTGGGGCTCTGGTTTAGTTCCACGGAGTTTGGTTTTGTTCTAGGGTCTCTGGTTTTCTCCCTGGGTCTCTGGCTTTGTCCTTGGTGCTCTGGCTTTATCCATGGAGCTCTGGTTTTGTTCCTGGAGCCATAGTTTCCTCCCACGTGCTCTGATTTTGTTCCTGGGGCTCTGTTTTTCTCCCGCGCGCTCTGGTTTTGTCCCTGGGGCTCTGGTTTTGTTCCCCGGACCCTGGCTTTGTTCCTGGGGCTCTTGTTTTGTTCCTCGGGCTCTTGTTTTGTTCCTGGGGCTCTTGTTTTGTTCCTGGGGCTCTGCTTTTGTTCCTGGGGCTCTGGTCTTCTCCCGTGGGCTCTGGTTATCTCCTGCGGGCCCTGGTTTTGCTCCCCGGGCCCTGGTTTTGCTCCCCGGGATCTGGTTTTGCTTCCCGGGCTCTGATTTTGTCCCTGGGCCTCGAGTTTTGTTCCTCGGGCTCTGGTTTTCTCCCTGGGGCCCTGGTTTTGTTCCTGGAGCTCTGGATTTCTCCCGCGGGCTCTTGTTTTCTTCCTGGGGTTCTGATTTTGTTCCTGCGTCTCTGGTTTTGTCCCTGGGCCTCTAGTTTTGTTCCTGGGGCTCTGGCTTTGTCCCTGGAGCTCTGGCTTTGTCCCTGGGGCTCTGGCTTTGTCCCTGGAGCTGTGGATTTGTCACTGGAGCCCTGGTTTTGTTCCTGGATCTCTGTTTTTTTCCACCGGCCTCTGGTTTTGTTCCCTGGCCTCTGGTTTTGTTACCCGGGCCCTGGTTTTGTCCCTGGGGCTCTGGTTTTCTCCCGCGAGCTCTGGTTTTGTTCCTGGCACCCTGGTTTTGTTTCCCGGACCCTGGTTTTGTTTCCCGGACCTTGGTTTTTGTTACCGGACCCTGGTTTTGTTTCGTGGGCTCTGGTTTTCTCCCGCAGGCTCTGTTGTTTTTTACTGGGGCTCTGGCTTTGGCCCTGGGGCTCTGGCTTTGGCCCTGGGGCTCTGGCTTTGGCCCTGGGGATCTGGTTTTTTTCCTGGGGCTCTGTTTTTTTCCTGGGGCTCTGGTCGTTTTCCTGGGGCTGTGATTATTTTCTTGGGGCTGTGGTTTTCACCTGCGGGCTCTGGTTTTTTTCCTGGGGCCCTGGTTTTTTTCCCCGGGCTCTGTCTTTGTTCCCTGGGGCTCTGGCTTTGTCCCTGGGTCTCTGGCTTTGTCCCTGTGGTTCTGGCTTTGTCCCTGGGTCTCTGGCTTTGTCCCTGGGGTCTGGCCTTGTCCATGGGGCCCTATTTTTTTTCCCCGGACCCTGTTTTTTTTCCACGGGCCCTGTTTTTTTTCCCAGGGCCAGGCATTTTCCCTGGGGCTCTGGCTTTGTCCGTGGAGCTCTGGCTTTGTCCCTGGGGCCCTGGCTTTGTCCCTGGGGCCCTGGCTTTGTCCCTGGGGCCCTGGCTTTTTTCCCCAGGCCCTGGCTTTGTTCCCTGAGCCCTGGCATTTTTCCCTGGGCCCTGTTTCTTTTCCCCGGGCCCTGTTTTTTTTCCCCGGGCCCTGGTTTTCTCCCGCGGGCACTGTTTTTTTTCCTGGGGCTCTGGTTTAGTTCCACGGAGTTTGGTTTTGTTCTAGGGTCTCTGGTTTTCTCCCTGGGTCTCTGGCTTTGTCCTTGGTGCTCTGGCTTTATCCATGGAGCTCTGGTTTTGTTCCTGGAGCCATAGTTTCCTCCCACATGCTCTGATTTTGTTCCTGGGGCTCTGTTTTTCTCCCGCGCGCTCTGGTTTTGTCCCTGGGGCTCTGGTTCTGTCCCTGGGGTTCTGGTTCTGTCCCTGGGGCGCTGGTTCTGTCCCTGGGGCTCTGGTTTTGTCCCTAGGTCTCTGGTTTTGTTCCTGGGGCTCTTGTTTTGTTCCTGGGGCTCTGCTTTTGTTCCTGGGGCTCTGGTCTTCTCCCGTGGGCTCTGGTTTTGTTCCTGGTGCCCTGGATTTGTTCCCCTGGCCCTGGTATTGTTCCCCGGGCCGTGTTTTTTTCCCGCAGGATTTGGTTTTCTCCCGCGAGCTCTGGTTTTGTTCCTGGCACCCTGGTTTTGTTTCCCGGACCCTGGTTTTGTTTCCCGGACCCTGGTTTTGTTTCCCGGACCCTGGTTTTGTTTCGTGGGCTCTGGTTTTCTCCCGCAGGCTCTGTTGTTTTTTACTGGGGCTCTGGCTTTGGCCCTGGGGCTCTGGCTTTGTCCCTGGGGCCCTGGCTTTGTTCCCCAGGCCCTGGCTTTGTTCCCTGAGCCCTGGCATTTTTCCCTGGGCCCTGGTTTTGTTCCTGGCACCCTGGTTTTGTTTCCCGGACCCTGGTTTTGTTTCCCGGACCCTGGTTTTGTTTCCCGGACCCTGGTTTTGTTTCGTGGGCTCTGGTTTTCTCCCGCAGGCTCTGTTGTTTTTTACTGGGGCTCTGGCTTTGGCCCTGGGGCTCTGGCTTTGTCCCTGGGGCCCTGGCTTTGTTCCCCAGGCCCTGGCTTTGTTCCCTGAGCCCTGGCATTTTTCCCTGGGCCCTGGTTTTTTTCCCTGGGCTCTGGTTTTTTTCCCCGGGCCCTGGTTTTCTCCCGCGGGCACTGTTTTTTTTTTTGGGGCTCTGGTTTAGTTCCATGGAGTTTGGTTTTGTTCTAGGGTCTCTGGTTTTCTCCTTGGTCTCTGGCTTTGTCCTTGGTGCTCTGGCTTTATCCATGGAGCTCTGGTTTTGTTCCTGGAGCCATAGTTTCCTCCCACGAGCTCTGATTTTGTTCCTGGGGCTCTGTTTTTCTCCCGCGCGCTCTGGTTTTGTCCCTGGGGCTCTGTTTTTTTCCCTGGGGCTCTGGTTTTTTCCCTGGGGCTCTGGTTTTGTTGCTGGGGCTCTGGTTTTGTTGCTGGGGCTCTGGTTTTGTTCCTGGGTCTGTAGTTTTGTTCCCCGGACCCTGGCTTTGTCCCTGGTGCTCTGGTTTTTTCCCTGGGGCTGTGGCTTTGTCCCTATGTCTCTGCTTTTGTTCCTGGGTCTCTTGTTTTGTTCCTGGGGCTCTGCTTTTGTTCCTGGGGCTCTGGTCTTCTCCTGTGGGCTCTGGTTATCTCCTGCGGCCCTGGTTTTATTCCCCGGACCCTAGTTTTGCTGCCCGGGCTCTGGTTTTACTCCCCAGGCTCTGATTTTGTCCCTGGGCCTCGGGTTTTGTTCCTGGTGTTAATGTTAATCTTAATCAACATTAATCTTCAAAGTGTTATCATCCTGTGTATAGCCCTCACCCAGAACTGGGTTAAAAGGCCAGTTAATAAGAAACCAGAATGGTGAAGCTAGTGAGTGGGTCTTTGGTTGGAGGAGATCAAGATGTATATGTTTTAATTTAAGAACACTACGGTGATAGATAGTTTAGTTTGTTGTGGATTCTATATTGCTCGCTTCTGTAATTTTAAACAATGAAGATTTGTTGCTTAGAAGTTAGATAACTAACAGGTGTGTGTTTGTAATTGTGTGGAGTAGTAATTAATTATAAGCTGTGTGTTTTAGAGGTAGTGATAATTAATTTTAGCTATGGAAACTATAAACAGACGTGGTCCAAGCATGGCTCAGGGACAAATTGCGACCCTATAAGGTAAAGAGGAAATAAGTTCATGAAGATTTCACTACCCTGCCGACCACCAGAGACCACCCGAGACCCCCAAGAAGACCCTAAAGGCTTTAGTGCGCATGTGTTTAAGATGATGTAATACTATAATTAGTTCTCGGAAATGTAATGAATATGTAACAAGGAAATTTAAAATATGTACGAGAAGCATGGATATAAACAGAAAGGTGACTAGACCAGGTATGCTTGATTTGTCGCAAGTCCACCGAGCACCCAGGCCTGAATAAAACAATATCTCTCCAGAGCGTGTGGAATTGGTTACTTGCAAGCTGGGCACGAATCCCCTTTTCGGACAACACTGGGGTCTGGTTTTCTCCCTGGGGCCCTGGTTTTGTTCCTGGAGCTCTGGTTTTCTCCCGCGGGCTCTTGTTTTCTTCCTGGGGTTCTGATTTTGTTCCTGCGCCTCTGGTTTTGTTCCTGGGCCTCTAGTTTTATTCCTGGGGCTCTGGTTTTCTCCCTGGGGCCCTGGTTTTGTTCATGGAGCTCTGGTTTTCTCCCACAGGCTCTGGTTTTGTCCCTGCGTCTCTGATTTTTTCCCTGGGCCTCTAGCTTTGTCCCTGGAGCTGTGGATTTGTCACTGGGGCTCTGGTTTTGTTCCTGGATCTGTTTTTTTCCACCAGCCTCTGGTTTTGTTCCCCGGCCTCTGGTTTTGTTCCCCGGCCTCTGGTTTTGTTACCCGGGCTCTGGTTTTGTCCCTGGGGCTCTGGTTTTCTCTCGCGGGCTCTGGTTTTGTTCCCGGTGCCCTGGTTTTGTTCCCCGGGCCCTGGTATTGTTCCCCGGGCCGTGGTTTTCTCCCGCAGGATTTGGTTTTCTCCCGCGAGCTCTGGTTTTGTTCCTGGCACCCTGGTTTTGTTTACCGGACCCTGGTTTTGTTTCCCAGACCCTGGTTTTGTTTCCCGGACCCTGGTTTTGTTTCGTGGGCTCTGGTTTTCTCCCGCAGGCTCTGTTTTTTTTTAACTGAGGCCCTGGCTTTGGCCCTGGGGCTCTGGCTTTGGCCCTGGGGCTCTGGCTTTGGCCCTGGGGATCTGTTTTTTTTCCTGGTGCTCTGGTTTTTTTCCTGAGGCTCTGTTTTTTCCTGGGGCTCTGGTTTTTTTCCTGGGGCTCTGATTATTTTCTTGGGGCTGTGGTTTTCACCTGCGGGCTCTGGTTTTTATCCCCGGGCTCTGGCTTTGTTCCATGGGGCTCTGACTTTGTCCCTGGGGTCTGGCCTTGTCCATGGGGCCCTGGTTTTTTTCCCCGGACCCAGGTTTTTTTCCCCGGGCCCTGTTTTTTTTTCCCAGGGCCAGGCTTTGTCCCTGGGGCCCTGGCTTTGTCCCTGGGGCCCTGGCTTTGTCCCTGGGGCCCTGGCTTTGTTCCCCGGGCCCTGGCTGTGTTCCCTGAGCCCTGTTTTTTTTCCCGGGGCCCTGTTTTTTTTCCCCGGGTCCTGGTTTTTTTCCCCGCGCCCTGTTTTTCTCCCGCGGACTCTGTTTTTTTTTCCTGGGGTCTGGTTTAGTTCCACGGAGTTTGATTTTGTTCTAGGGTCTCTGGTTCTCTCCCTGGGCCTCTGGTTTTGTCCTTGGTGCTCTGGCTTTATCCATGGAGTTCTGGTTTTCTTCCTGGAGCCCTAGTTTCCTCCCACGAGCTCTGATTTTGTTCCTGGGGCTCTATTTTTCTCCCGCGTGCTCTGGTTTTTTCCCATGGGCTCTTGTTTTGTTCCTGGGGTTCTGGTTTTGTTTCCCGAGCTCTGGTTTTGTCCCTGGGGCTCTGGTTTTGTTCCTGAGTCTCTGGATTTTTCCCTGGGGCTCTGGCTTTGTCCTGGGGCTCTGGCTTTGTCTCTAGGTATCTGGTTTTTTTCCTGGGGCTCTGGTTTTGTTCCTGGGGCTCTGGTTTTCTCCCATGGGCTCTGGTTATCTCCTGCGGGCCCTGGTTTTGTTCCCCGGACCCTGGTTTTGTTTCCCGGACCCTGGTTTTGTTTCCCGGACCCCGGTTTTGTTTCCCGGACCCTGGTTTTGTTTCCCGGACCCTGGTTTTGTTTCCCGGACCCCGGTTTTGTTTCCCGGACCCTGGTTTTGTTTCGCGGGCTCTGGTTTTCTCCCGCAGGCTCTGTTTTTTTTTACTGAGGCCCTGGCTTTGGCCCTGGGGCTCTGGCTTTGGCCCTGGGGCTCTGGCTTTGGCCCTGGGGCTCTGTTTTTTTTCCTGGGGCTCTGTTTTTTTTTCCTGGGGCTCTGTTTTTTTTTCCTGGGGCTCTGATTATTTTCCTGGGACTGTGGTTTTCACCTGCGGGCTCTGGTTTTTTTCCACAGGCTCTGTTTTTTTCCCCGGGCTCTGCCTTTGTTCCCTGGGGCTGGCTTTGTCCCTGGGGCTCTGGCTTTGTCCCTGGGGTCTGGCCTTGTCCATGGGGCCCTGTTTTTTTTTCCCCGGACCCTGTTTTTTTTCCCCGGGCCCTGTTTTTTTTCCCAGGGCCAGGCATTTTCCCTGGGGCTCTGGCTTTGTTCCCCGGGCCCTGGCTCTGTTCCCCGGGCCCTGGCTCTGTTCCCCGGGCCCTGGCTCTGTTCCCCGGGCCCTGGCTTTGTTCCCTGGGCCCTGGTATTTTTCCCTGGGCCCTGGTTTTTTTCCCGTGGCCCTGTTTTTTTTCCCCGGGCCCTGGTTTTCTCCCGCGGGCACTGTTTTTTTTTCCTGGGGCTCTGGTTTAGTTCCACGGAGTTTGGTTTTGTTCTAGGGTCTCTGGTTTTCTCCCTGGGTCTCTGGCTTTGTCCTTGGTGCTCTGGCTTTATCCATGGAGCTCTGGTTTTGTTCCTGGAGCCATAGTTTCCTCCCACGAGCTCTGATTTTGTTCCTGGGGCTCTGTTTTTCTCCCGCGCGCTCTGGTTTTGTCCCTGGGGCTCTGGTTTTGTCCCTGGGGCTCTTGTTTTGTTCAAGGGGCTCTGGTTTTGTCCCTGGGGCTCTGGTTTTGTCCCTGGGGCTCTGCTTTTTTCCTGGGTCTGTAGTTTTGTTCCCCGGACCCTGGCTTTGTCCCTGGTGCTCTGGTTTTCTCCCTGGGGCTCTGGCTTTGTCTCTATGTCTCTGCTTTTGTTCCTGGGTCTCTTGTTTTGTTCCTGGGTCTCTGCTTTTGTTCCTGGGGCTCTGGTCTTCTCCCGTGGGCTCTGGTTATCTCCTGCGGGCCCTGGTTTTGCTCCCCGGGCTCTGGTTTTGCTCCCCGGGCTCTGGTTTTGCTCCCCGGGCTCTGATTTTGTCCCTGGGCCTCAGGTTCTGTTCCTGGAGCTCTGGTTTTCTCCCGCGGGCTCTTGTTTTCTTCCTAGGGTTCTGATTTTGTTCCTGCGTCTCTGGTTTTGTCCCTGGGCCTCTAGTTTTGTTCCTGGGGCTCTGGTTTTCTCCCTGGGTCCCTGGTTATGTTCCTGGAGCTCTGGTTTTCTCCCGCAGGCTCTGGTTTTGTCCCTGGGTCTCTGGTTTTCTCCCTGAGCCTCTGGCTTTGTCCCTGGAGCTGTGGATTTGTCACTGGGGCTCTGGTTTTGTTCCTGGATCCCTGGCTTTTTTCACCGGCCTCTGGTTTTGTTCCCCGGACTCTGGTTTTGTTACCCGGGCTCTGGTTTTGTCCCTGGGTCTCTGGTTTTCTCTCGCGGGCTCTGGTTTTGTTCCCGCTGCCCTGGTTTTGTTCCCCGGCCTCTGGTTTTGTCCCTGGGGCTGTGGTTTTGTTCCTGAGTCTCTGGTTTTGTCCCTGGGGCTCTGGTTTTTTTCCTGGGGCTCTGTTTTTTTTCCTGGGCTCTGGTTTTTTTCCTGGGGCTGTGGTTTTCACCTGCGGGCTCTGGTTTTTTTCCACAGGCCCTGTTTTTTTTACCCGGGCTCTGGCATTGTTCCCTGGGGCTCTGGATTTGTTCCCCGGGCCGTGTTTTTTTTCGCCGGGCCCTGGTTTTTTTCCCCAGGCCCTGGTTTTCTTCCTGGGGATTCTGGTTTTGTCTCTGGGGCTCCTGCTTTGTCTCTGGGGCTCCTGCTTTGTCCCTGGGGCTCTGGTTTTCTCCTGTGGGCTCTGGTTTTGTTCCCGCCGCCCTGGTTTTGTTCCCCAGGCTCTGGTTTTGTCCCTGGGGCTATGGTTTTGTTCCTGAATCTCTGTTTTTTTTCCTGGGGCTCTGGCTTTGTCCTGGGGCTCTGGCTTTGTCCCTAGGTATCTGGCTTTGTCCTGGGGCTCTGGCTTTGTCCCTAGGTATCTGTTTTTTTCCTCGGGCCCTGGTTTTGTTACGCGGGCTCTGGTTTTGTTACGCGGGCTCTGGTTTTGTTAGCTGGGCTCTGGTTTTGTCCCTGGGGCTCTGGTTTTCTCTCGCGGGCTCTGATTTTGTTCCCGGTGCCCTGTTTTTTTTCCTGGGGCTCTGGTTTTTTTCTTGGGGCTATGGTTTTGTTCCTGAGTCTCTGATTTTGTCCCTGGGGCTCTGTTTTTGTCTTTGGGGCTCTGGCTTTTTCACTGGGGCTCTGGCTTTGTCCTGGTGCTCTGGCTTTTTCCCTAGGTATTTGGTTTATTCCTTGGGGCTCTGGTTTTTTTCCTGGGGCTCTGTTTTTTTTCCTGGGGCTCTGATTATTTTCCTGGGGCTGTGGTTTTCACCTGCGGGCTCTGGCTTTGTTCCCTGGGGCTCTGGCTTTGTTCCCTGGGGCTCTGGCTTTTTTCCCTGGGCTCTGGCTTTGGCCCTGGGGCTCTGGTTTTTTTCCTGGGGCTCTGTTTTTTTTCCTGGGGCTCTGGTTTTTTTCTTGGGGCTGTGGTTTTCACCTGAGGGCTCTGGTTTTTTTCCCCGGGCTCTGGCTTTGTTCCCTGGGGCTGGCTTTGTTCCCTGGGGCTCTGACTTTGTCTCTGGGTCTCTGGCTTTGTCCCTGGGGCTCTCTTTTTGTTCCTGGGGCTCTGTTTTTCTCCCACAGCCACTGGTTTTGTTCCCCGGGCCCTGGTTTTGTTCCCCAGGCCCTGGTTTTGTTCCCCGGGTCCTGTTTTTTTTCCCGCGGCCCTGGTTTTGCTCCCCGGGCTCTGGTTTTCTCCCTGGGCGTCGGGTTTTGTTCCTGGATCTCTGTTTTTTTTCACCGGCCTCTGCTTTTGTTCTCCGGCCTCTGGTTTTGTTCCCCGGGCTCTTGTTTTGTTACCCGGGCTCTGGTTTTGTCCCTGGGACTCTGGTTTTCTCCCGCAGGCTCTGGTTTTGTTCCCGCTGCCCTGGTTTTGTTCCCCAGGCTCTGGTTTTGTCCCTGGGGCTATGGTTTTTTCCCTGAGTCTCTGGCTTTTTCCCTGGGGCTCTGGCTTTGTCCTGGGGCTCTGGCTTTGTCCCTAGGTATCTGTTTTTTTTTCCTGGGGTTCTGGTTTTGTTCCTGGGGCTCTGGTTTTCTCCCATGGGCTCTCGTTATCTCCTGCGGGCTCTGGTTTTGTTCCCCGGGCCCTGGTTTTGTTCCCCGGGCCGTGGTGACTTGCGGAAACTGGACTCCACAATCTATGAGATTGTAAAGTAGGTATGTTTATTCAGCGCTGGGCGGCACGGGGGGTAGTCCCACCATCAGGCGCCACCGCCTCTCGAATAGGTGCCTGTAAGGCTACTGGGGCAGTTTTCTTTCTGGTGCGGGAAGATACAGGGCTGTCCTGGGGGGTGGAAGTTTCGTCCGAGTCCGCATCCTGTTCCTGTGGTCGAGGGGGAGGCTTAAACAGGTCAGTTAGATCTGGTTCCGGCACCTGGTGAATTTTGTTTCCTTTCAAACACCTCTGTCCAATACTGCATGCCGAGCAACACTGCTTCAGTTTACCTTTAAATTCTTTATTTTCTCGCTCAAGTGCGAGTACCATAGGGTCCTGTGGTGGTGTCATTCCACAGTCCCTTTGCCACTCCGGATGGTTTCGGAGGGTGAAAAACATATCTGCATATGAAACTTCATCCCACTTCCCTTCTCTCCTTAGAAATAGCATCAATTGTAGGAGAGTATTGTAGTCTATTGATCCATTAAGTGGCCATTTAGCCTCACTTTCCAATTTATACAATGGCCACCATTGATTACAATATTTAATAAGAATTTTTCTATTTTCCGTCCCTCCGATCCCAACGATATCTCTCCAGTGAGCAAGCACACAGCCCAAGGGGCTTTTCTTCAAGACTCCCTTTTGAGTGTTACCCATTTCGTATCTTCCCTTTATTGATCTTTTCTTTTAACCTTTAATAAGATGCCGGGACTGGTTTTCCTTCCCGCACTGTCTTAGTGACTTTATCGGAGGTTTTCTTATCATAGAACCCTCTAGATATACAATACTGCTTTCTCACAAAATTCTACAATGTTTTCGTACACAAAAGACAAAGGCTCGATCCTATCATTCACTTCGTTCGTCTCCGGCTGCTCTCCTCGCGGAGATTACGGAACCGCGGATCAGAACTCCACACTCGCTTCGCAGCTGTGCTGCGTCTCACTCATACAACACAGACACTCAGTCACACAATAAATTGTTGCAGCAGATAATATATGGCCATGCCACGTACAACTCCTCAGACTAGTTGTACTCCCACCCAGCAGCTGCAACCGTAAATTGCAAGGAGGTCTGCTTCCCCTTCTCCTGCTTCTTATATACCAGTCATTAGCAGGTCCGTCCTGGCTCCCAACACTGGGATACAGCAGAAACCTCGGATCCACTCGATCTACTCCCAAGATTGCTAGCGGCCGCTCTATCGGTCAGTGAATCCCCCTAATTACCGTGCAGGGTACCCTCCTACCATACGGGGACTATGCTGCACGCCAGACGTCTCTGTGCGATTTACCAGCAGCCCCAGCCATGCGTACGACTTACAGGCCCCTCTCCTAAAACATACCTTTCCTTTCCGCGGACTCAGGAGGTTCTTGTCTACTCCCACGGTGAGCGGCTGGCAGCAGAGTCCCCTCCGAGGAAATGCTCGGGGCGCGCCCAGGGGCGTCCGCTCCCCAGCCGATCCCGCGGTGAAGCAGAGAGTCTCCTCCCTGGCTCGCCAAAACTGACTTGCGGAAACCGGACTCCACAATCTATGAGATTGTAAAGTAGGTATGTTTATTCAGCGCTGGGCGGCACGGGGGGTAGTCCCACCGAAATCGTGCGCGCCTCAGTGCGGCACTCACCATAAATATATACAGTAAAATATTACATATTCATCAAGTTTTGTAATACGCCTATACATATGCATGACCTGTCCCCGCTTTGTATTAAAATGAGTTCCAAGAAGTCATTTCCATAGACCCCTCCCATCTACGCTTGCGCATTGCCTCCTAGTGGTGGTCATCGGGGGTCGTGGGGATGAAGGCTGATAGTTCCTCTTTGTCACCGCTAGTAACCTTTTGTTCTTGCGCAGGCTCAGTTGTCTTCTTACTTTTGTCCATACCGCGGGGTCAGTTTTAGCTGGCTTCTTGAGACAAGTTTTTAGGCTTTATCAGGATCTGTCCTTGTGAGGCGCCTCAGTTAATTTACACCATAGCTAAGTCGGCCTTATCAGGCTGAGCCGTGCTTGTGAGGAACAAAGTATCAAGCCCCTACCTACTGATTCAATCTTCTACCTACTATTAGTCATTCAACTACTAAAATTCCTTAATCCCTTGTCTCAGTGGTTTTCTCCCGCAGGATTTGGTTGTCTCCCGCGGGCTCTGGTTTTGTTCCTGGCACCCTGGCTTTGTTTCCCGGACCCTGGCTTTGTTTCCCGGACCCTGGCTTTGTCCCTGGGGCTCTGGCTTTGTCCCTGGGGCTCTGGCTTTGTCCCTGGGGCTCTGGTTTTCTCTCGTGGGCTCTGATTTTGTTCCCGGTGCCCAGGTTTTTTCCTGGGGCTCTGTTTTTTTTCTTGGGGCTATGGTTTTGTTCCTGAGTCTCTGATTTTGTCCCTGGGGCTCTGTTTTTGTCCTTGGGGCTCTGGCTTTTTCACTGGGGCTCTGGCTTTGTCCTGGGGCTCTGGCTTTGTCCCTAGGTATCTGTTTTTTTCCTGGGGGCTCTGGTTTTATTCCTGGGGCTCTGGTTATCTCCCACGGGTTCTGGTTATCTCCTGCGGGCCCTGGTTATCTCCCATCGGCCCTGGTTTTGCTCCCCGGGATCTGGTTTTCTTCCCCACGCCCTGGTTTTTTCCCTGGGCCCTGATTTTGTCCCGCAGTATTTGGTTTTATTCCGCAGGCCGTTATTTTGTTCCCGTGGCTGTGACTTTCTTATGCGGGCTCTGGCTTTGTCCCTGGGGCTCTGGCTTTCTCCTTGGGGCTCTGTTTCTCACCCGCGGGCCCTCGTTTTGTTCCCGGAGCTCTGGTTTTGTCCCTGGGCCTTGGGTTTTGTTCCTGGCTCTCTGTTTTTTTTCACCGGCCTCTGGTTTTGTTACCCGGGCTCTGGTTTTGTTACCCGGGCTCTGGTTTTGTCCCTGGCGCTCTGGTTTTGTCCCTGGGGCTCTGGTTTTCTCCCGCGGGCTCTGGTTTTGTTCCCGGTGCCCTGGTTTTGTTCCCCGGGCTCTGGTTTTGTCCCTGGGGCTATGGTTTTGTTCCTGAGTCTCTGGCTTTTTCCCTGAGGCTCTGGCTTTGTCCTGGGGCTCTGTCTTAGTCCCTAGGTCTCTGTTTATTTTCCTGGGGCTCTGGTTTTGTTCCTGGGGCTCTGGTTTTGTTCCTGGGGCTCTGGTTTTCTCCCGTGGGTCTGGTTATATCCTGTGGGCCCTGGTTTTGTTCCCCGGGCCCTGGTTTTGTTCCCCGGGCCCTGGTTTTGTTCCCCGGGCCGTGGTTTTCTCCCGCAGGATTTGGTTTTCTCCCGCGGGCTCTGGTTTTGTTCCTGGCACCCTGGTTTTGTTTCCCGGACCCTGGTTTTGTTTCCCGGGCTCTGGTTTTCTCCCGCAGGCTCTGTTTTTTTTTACTGGGGCTCTGGCTATGGCCCTGGGGCTCTGGCTTTGGCCCTGAGGCTCTGGTTTTTTCCTGGGGCTCTTTTTTTTTTCCTGGGGCTCTTTTTTTTTTCCTGGGGCTCTGTTTTTTTTCCTGGGGCTCAGATTATTTTCCTGGGGCTGTGCTTTTCACCTGCGGGCTCTGTTTTTTTTCCCCGGGCCAGGCCTTGTCCTTGGGGCTCTGCCTTTGTCCCTGGGGCTCTGGCTTTGTCCTTGGGGCTCTGGCTTTGTCCCTGGGGCCCTGGTTTTGTTCCCCGGGCCCTGTTTTTTTTCGCCGGGCCCTGTTTTTTTTTCCCAGGTCCTGGTTTTCTTCCTGGGGATTCTGGCTTTGTCCCTGGGGCTCTAGCTTTGTCTCTGGGGCTCTGGCTTTGTCCCTGGGGCTCTCTTTTTATTCCTGGGGCTCTGTTTTTCTCCCGCGGCCACCGTTTTTTTTCCCCGGGCCCTGGTTTTGTTCCCCAGGCCCTGTTTTTTTTCCCCGGTCCCTGGTTTTGTTCCTCAGGCCCTGGTTTTGCTCCCGGGGCTCTGGTTTTGTCCCTGGTGCTATGGTTTTGTCCCTGGGGCTCTGTTTTTGTCCCTGGGGATCTGTTTTTTTCCTTGGGGCTCCGGCTTTTTCACTGGGGCTCTGGCTTTGTCCTGGGGCTCTGGCTTTTTCCCTAGGTATCTGGTTTTTTTCTTGGGGCTCTGGTTTTTTTCCTAGGGCTCTGGTTATCTGCCGCGGGCCCTGGTTATCTCCCTCGGGATCTGGTTTTGTTCCTCGGGCCCTGGTTTTTTTCCCTGGGCCTTTTTTTTCTCCCGCAGTATTTGGTCTTATTTCGCAGGGCATTATTTTGTTCCTGTGGCTGTGGCTTTCTTATGCGGGTCTGGCTTTGTCCCTGGGTCTCTGGCTTTGTCTGTAGGTCTCTGGTTTTTTTCCTGAGGCTCCGGTTTTTTTCCTGGGGCTCTGGATTTTTTCCCCGGGCCCTGGTTTTCTCCTGCGGGCTCTGTTTTTTTTCCTGGGGCTCTGGTTTAGTTCCACGGAGTTTGGTTTTGTTCTATGGTCTCTGGTTTTCTCCCTGGGCCTCTGGTTTTGTCCTTGGTGCTCTGGTTATTTTCCTGTGGCTCTGGTTATTTTCCTGGGCCTCTGGTGTTGGTCCTGGGGCTCTGGTTTTCTCCCGTAGGCTCTGGTTATCTCCTGCGGGCCTTGGTTTTTTTCCCCGGGCTTGGTTTTTTCCTCGGGCCCTTTTATTTTTCCCCGGTTCTGGCTTGTTCCTGGGGCTCTGGCTTTGTCCCTGGGGCTCTGGTTTTGTCCCTAGAGCCCTGGATTTCTCCCACGGGCCCTGTTTTTTTTCCCCAGGCCCTGGTTTTTTTTCGCAGGCCCAGGTTTTTTTCCCTGGGCCCTGGTTTTATTCCTGGGGTTTCTGGCTTTCTCCCTGGGGCTCTAGCTCTGTCTCTGGGTCTCTGGTTTTGTCCCTGGGGCTCTCTTTTTGTTCCTGGGGCTCTGTTTTTCTCCCACAGCCACTGGTTTTGTTTCCCGGGCCCTGGTTTTGTTTCCCGGGCCCTGGTTTTGTTCCCGGGGCCCTGGTTTTGCTCCCCGGGCTCTGGTTTTCTCCCTGGGCCTCGGGTTTTGTTCCTGGATCTCTGTTTTTTTTTCCCCGGCCTCTGGTTTTGTTCTCCGGCCTCTGGTTTTGTTCCCCGATCTCTGGTTTTGTTACCCGCGCTCTGGTTTTGTTCCTGGGGCTCTGGTTTTCTCCCGCGGGCTCTGGTTTTGTTCCCGGTGCCCTGGTTTTGTTCCTCGGGCTCTGGTTTTGTCCCTGGGGCTATGGTTTTGTTCCTGATTCTCTAGCTTTTTGCCTGGGGCTCTGGCTTTGTCCTGGGGCTCTGGCTTTGTCCCTAGGTCTCTGGTTTTTTTCCTGGGGACCTGGTTTTGTTCCCCGGCCCTGGTTTTGTTCCCCGGGCCGTGGTTTTCTCCCGCAGGATTTGGTTTTCTCCAGCGGGCTCTGGTTTTGTTCGTGGTACCCTGGTTTTGTTTCCCAGACCCTAGTTTTGTTTCCCGGGTTCTGGTTTTCTCCCGCAGGTTGTGTTTTTTTTTACTGGGGCCCTGGCTTTGGAGCTGGGGCTCTGGCTTTGTTCCCTGTGGCTCTGGCTTTGTCCCTGGGGTTTGGCTTTGTCCATGGGGCCCTGTTTTTTTTCCCCAGGCCCTGTTTTTTTTCCCAGGGCCAGGCTTTGTCCCTGGGGCTCTGGCTTTGTCCCTGGGGCTCTGGCTTTGTCGCTGGGGCTCTGTTTTTTTCCTGGGGCACTTTTTTTTTTCCTGGGGCTCTGTTTTTTTTCCTGGGGCTCAGATTATTTTCCTGGGGCTGTGGTTTTCACCTGTGGGCTCTGTTTTTTTTCCCCGGGCTCTGGCTTTGTTCCCTGGGACTCTGGGTTTGTCCCTGGGGCTCTGGCTTTGTTCCTAGGGTCTTGGTTTGTCCATGGGGCCCTGTTTTTTTTCCCCGGGCCCTTTTTTTTTTTCCCCGGGCCCTGTTTTTTTTTCCAGGGCCAGGCTTTGTCCCTGGGGCTCTGGCTTTGTCCCTGGGGCTCTGGCTTTGTCCCTGTGGCCCTGGTTTTGTTCCCCAGGCTCTGGTTTTCTCCCGCGGGCTCTGTTTTTTTTCCTGGGGCTCTGGTTTAGTTCCACGGAGTTTGGTTTTGTTCTAGCGTCTCTGGTTTTCTCCCTGGGCCTCTGGTTTTGTCCTTGGTGCTCTGGTTATTTTCCTGGGGCTCTGGCTTTGTCCCTGGGGCTCTGGTTTTGTCCCTAGAGCCCTGGATTTCTCCCACGGGCCCTGTTTTTTTTCCCCGGGCCCTGTTTTTTTTCCGCGGGCCCAGGTTTTGTTCCCCAGGCCCTGGTTTTCTTCCTGGGGATTCTGGCTTTGTCCCTGGGGCTCTAGCTTTGTCTCTGGGTCTCTGGCTTTGTCCCTGGGGCTCTCTTTTTGTTCCTGGGGCTCTGTTTTTCTCCCGCGGCCATTGGTTTTGTTCCCGGGACCCTGGTTTTCTCCCCGGGCTCTGGTTTTGTCCCTGAGCGTCGGGCTTTGTTCCTGGATCTCTGGTTTTATTCACCGGCCTCTGGTTTTGTTCTCCGAGCTCTGGTTTTGTTACCCGGGCTCTGGTTTTGTCCCTGGGGCTCTGGTTTTCTCCCGCGGTCTCTGGTTTTGTTCCCGGTGCCCTGTTTTTTTTCCCAGGTTCTGGTTTTGTCCCTGTGGCTATGGTTTTGTTCCTGAGTCTCTGGCTTTTTCCCTGCGGCTCTAGCTTTGTCCTGGGGCTTTGGCTTTGCCCTAGGTATCTGTTTTTTTTTCCTGGGGCTCTGGTTTTGTTCCTGGGGCTCTGGTTTTCTCCCATGGGCTCTGGTTATCTCCTGTGAGCCCTGGTTTTTTACCCCGGGCCCTGTTTTTTTTCCCAGGGCCAGGCTTTGTCCCTGGGGCTCTGGCTTTGTCCCTGGGGCCCTGGCTTTTTTCCCCGAGCCCTGGTTTTTTCCCCGAGCCCTGGTTTTGTTCCCCGAGCCCTGGTTTTGTTCCCCGGGCCCTGGCTTTGTTCCCCGGGCCCTGGTTTTTTCCCCTGGGCCCTGTTTTTTTTCGCCGGGTCCTGGTTTTCTCCCGCGGACTCTGTTTTTTTTTCCTGGGGCTCTGGTTTAGTTCCACAGTGTTTGGTTTTGTTCTAGGGTCTCTGGTTTTCTCCCTGGGCCTCTGGCTTTGTCCTTGGTGCTCTGGCTTTATCCATGGAGCTCTGTTTTTTTTCCTGGGGCCCTAGTTTTCTCCCACGAGCTCTGATTTTGTTCCTGGGGCTCTGTTTTTCTCCCGCGTGCTCTGGTTTTCTCCAATGGGCTCTTGTTTTGTTCCTGGGGCTCTGTTTTTTTCCACAAGCTCTGGTTTTGTTCTCCAGTCTCTGGTTTTGTCCCTGGGCCTCTGGTTTTGTCCCTGGGGCCCTGGTTTTGTTCCTGGGTCTGTAGTTTTGTTCCCCGGACCCCGGTTTTGTCCCTGGGGTTATGACTTTTTCCCTGGTGCTCTGGCTTTGTCTCTGTTTTTTTTCCTGGGTCTGCGATTTTTTTCCTGGGGCTCTGGTTTTTTGCCCCGGGCTCTGGTTTTTTTCCGCGGGCCCTGATTTTTTTCCCCGGGCCCTGATTTTTTTCCCCGCGCCCTGGTTTTTTTCCCCGGGCCCTGGTATTTTTCCCCGCGTCTTGGTTTTCTTCCTGGGGATTTTGGCTTTGTCCCTGGGGCTCTAGCTTTGTCTCTGGGGCTCTGGCTTTGTCCCTGGGGCTCTAGCTTTGTCTCTGGGGCTCTGGCTTGTCCCTGGGGCTCTCTTTTTGTTCCTGGGTCTCTGTTTTTCTACCGCGGCCACTTGTTTTTTTCCCCGGGCCCTGGTTTTGTTCTCCGGACTCTGTTTTTTTTCCCCGGACCCTGGTTTTGTCCCTGGGGCTCTGGTTTTCTCTCGCGGGCTCTGTTCTTGTTCCCGTTGCCCTGGTTTTGTTCCCCGGGCTCTGGTTTTGTCCCTGGGGCTGTGCTTTTGTTCCTGGGGCTCTAGTCTTCTCCTGTGGGCTCTGGTTATCTCCTGTGGGTCCTGGTTTTGCTCCCCTGGCCCTGGTTTTGCTCCCCGGGCACTGGTTTTGCTTCCCGGGCTCTGATTTTGTCCCTGGGCCTTGGGTTTTGTTCCTGGGGCTCTGGTTTTCTCCCTGGGGCACTGGTTTTGTTCCTGGAGCTCTGGTTTCCTCCCGCAGACTCTGGTTTTATCCCTGGGTCTCTGGTTTTCTCCCTGGGTCTCTGGCTTTGTCCCTGGAGCTCTGGCTTTGTCCCTGGAGCTCTGGCTTTGTCCCTGGAGCTGTGGATTTGTCACTGGGGCTCTGGTTTTGTTCCTGCATCTCTGGTTTTTTTCACCGGCCTCTGCTTTTGTTCCCCAGCCTCTGGTTTTGTTCCCCGAGCTCTGGTTTTGTTCCTGGGGCTCTGGTTTTGTCCCTGGGGCTCTGGTTTTCTCCCGCGGGCTCTGGTTTTATTCCTGGTGCCCTGGTTTTGTTACCTGGGCTCTGGTTTTGTCCCTGGGGCTATGGTTTTGTTCCTGAGTCTCTGACTTTTTCCTTGAGGCTCTGGCTTTGTCCTGGGGCTCTGGCTTTGTCCCTAGGTATCTGTTTTTTTTTTTCCTGGGGCTCTGGTTTTGTTCCTGGGGCTCTGGTTTTCTCCGATGGGCTCTGGTTATCTCCTGCGGGCCCTGGTTTTGTTCCCCGGGCCCTGGTTTTGTTCCCATGGGCCATGGTTTTCTTCCGCAGTATTTGGTTTTCTCCCGCAGGCTCTGGTTTTTTTTACTGGGGCCCTGTCTTTGGCCCTGGGGCTCTAGTTTTGGCCCTGGGGCTCTGGCTTTGGCCCTGATACTCTGTTTTTTTTCCTGGGGCTCTGGTTTTCTCCCGTGGGCCCTGTTTTTTTTCCCGGGGCCCTGGTTTTGTTCCCGGGGCCCTGGTTTTGTTACCCAGGCCCTGGTTTTGTCCCCCGGGCTCTGGTTTTGCTCCCCGTGCCCTGCTTTTGTTCATGAAGCTCTGGTTTATTCCCGCATTTTTTCGTTTTCTCCCTGGGTCTCTCGTTTTCTCCCTGGGCCTCTGGCTTTGTCCCTGGAGCTCTGGATTTGTCCCTGAGCTGTGGATTTGTCACTGGGGCTCTGGTTTTGTTCCTGGATTTCTGGTTTCTTTCACGGGCCTCTGTTTTTTTTTCCCGGGCTCTAGTTTTTTTTTTCCCGGGCTCTGGTTTTTTCCCCGGGCTCTGGTTTTCTCCCGCTGGCTCTGGCTTTTTTTGCTGGGGCTCTGCCTTTGTCTTTGGGGCTCTGCCTTTGTCCCTGGGGATCTGGTTTTGTCCCTGGGATTCTGGATATTTTCCTGGGGCTCTGATTATTTTCCTGGGGCTCTGGTTTTGTTCCTGGACCTCTGGTTTTGTCCCTGGGCATCTGGTTTTGTTCCTGGAGCTCTGGTTTTCTCTCGCGGTCTCTGGTTTTGTTCCTGAAGCTCTGGTTATCTCCTACGGGGCCTGGTTTTGTTTCCCGGGCCCTCGTTTTGTTCCCCGGGCCCTGGTTTCCTCCCGCAGGATTTGGATTTCTTTTGCGGGCCATGTTTTTTTTCCTTTGGCTGTGGCTTTCTTCTGCGGGCTCCGCATTTGTTCCCCGGGCTCTGGTTCTCTCTCGCTGGCTCTGGTTCTCTCTTGCTGGCTCTGGTTTTCTTCCTGGGGCTCTGGTTTTGTTCCCCGGGCTCTGGTTTTGTTCCCCGGTCTTTGTTTTTTTCCCCGGGCTCTGATTTTATTCCTGAGGTTCTGATTTCTTTCCTGGGGATCTGGTTTTCTCTCTGGGCCTCTGTTTTTTTTCCTGGGGCTCTCTTTTTTTCCCTGGGCTCTGGTTTTGTTCCTGGGGCTCTGGTTTTGTCCGTGGGGTTCTGTTTTTCTCCCGCGGGCCCTGGTTTTGTTCCCCGGTCCCTGGTTTTATTCCCTGAGCTCTAGTTTTTTTTCCGGGTTCTGCTTTTGTTTCCCGGGCACTTTTATTTTCCCCGGGATCTGGTTTTCTCCTGCGGGCTCTGTTTTTCTTTCCTGGGCCTCTGGCTTTCTCCCTGGGGCTCTGTCTTTGTCCCTGGGGCTCTGGTTATTTTCTTGGGTCTCTGGTTTTGTTCCTGGAGCTCTGGTTTTCTCCTGCGGACTATGGTTTTGGTCCTGAGGCTCTGGTTTAGTTCCTGGGGCTCTGGTTTAGTTCCTGGGGCTCTGGCTTTCTCCCTGGGGCTCTGGCTTTCTCCCTGGGGTTCTTGTTTTGTTCCCCAGGCTCTGGTTTTTTTCCCCGGGCTCTGTTTTTTTTCCCCGCGCTCTGGTTTTGTTCCTGGGGCTCTAGTTTTGTTCCCTGGGTCTCTGGCTTTGTCCCTGGGTCTCTGGCTTTGTCCCTAGGGCACTGGTTTTGTCCTTGGGGCTCTGGCTTTGTCCCTGGAGCTCTGGTTTTGTTCCCCGGGCTCTGGTTTTGTTCCCCGGGCTCTGGTTTTTTCTCCTGACTCTGATTTTCTTCCCCGGGCTCTGATTTTGTTCACTGCGCTCTGGTTTTGTTCCTGGAGTTCTGGTTTTCTCCCGCAGGCTTTGGTTTTCCTCCTGGGTCTTGCTTTTTCCCTGGGGCTCTGACTTTCTCCCTAGGTCTCTTTTTTTTTTTCCAGGGCCCTGGTTTTGTTCCCCGGACCCTGTTTTTTTTCGCCGGGCCCTGGTTTTGTTCCCTGGTCTCTGTTTTTTCTTCCCATGATATGGTTTTGTTTCAAGGGCCCTGGTTTTGTTCCCCAGGCTCTGTTTTATTTTTCCTGGGCTCTGCTTTTGTTTCCAAAGCTCTGTTTTTTTCCCCGGGCTCTGGTTTTCTGCCGCGCGCTGTGGATTTTTTTCCTGCAGCTCTGGCATTGTCCCAGGCACTCTGTCTTTGTCTTTGGGGCTCTCCTTTGTCCCGGGGACTCTGGTTATTTTCCTGGGTCTCTGGCTTTGTCCCTGGGGCTCTGGATTTCTCCCTGGGGCTCTGGCTTTATCCCTAGGTCTCTAGTTAAATTCCTGGGGCTCTGTTTTTTTTCCCCAGGCTCGTTTTTTTTCCCTGGGCTCTGGTTTTGTTCCACGGGCTCTGGTTTTCTCCCGCGGGCTCTGTTATTCTTTTCTGGGGCTCTGGCTTTCTCCCTGGGGCTCGGTGCCCAAATGATGCTCCTGAGCGTCTTGGGGTGCTTCTGGGGGTTCTTGTTGCTCCTCAGGGTCTCTGGGTGCCCCTGGGGTGTTCCTGGGAGCCTTGGGGTGTTCTAGGTGCCTCTGGGTAGCCTTGGGGTTCCCCTGGGGTGCTCCTGGAGGATTGTGGGCAGTCCTTGTGTCTCCTGAGTGCCTATGGGGTGCTCCTGGGGATCTCTGGGGGCGCGTGGGGTGCTCCTGAGAGTCTCTAGGTCCCCATGGGGTGTTCCTGGGTGTCTTGGGGTGCTCCTGGGGTTCTAGGTGCCGGTTCTAGGTGCCGGTTCCAGGTGCCGGTTCTAGGCCGTGGTGGTGCTGCTGGGGCACTCCTCGTGCTCTTGGTGTGCTTCTGGGGGTTCTTCTTTTGCTCCTGGGGTCTCTCAGTGTCCATGGGTTGTTCCTTGGGCTCTTGGGGTCTTCTAGGTGTCTCCGAGTCCCCTTGGAGTGCTCCTGGGGTGTTCCTGAGGGTCTCTGGGTGCCCAGAGGGTGCTCCTGGTGTTCTTGCGTTGCTCTTCCGGTGCTCTTGGGGGGCTCCTGGGTGTTCTGGGTGCCCACGGGATGCTCCTGAGGGTCTTGGGGTGCTTCTGGGGGTTCTTGTTCCTCCTGAGGGTCTCGGGGTGCCCACGGGGTGTTCCCGGGGGTCATGCAGTGCTCCTGGATTTCTCTAGGTGCTCACAGGATACTTGTGGGCATCTTGGGGTGCTGCTGGATGTTCTTGTTGTGCTCCTGGGGGTCTCCGGGTGCCCACAGGATGCCTCTGGGGGTCATGGGGTGCTCGTGGGCATTTTAGGGGCGACCTGGGGGGTTCTGAGCGCCCACAGGATTCTCCAGGAGATCTTGTGGTGCTTCTGGGCGTTCTTGTTGTTCTCCTGGGGGTCTTGGGGTGTTCTAGGTGTCTCTGGGTAGCCTTGGGGTTCCCCTGGGGTGCTCCTGGAGGATTGTGGGCAGTCCTTGTGTCTCCCGAGTGCCTGTGGGGTGCTCCTGGGGATCTCTGGGGGCCCATGGGGTGCTCCTGGGAGTCTCTAGGTCCCCATGGGGTGTTCCTGGGGGTCTTGGGGTGCTCCTGGGTGTCTCTGAATCCTTGGTGATTTACAGCAAATAATTTGCTCTGCATCCAGAGATATTTCTGAGAAGGGATTCTTCCAGGATCTAATTCTGCTTTGTCGTTCAGTCCTACCCAGAACAGAGTTGTGTCAGAAGTGAGGTAGCATGCGTGGTGTTCCTAGCAATGAAGTCTGACCCCATAGCATTTTGGGGTTTTGAGAGGAAACCAAAGCACATCATTTTGAATCATGATATTTTCGTTGCGTTGAATGATCTACTGTTCCTGCGTCGCTTGTGATGACATCTATCTTTGTCTATCTACGCCCTAGAAAAAGTAAGTTGAAGTCCCTGCCTGGTCCCATTGCTGATGCAATAGCTGCAACTGTAGGAAAAACTTCTTTACTGAAAGAGTGGTCAGGCCTTGGAACAGGCTGCCCAGGGAAGTGGTTGGGTCACCAACCCTGGAAGTATTTAAAAGACGTGTGGAGGAGGTGCTTAGGGACGTGGTTTAGTGGGCGTGGTGGTGTTGGGTTGACGGTTGGACTCGATGGTCTTAGAGGTCTTTTCCAACCTTAAGGAGTCTAGGATTGATTCCAAAAGAGCAGGTATGGTGGTTTGCTGTGAGGGTGGCTTTCTCTGTTTGGTGCTTGGCATGCTGTAAAGTGAAGGCAGGTGAGAAAACTGCCTGCTGCTCCTCTGGCTGCCTTGATGCCTCTGGTGGTTGGCCCCGCCCGTTCCCAGGGGATTGTGGGAAGGGCAGTGGGCGGGGCCTGGGGGAGATGAGCTACAGCCTCTCCTCAGGGAGCTCATGCTGCTGCTGGGCTTCTCTGGAGGCGGTGGTCTGCTGTTGCTTCAGTTGATTGCAGCTTTTGAGCTGTCTAAGCTATTTGGGTAGTCTTGTTTTGAGATTTAGGGAAGCAGAGGGGTCTGTTTAAGCTAAGGGCTTCAGGACCAGGCAAGGTTCAGCTGCATCTAGAGCAGAAAGGAGACTCGTATGCAGCTTTTCTTTTTTTTTTTTTTTTCCAGGTGGGTCAATTTGTATTGGGTGTTCAGAGGTGGCAAGATGTATGGTTTTGGTTCATAATCTGGTTTTGGTTTTTATTTTATTCCAGGTGCATTGTATTGTTTTGGAATTCCTGACTTTATTGAAGATGGAACCTTGTTTTTTTCCACCAGTTCTGCTGTCTATTGCAGAAGCTGTTGACATCATCTCTGGCTAGGAGCGACTGTGAGACTATTTAGCAGGGGTTGAGGTGAGCATCTTGTATGCATCTGTCTATGGAGTTGTAGCGTTGTTCAAGAAAGCAGCAGGGACATAAGGCATCGTGTCTTTCAGCGTATGGAACGGCTCGTGGCCTTCGCCCACAGAGTATCATGTTGTCCCTAGAAGCGATGCGGCTGGCGGCCGGCCCCTCGTGGATGATAAGCGTCAGGACTTGACTTCTTTTGTGGGGCTGTAGCAGAGGTCAGAGTCTGTGGGAAGGTGGGAGGTGCTCGCAGAAGCCTGGGCATAGCTGGAGAGCAGCTCCCGAGGAGCGGCCGACAGAGGGGCTTGAGGGATGCAAATGCAGGGCAGGATCTGTCAGGAAGGAGCGGGGTTCCGTCGCTGGCAGTTCAGGAGAAGAGAAGGGGTTTCTAAACTTTTGGGACCAGGGGATGGTTGGGAAAGGGAGGTGTGTTCCCGAGCCTTACTGAGATGGGTTTTGCAGTTGGATTTGGGTGTCGCTGAGGTCTGTTCTGTTGGAGTGTCTGTGCAGCTGACGAGAGATACAGCAAAGTCGTGGGAGATGCAGAGGAAACCGTCCGGGCCTCCACATCACAAGGTAGAGGGCTGAACGTCAGGCAAGTCTCATCTCGGAAAGCATTAGGTATGTTAAGGTTCATCAAAAAATAGCCTCCAGGACTGGGAGGTCTCTACGGGCTGCGTTTGGGGTGCTCCTGGGGCTGCTCCCGGGGGTCTCTGGGTGCCCAGAGGATGCTCCTGAGGGTCTTGGGGTGCTTGTGGGCGTTCTTGCGGTGCTCCTGGGGGTCTCTGTGTGCTCCCAGTATGCTCCTGGGGGTCTTGGGGTGCTCCTGGGTCCCTCTGGGTGCCCGCAGGATGGTCTTGGGAGTCTTGGGGTGGTCTTGGCGGTCTAGGGGTGCTGCGGGGCATCTATAGGTGCCCATGGGTTGTTGCTGGGTGCCTTGGGATGCTCCTGGGGTTCGAGGTGCCGGTTCGAGGTGCCGGTTCGAGGTGCCGGTTCGAGGCCCTGGTGGTGCTGCTGGGGCGCTCCTCGTGGTCTTGCTGTGCTTCTGGGGGTTCTTCTTTTGCTCCTGGGGTCTCTCAGTGCCCATGGGTTGTTCCTTGGGCTCTTGGGGTCTTCTAGGTGTCTCCGAGTCCCCTTGGAGTGCTCCTGGGGTGTTCCTGAGGGTCTCTGGGTGCCTATAGGATGTTCTGGGGGTCTTGGGGTGCTCCTGGGTGTCTCTGGGTGCCCACAGGGTGCTCCTGGTGTTCTGGCGTTGCTCTTCGGGTGCTCTTGGGGGGCTCCTGGGGGTCTCTGGGTGCCCACGGGGTGTCCCCGGGGATCTTGGGGTGCTGCTGGATGTTCTTGTTGTGCTCCTGGTGGTCTCTGAGTGCCCTTGGGGTGTTCCCGGGGGTCTTGCGGCGCTCCTGGGTTTCTCTAGGTGCTCACAGGATACTCGTGGGCATCTTGGGGTGCTGCTGGATGTTCTTGTTGTGCCCCTGGGGTGTTCCTGGGAGCCTTGGGGTGTTCTAGGTGCCTCTGGGTAGCCTTGGGGTTCCCCTGGGGTGCTCCTGGAGGATTGTGGGCAGTCCTTGTGTCTCCTGAGTGCCTGTGGGGTGCTCCTGGGGATCTCTGGGGACCCGTGGGGTGCTCCTGGGAGTCTCTAGGTCCCCATGGGGTGTTCCTGGGGGTCTTGGGGTGCTCCTGGGTGTCTCTGAATCCTTGGTGATTTACAGCAAATAATTTGCTCTGCATCCAGAGATATTTCTGAGAAGGGATTCTTCCAGGATCTAATTCTGCTTTGTCGTTCAGTCCTACCCAGAACAGAGTTGTGTCAGAAGTGAGGTAGCATGCGTGGTGTTCCTAGAAATGAAGTCTGACCCCATAGCATTTTGGGTTTTTGAGAGGAAACCAAAGCACATCGTTTTGAATCATGATATTTTCGTTGCGTTGAATGATCTACTGTTCCTGCGTCGCTTGTGATGACATCTATCTTTGTCTATCTACGCCCTAGAAAGAGTAAGTTGAAGTCCCTGCCTGGTCCCATTGCTGATGCAATAGCTGCAACTGTAGGAAAAACTTCTTTACTGAAAGAGTGGTCAGGCCTTGGAACAGGCTGCCCAGGGAAGTGGTTGGGTCACCAACCCTGGAAGTATTTCAAAGACGTGTAGAGGAGGTGCTTAGGGACGTGGTTTAGTGGGCGTGGTGGTGTTGGGTTGACGGTTGGACTCGATGGTCTTAGAGGTCTTTTCCAACCTTAAGGAGTCTAGGATTGATTCCAAAAGAGCAGGTATGGTCGTTTTCTGTGAGGGTGGCTTTTTCTGTTTGGTGCTTGGCATGCTGTAAACTGAAGGCAGGTGAGAAAACTGCCTGCTGCTCCTCTGGCTGCCTTGATGGCTCTGGTGGTTGGCCCCGCCCGTTCCCAGGGGATTGTGGGAAGGGCGGTGGGCGGGGCCTGGGGGAGATGAGCTACAGCCCCTCCTCAGGGAGCTCATTGTGCTGCTGGGCTTCTCTGGAGGCGGTGGTCTGCTGTTGCTTCAGTTGATTGCAGCTTTTGAGCTGTCTAAGCTATTTGGGTAGTCTTGTTTTGAGATTTAGGGAAGCAGAGGGGTCTGTTTAAGCTAAGGGCTTCAGGACCAGGCAAGGTTCAGCTGCATCTAGAGCAGAAAGGAGACTCGTATGCAGCTTTTCTTTTTTTTTTTCTTTTTCCAGGTGGGTCAATTTGTATTGGGTGTTCAGAGGTGGCAAGATGTATGGTTTTGGTTCATAACATGGTTTTGGTTTTTATTTTATTCCAGGTGCATTGTATTGTTTTGGAATTCCTGACTTTATTGAAGATGGAACCTTGTTTTTTTCCACCAGTTTTGCTGTCTATTGCAGAAGCTGTTGACATCATCTCTGGCTAGGAGCGACTGTGAGACTATTTATCAGGGCTTGAGGTGAGCATCTTGTATGCATCTGTCTATGGAGTTGTAGCGTTGTTCAAGAAAGCAGCAGGGACATAAGGCATGGTGTCTTTCAGCGTATGGAACGGCTCGTGGCCTTCGCCCACAGAGTATCATGTTGTCCCTAGAAGCGATGCGGCTGGCGGCCGGCCCCTCGTGGATGATAAGCGTCAGGACTTGACTTCTTTTGTGGGGCTGTAGCAGAGGTCAGAGTCTGTGGGAAGGTGGGAGGTGCTCGCAGAAGCCTGGGCATAGCTGGGCAGAGCAGCTCCCGAGGAGCGGCCGACACAGGGGCTTGAGGGATGCAAATGCAGGGCAGGAGCTGTCAGGAAGGAGCGGGGTTCCGTCGCTGGCAGTTCAGGAGAAGAGAAGGGGTTTCTAAACTTTTGGGACCAGGGGATGGTTGGGAAAGGGAGGTGTGTTCCCGAGCCTTACTGAGGTGGGTTTTGCAGTTGGATTTGGGTGTCGCTGAGGTCTGTTCTGTTGGAGTGTCTGTGCAGCTGACGAGAGATACAGCAAAGTCGTGGGAGATGCAGAGTAAACCGTCCGGGCCTCCACATCACAAGGTAGAGGGCTGAACGTCAGGCAAGTCTCATGTCGGAAAGCATTAGGTATGTTAAGGTCCATCAAAAAATAGCCTCCAGGACTGGGAGGTCTCTACGGGCTGCGTTTGGGGTGCTCCTGGGGCTGCTCCCGGGGGTCTCTGGGTGCCCAGAGGATGCTCCTGAGGGTCTTGGGGTGCTTGTGGGCGTTCTTGCGGTGCTCCTGGGGGTCTCTGTGTGCTCCCAGTATGCTCCTGGGGGTCTTGGGGTGCTCCTGGGTCCCTCTGGGTGCCCGCAGGCTGCTCTTGGGAGTCTTGGGGTGGTCTTGGCGGTCTAGGGGTGCTGCGGGGCATCTATAGGTGCCCCTGGGTTGTTGCTGGGTGCCTTGGGATGCTCCTGGGTTTCGAGGTGCCGGTTCGAGGCCCTGGTGGTGCTGCTGGGGCGCTCCTCGTGATCTTGCTGTGCTTCTGGGGGTTCTTCTTTTGCTCGTGGCGTCTCTCAGTGCCCATGGGTTGTTCCTTGGGTCTTGGGGTCTTCTAGGTGTCTCCGAGTCCCCTTGGAGTGCTCCTGGGGTGTTCCTGAGGGTCTCTGGGTGCCTATAGGATGTTCTGGGGGTCTTGGGGTGCTCCTGGGTGTCTCTGGGTGCCCACAGGGTGCTCCTGGTGTTCTTGCGTTGCTCTTCGGGTGCTCTTGGGGGGCTCCTGGGGGTCTCTGGGTGCCCACGGGGTGTCCCCGGGGATCTTGGGGTGCTGCTGGATGTTCTTGTTGTGCTCCTGGTGGTCTCTGGGTGCCCTTGGGGTGTTCCCGGGGGTCTTGCGGCGCTCCTGGGTTTCTCTAGGTGCTCACAGGATACTCGTGGGCATCTTGGGGTGCTGCTGGATGTTCTTGTTGTGCCCCTGGGGTGTTCCTGGGAGCCTTGGGGTGTTCTAGGTGCCTCTGGGTAGCCTTGGGGTTCCCCTGGGGTGCTCCTGGAGGATTGTGGGCAGTCCTTGTGTCTCCTGAGTGCCTGTGGGGTGCTCCTGGGGATCTCTGGGGACCCGTGGGGTGCTCCTGGGAGTCTCTAGGTCCCCATGGGGTGTTCCTGGGGGTCTTGGGGTGCTCCTGGGTGTCTCTGAATCCTTGGTGATTTACAGCAAATAATTTGCTCTGCATCCAGAGATATTTCTGAGAAGGGATTCTTCCAGGATCTAATTCTGCTTTGTCGTTCAGTCCTACCCAGAACAGAGTTGTGTCAGAAGTGAGGTAGCATGCGTGGTGTTCCTAGAAATGAAGTCTGACCCCACAGCATTTTGGGTTTTTGAGAGGAAACCAAAGCACATCGTTTTGAATCATGATATTTTCGTTGCGTTGAATGATCTACTGTTCCTGCGTCGCTTGTGATGACATCTATCTTTGTCTATCTACGCCCTAGAAAGAGTAAGTTGAAGTCCCTGCCTGGTCCCATTGCTGATGCAATAGCTGCAACTGTAGGAAAAACTTCTTTACTGAAAGAGTGGTCAGGCCTTGGAACAGGCTGCCCAGGGAAGTGGTTGGGTCACCAACCCTGGAAGTATTTAAAAGACGTGTAGAGGAGGTGCTTAGGGACGTGGTTTAGTGGGCGTGGTGGTGTTGGGTTGACGCTTGGACTCTATGGTCTTAGAGGTCTTTTCCAACCTTAAGGAGTCTAGGATTGATTCCAAAAGAGCAGGTATGGTGGTTTGCTGTGAGGGTGGCTTTCTCTGTTTGGTGCTTGGCATGCTGTAAACTGAAGGCAGGTGAGAAAACTGCCTGCTGCTCCTCTGGCTGCCTTGATGCCTCTGGTGGTTGGCCCCGCCCGTTCCCAGGGGATTGTGGGAAGGGCGGTGGGCGGGGCCTGGGGGAGATGAGCTACAGCCTCTCCTCAGGGAGCTCATGCTGCTGCTGGGCTTCTCTGGAGGCGGTGGTCTCCTGTTGCTTCAGTTGATTGCAGCTTTTGAGCTGTCTAAGCTATTTGGGTAGTCTTGTTTTGAGATTTAGGGAAGCAGAGGGGTCTGTTTAAGCTAAGGGCTTCAGGACCAGGCAAGGTTCAGCTGCATCTAGAGCAGAAAGGAGACTCGTATGCAGCTTTTCTTTTTTTTTTTTTTTTCCAGGTGGGTCAATTTGTATTGGGTGTTCAGAGGTGGCAAGATGTATGGTTTTGGTTCATAATCTGGTTTTGGTTTTTATTTTATTCCAGGTGCATTGTATTGTTTTGGAATTCCTGACTTTATTGAAGATGGAACCTTGTTTTTTTCCACCAGTTTTGCTGTCTATTGCAGAAGCTGTTGACATCATCTCTGGCTAGGAGCGACTGTGAGACTATTTATCAGGGCTTGAGGTGAGCATCTTGTATGCATCTGTCTATGGAGTTGTAGCGTTGTTCAAGAAAGCAGCAGGGACATAAGGCATGGTGTCTTTCAGCGTATGGAACGGCTCGTGGCCTTCGCCCACAGAGTATCATGTTGTCCCTAGAAGCGATGCGGCTGGCGGCCGGCCCCTCGTGGATGATAAGCGTCAGGAGTTCACTTCTTTTGTGGGGCTGTAGCAGAGGTCAGAGTCTGTGGGAAGGTGGGAGGTGCTCGCAGAAGCCTGGGCATAGCTGGGCAGTGCAGCTCCCGAGGAGCGGCCGACAGAGGGGCTTGAGGGGTGCAACTCCAGGGCAGGAGCTGTCAGGAAGGAGCGGGGTTCCGTCGCTGGCAGTTCAGGAGAAGAGAAGGGGTTTCTAAACTTTTGGGACCAGGGGATGGTTGGGAAAGGGAGGTGTGTTCCCGAGCCTTACTGAGATGGGTTTTGCAGTTGGATTTGGGTGTCGCTGAGGTCTGTTCTGTTGGAGTGTCTATGCAGCCGACGGGAGATGCAGCAAAGTCGTGGGAGATGCAGAGGAAACCATCCGGGCCTCCACATCACAAGGTAGAGGGCTGAACGTCAGGCCAGTCTCATCTCGGAAAGCATTACGTATGTTAAGGTCCATCAAAAAATAGCCTCCAGGACTGGGAGGTCTCTACGGGCTGCGTTTGGGGTGCTCCTGGGGCTGCTCCCGGGGGTCTCTGGGTGCCCAGAGGATGCTCCTGAGGGTCTTGGGGTGCTTCTGGGCATTCTTGCGGTGCTCCTGGGGGTCTCTGTGTGCTCCCAGTATGCTCCTGGGGGTCTTGGGGTGCTCCTGGGTCCCTCTGGGTGCCCGCAGGCTGCTCTTGGGAGTCTTGGGGTGGTCTTGGCGGTCTAGGGGTGCTGCGGGGCATCTATAGGTGCCCATGGGTTGTTGCTGGGTGCCTTGGGATGCTCCTGGGGTTCTCGGCGCGGGTTCTCGGCGCCGGTTCTCGGCGCCGGTTCTCGGCCCTGGTGGTGCTGCTGGGGCGCTCCTCGTGGTCTTGCTGTGCTTCTGGGGGTTCTTCTTTTGCTCGTGGCGTCTCTCAGTGCCCATGGGTTGTTCCTTGGGCTCTTGGGGTCTTCTAGGTGTCTCCGAGTCCCCTTGGAGTGCTCCTGGGGTGTTCCTGAGGGTCTCTGGGTGCCTATAGGATGTTCTGGGGGTCTTGGGGTGCTCCTGGGTGTCTCTGGGTGCCCACAGGGTGCTCCTGGTGTTCTTGCGTTGCTCTTCGGGTGCTCTTGGGGGGCTCCTGGGGGTCTCTGGGTGCCCACGGGGTGTCCCCGGGGATCTTGGGGTGCTGCTGGATGTTCTTGTTGTGCTCCTGGTGGTCTCTGGGTGCCCTTGGGGTGTTCCCGGGGTCTTGCGGCGCTCCTGGGTTTCTCTAGGTGCTCACAGGATACTCGTGGGCATCTTGGGGTGCTGCTGGATGTTCTTGTTGTGCCCCTGGGGTGTTCCTGGGAGCCTTGGGGTGTTCTAGGTGCCTCTGGGTAGCCTTGGGGTTCCCCTGGGGTGCTCCTGGAGGATTGTGGGCAGTCCTTGTGTCTCCTGAGTGCCTGTGGGGTGCTCCTGGGGATCTCTGGGGACCCGTGGGGTGCTCCTGGGAGTCTCTAGGTCCCCATGGGGTGTTCCTGGGGGTCTTGGGGTGCTCCTGGGTGTCTCTGAATCCTTGGTGATTTACAGCAAATAATTTGCTCTGCATCCAGAGATATTTCTGAGAAGGGATTCTTCCAGGATCTAATTCTGCTTTGTCGTTCAGTCCTACCCAGAACAGAGTTGTGTCAGAAGTGAGGTAGCATGCGTGGTGTTCCTAGAAATGAAGTCTGACCCCACAGCATTTTGGGTTTTTGAGAGGAAACCAAAGCACATCGTTTTGAATCATGATATTTTCGTTGCGTTGAATGATCTACTGTTCCTGCGTCGCTTGTGATGACATCTATCTTTGTCTATCTACGCCCTAGAAAGAGTAAGTTGAAGTCCCTGCCTGGTCCCATTGCTGATGCAATAGCTGCAACTGTAGGAAAAACTTCTTTACTGAAAGAGTGGTCAGGCCTTGGAACAGGCTGCCCAGGGAAGTGGTTGGGTCACCAACCCTGGAAGTATTTAAAAGACGTGTAGAGGAGGTGCTTAGGGATGTGGTTTAGTGGGCGTGGTGGTGTTGGGTTGACGCTTGGACTCTATGGTCTTAGAGGTCTTTTCCAACCTTAAGGAGTCTAGGATTGATTCCAAAAGAGCAGGTATGGTGGTTTGCTGTGAGGGTGGCTTTCTCTGTTTGGTGCTTGGCATGCTGTAAACTGAAGGCAGGTGAGAAAACTGCCTGCTGCTCCTCTGGCTGCCTTGATGGCTCTGGTGGTTGGCCCCGCCCGTTCCCAGGGGATTGTGGGAAGGGCGGTGGGCGGGGCCTGGGGGAGATGAGCTACAGCCTCTCCTCAGGGAGCTCATGCTGCTGCTGGGCTTCTCTGGAGGCGGTGGTCTCCTGTTGCTTCAGTTGATTGCAGCTTTTGAGCTGTCTAAGCTATTTGGGTAGTCTTGTTTTGAGATTTAGGGAAGCAGAGGGGTCTGTTTAAGCTAAGGGCTTCAGGACCAGGCAAGGTTCAGCTGCATCTAGAGCAGAAAGGAGACTCGTATGCAGCTTTTCTTTTTTTTTTTTTTTTCCAGGTGGGTCAATTTGTATTGGGTGTTCAGAGGTGGCAAGATGTATGGTTTTGGTTCATAATCTGGTTTTGGTTTTTATTTTATTCCAGGTGCATTGTATTGTTTTGGAATTCCTGACTTTATTGAAGATGGAACCTTGTTTTTTTCCACCAGTTCTGCTGTCTATTGCAGAAGCTGTTGACATCATCTCTGGCTAGGAGCGACTGTGAGACTATTTATCAGGGCTTGAGGTGAGCATCTTGTATGCATCTGTCTATGGAGTTGTAGCGTTGTTCAAGAAAGCAGCAGGGACATAAGGCATGGTGTCTTTCAGCGTATGGAACGGCTCGTGGCCTTCGCCCACAGAGTATCATGTTGTCCCTAGAAGCGATGCGGCTGGCGGCCGGCCCCTCGTGGATGATAAGCGTCAGGAGTTCACTTCTTTTGTGGGGCTGTAGCAGAGGTCAGAGTCTGTGGGAAGGTGGGAGGTGCTCGCAGAAGCCTGGGCATAGCTGGGCAGTGCAGCTCCCGAGGAGCGGCCGACAGAGGGGCTTGAGGGGTGCAACTCCAGGGCAGGAGCTGTCAGGAAGGAGCGGGGTTCCGTCGCTGGCAGTTCAGGAGAAGAGAAGGGGTTTCTAAACTTTTGGGACCAGGGGATGGTTGGGAAAGGGAGGTGTGTTCCCGAGCCTTACTGAGATGGGTTTTGCAGTTGGATTTGGGTGTCGCTGAGGTCTGTTCTGTTGGAGTGTCTATGCAGCCGACGGGAGATACAGCAAAGTCGTGGGAGATGCAGAGGAAACCATCCGGGCCTCCACATCACAAGGTAGAGGGCTGAACGTCAGGCCAGTCTCATCTCGGAAAGCATTAGGTATGTTAAGGTCCATCAAAAAATAGCCTCCAGGACTGGGAGGTCTCTACGGGCTGCGTTTGGGGTGCTCCTGGGGCTGCTCCCGGGGGTCTCTGGGTGCCCAGAGGATGCTCCTGAGGGTCTTGGGGTGCTTCTGGGCATTCTTGCGGTGCTCCTGGGGGTCTCTGTGTGCTCCCAGTATGCTCCTGGGGGTCTTGGGGTGCTCCTGGGGCCCTCTGGGTGCCCGCAGGCTGCTCTTGGGAGTCTTGGGGTGGTCTTGGCGGTCTAGGGGTGCTGCGGGGCATCTATAGGTGCCCATGGGTTGTTGCTGGGTGCCTTGGGATGCTCCTGGGGTTCTCGGCGCGGGTTCTCGGCGCCGGTTCTCGGCGCCGGTTCTCGGCCCTGGTGGTGCTGCTGGGGCGCTCCTCGTGGTCTTGCTGTGCTTCTGGGGGTTCTTCTTTTGCTCGTGGCGTCTCTCAGTGCCCATGGGTTGTTCCTTGGGCTCTTGGGGTCTTCTAGGTGTCTCCGAGTCCCCTTGGAGTGCTCCTGGGGTGTTCCTGAGGGTCTCTGGGTGCCTATAGGATGTTCTGGGGGTCTTGGGGTGCTCCTGGGTGTCTCTGGGTGCCCACAGGGTGCTCCTGGTGTTCTTGCGTTGCTCTTCGGGTGCTCTTGGGGGGCTCCTGGGGGTCTCTGGGTGCCCACGGGGTGTCCCCGGGGATCTTGGGGTGCTGCTGGATGTTCTTGTTATGCTCCTGGGGGTCTCTGGGTGCCCTTGGGGTGTTCCCGGGGGTCTTGCGGCGCTCCTGGGTTTCTCTAGGTGCTCACAGGATACTCGTGGGCATCTTGGGGTGCTGCTGGATGTTCTTGTTGTGCCCCTGGGGTGTTCCTGGGAGCCTTGGGGTGTTCTAGGTGCCTCTGGGTAGCCTTGGGGTTCCCCTGGGGTGCTCCTGGAGGATTGTGGGCAGTCCTTGTGTCTCCTGAGTGCCTGTGGGGTGCTCCTGGGGATCTCTGGGGACCCGTGGGGTGCTCCTGGGAGTCTCTAGGTCCCCATGGGGTGTTCCTGGGGGTCTTGGGGTGCTCCTGGGTGTCTCTGAATCCTTGGTGATTTACAGCAAATAATTTGCTCTGCATCCAGAGATATTTCTGAGAAGGGATTCTTCCAGGATCTAATTCTGCTTTGTCGTTCAGTCCTACCCAGAACAGAGTTGTGTCAGAAGTGAGGTAGCATGCGTGGTGTTCCTAGAAATGAAGTCTGACCCCATAGCATTTTGGGTTTTTGAGAGGAAACCAAAGCACATCGTTTTGAATCATGATATTTTCGTTGCGTTGAATGATCTACTGTTCCTGCGTCGCTTGTGATGACATCTATCTTTGTCTATCTACGCCCTAGAAAGAGTAAGTTGAAGTCCCTGCCTGGTCCCATTGCTGATGCAATAGCTGCAACTGTAGGAAAAATTTCTTTACTGAAAGAGTGGTCAGGCCTTGGAACAGGCTGCCCAGGGAAGTGGTTGGGTCACCAACCCTGGAAGTATTTAAAAGAGGTGTAGAGGAGGTGCTTAGGGACGTGGTTTAGTGGGCGTGGTGGTGTTGGGTTGACGGTTGGACTCGATGGTCTTAGAGGTCTTTTCCAACCTTAAGGAGTCTAGGATTGATTCCAAAAGAGCAGGTATGGTCGTTTTCTGTGTGGGTGGCTTTTTCTGTTTGGTGCTTGGCATGCTGTAAAGTGAAGGCAGGTGAGAAAACTGCCTGCTGCTCCTCTGGCTGCCTTGATGGCTCTGGTGGTTGGCCCCGCCCGTTCCCAGGGGATTGTGGGAAGGGCGGTGGGCGGGGCCTGGGGGAGATGAGCTACAGCCCCTCCTCAGGGAGCTCATTGTGCTGCTGGGCTTCTCTGGAGGCGGTGGTCTGCTGTTGCTTCAGTTGATTGCAGCTTTTGAGCTGTCTAAGCTATTTGGGTAGTCTTGTTTTGAGATTTAGGGAAGCAGAGGGGTCTGTTTAAGCTAAGGGCTTCAGGACCAGGCAAGGTTCAGCTGCATCTAGAGCAGAAAGGAGACTCGTATGCAGCTTTTCTTTTTTTTTTCTTTTTCCAGGTGGGTCAATTTGTATTGGGTGTTCAGAGGTGGCAAGATGTATGGTTTTGGTTCATAACATGGTTTTGGTTTTTATTTTATTCCAGGTGCATTGTATTGTTTTGGAATTCCTGACTTTATTGAAGATGGAACCTTGTTTTTTTCCATCAGTTTTGCTGTCTATTGCAGAAGCTGTTGACATCATCTCTGGCTAGGAGCGACTGTGAGACTCTTTAGCAGGGGTTGAGGTGAGCATCTTGTATGCATCTGTCTATGGAGTTGTAGCGTTGTTCAAGAAAGCAGCAGGGACATAAGGCATCGTGTCTTTCAGCGTATGGAACGGCTCGTGGCCTTTGCCCACAGAGTATCATGTTGTCCCTAGAAGCGATGCGGCTGGCGGCCGGCCCCTTGTGGATGATAAGCGTCAGGAGTTCACTTCTTTTGTGGGGCTGTAGCAGAGGTCAGAGTCTGTGGGAAGGTGGAAGGTGGGAGGTGCTCGCAGAAGCCTGGGCATAGCTGGGCAGAGCAGCTCCCGAGGAGCGGCCGACAGAGGGGCTTGAGGGGTGCAACTCCAGGGCAGGAGCTGTCAGGAAGGAGCGGGGTTCCGTCGCTGGCAGTTCAGGAGAAGAGAAGGGGTTTCTAAACTTTTGGGACCAGGGGATGGTTGGGAAAGGGAGGTGTGTTCCCGAGCCTTACTGAGATGGGTTTTGCAGTTGGATTTGGGTGTCGCTGAGGTCTGTTCTGTTGGAGTGTCTGTGCAGCCGACGGGAGATACAGCAAAGTCGTGGGAGATGCAGAGGAAACCGTCCGGGCCTCCACATCACAAGGTAGAGGGCTGAACGTCAGGCCAGTCTCATCTCGGAAAGCATTAGGTATGTTAAGGTCCATCAAAAAATAGCCTCCAGGACTGGGAGGTCTCTACGGGCTGCGTTTGGGGTGCTCCTGGGGCTGCTCCCGGGGGTCTCTGGGTGCCCAGAGGATGCTCCTGAGGGTCTTAGGGTGCTTCTGGGCGTTCTTGCGGTGCTCCTGGGGGTCTCTGTGTGCTCCCAGTATGCTCCTGGGGGTCTTGGGGTGCTCCTGGGTCCCTCTGGGTGCCCGCAGGCTGCTCTTGGGAGTCTTGGGGTGGTCTTGGCGGTCTAGGGGTGCTGCGGGGCATCTATAGGTGCCCATGGGTTGTTGCTGGGTGCCTTGGGATGCTCCTGGGGTTCTAGGTGCCGGTTCTCGGCGCCGGTTCTCGGCGCCGGTTCTCGGCCCTGGTGGTGCTGCTGGGGCGCTCCTCGTGGTCTTGCTGTGCTTCTGGGGGTTCTTCTTTTGCTCGTGGCGTCTCTCAGTGCCCATGGGTTGTTCCTTGGGCTCTTGGGGTCTTCTAGGTGTTTCCGAGTCCCCTTGGAGTGCTCCTGGGGTGTTCCTGAGGGTCTCTGGGTGCCTCTAGGATGTTCTGGGGGTCTTGGGGTGCTCCTGGGTGTCTCTGGGTGCCCACAGGGTGCTCCTGGTGTTCTGGCGTTGCTCTTCGGGTGCTCTTGGGGTCTCCTGGGGGTCTCTGGGTGCCCACGGGGTGTCCCCAGGGATCTTGGGGTGCTGCTGGATGTTCTTGTTGTGCTGCTGGGGGTCTCTGGGTGCCCTTGGGGTGTTCCCGGGGGTCTTGCGGCGCTCCTGGGTTTCTCTAGGTGCTCACAGGATACTCGTGGGCATCTTGGGGTGCTGCTGGATGTTCTTGTTGTGCTCCTGGGAGCCTTGGGGTGTTCTAGGTGCCTCTGGGTAGCCTTGGGGTTCCCCTGGGGTGCTCCTGGAGGATTGTGGGCAGTCCTTGTGTCTCCTGAGTGCCTGTGGGGTGCTCCTGGGGATCTCTGGGGGCCCGTGGGGTGCTCCTGGGAGTCTCTAGGTCCCCATGGGGTGTTCCTGGGGGTCTTGGGGTGCTCCTGGGTGTCTCTGAATCCTTGGTGATTTACAGCAAATAATTTGCTCTGCATCCAGAGATATTTCTGAGAAGGGATTCTTCCAGGATCTAATTCTGCTTTGTTGTTCAGTCCTACCCAGAACAGAGTTGTGTCAGAAGTGAGGTAGCATGCGTGGTGTTCCTAGAAATGAAGTCTGACCCCATAGCATTTTGGGTTTTTGAGAGGAAACCAAAGCACATCATTTTGAATCATGATATTTTCGTTGCGTTGAATGATCTACTGTTCCTGCGTCGCTTGTGATGACATCTATCTTTGTCTATCTACGCCCTAGAAAAAGCAAGTTGAAGTCCCTGCCTGGTCCCATTGCTGATGCAATAGCTGCAACTGAAGGAAAAACTTCTTTACTGAAAGAGTGGTCAGGCCTTGGAACAGGCTGCCCAGGGAAGTGGTTGGGTCACCAACCCTGGAAGTATTTAAAAGAGGTGTAGAGGAGGTGCTTAGGGACGTGGTTTAGTGGGCGTGGTGGTGTTGGGTTGACGGTTGGACTCGATGGTCTTAGAGGTCTTTTCCAACCTTAAGGAGTCTAGGATTGATTCCAAAAGAGCAGGTATGGTGGTTTGCTGTGAGGGTGGCTTTCTCTGTTTGGTGCTTGGCATGCTGTAAACTGAAGGCAGGTGAGAAAACTGCCTGCTGCTCCTCTGGCTGCCTTGATGGCTCTGGTGGTTGGCCCCGCCCGTTCCCAGGGGATTGTGGGACGGGCGGTGGGCGGGGCCTGGGGGAGATGAGCTACAGCCCCTCCTCAGGGAGCTCATTCTGCTGCTGGGCTTCTCTGGAGGCGGTGGTCTGCTGTTGCTTCAGTTGATTGCAGCTTTTGAGCTGTCTAAGCTATTTGGGTAGTCTTGTTTTGAGATTTAGGGAAGCAGAGGGGTCTGTTTAAGCTAAGGGCTTCAGGACCAGGCAAGGTTCAGCTGCATCTAGAGCAGAAAGGAGACTCGTATGCAGCTTTTCTTTTTTTTTTTTTTTTTCCAGGTGGGTCAATTTGTATTGGGTGTTCATAGGTGGCAAGATGTATGGTTTTGGTTCATAATCTGGTTTTGGTTTTTATTTTATTCCAGGTGCATTGTATTGTTTTGGAATTCCTGACTTTATTGAAGATGGAACCTTGTTTTTTTCCACCAGTTTTGCTGTCTATTGCAGAAGCTGTTGACATCATCTCTGGCTAGGAGCGACTGTGAGACTTTTTATCAGGGCTTGAGGTGAGCATCTTGTATGCATCTGTCTATGGAGTTGTAGCGTTGTTCAAGAAAGCAGCAGGGACATAAGGCATCGTGTCTTTCAGCGTATGGAACGGCTCGTGGCCTTCGCCCACAGAGTATCATGTTGTCCCTAGAAGCGATGCGGCTGGCGGCCGGCCCCTCGTGGATGATAAGCGTCAGGAGTTCACTTCTTTTGTGGGGCTGTAGCAGAGGTCAGAGTCTGTGGGAAGGTGCGAGGTGGGAGGTGCTCGCAGAAGCCTGGGCATAGCTGGGCAGAGCAGCTCCCGAGGAGCGGCCGACACAGGGGCTTGAGGGGTGCAAATGCAGGGCAGGAGCTGTCAGGAAGGAGCGGGGTTCTCTCGCTGGCAGTTCAGGAGAAGAGAAGGGGTTTCTAAACTTTTGGGACCAGGGGATGGTTGGGAAAGGGAGGTGTGTTCCCGAGCCTTACTGAGATGGGTTTTGCAGTTGGATTTGGGTGTCGCTGAGGTCTGTTCTGTTGGAGTGTCTGTGCAGCCGACGGGAGATACAGCAAAGTCGTGGGAGATGCAGAGGAAACCGTCCGGGCCTCCACATCACAAGGTAGAGGGCTGAACGTCAGGCCAGTCTCATCTCGGAAAGCATTAGGTATGTTAAGGTCCATCAAAAAATAGCCTCCAGGACTGGGAGGTCTCTACGGGCTGCGTTTGGGGTGCTCCTGGGGCTGCTCCCGGGGGTCTCTGGGTGCCCAGAGGATGCTCCTGAGGGTCTTGGGGTGCTTCTGGGCGTTCTTGCGGTGCTCCTGGGGGTCTCTGTGTGCTCCCAGTATGCTCCTGGGGGTCTTGGGGTGGTCCTGGGGCCCTCTGGGTGCCCGCAGGCTGCTCTTGGGAGTCTTGGGGTGGTCTTGGCGGTCTAGGGGTGCTGCGGGGCATCTATAGGTGCCCATGGGTTGTTGCTGGGTGCCTTGGGATGCTCCTGGGGTTCTAGGTGCCGGTTCTAGGTGCCAGTTCTAGGCCCTGGTGGTGCTGCTGGGGCGCTCCTCGTGGTCTTGCTGTGCTTCTGGGGGTTCTTCTTTTGGTCCTGGGGTCTCTCAGTGCCCATGGGTTGTTCCTTGGGCTCTTGGGGTCTTCTAGGTGTCTCCGAGTCCCCTTGGAGTGCTCCTGGGGTGTTCCTGAGGGTCTCTGGGTGCCTATAGGATGTTCTGGGGGTCCTGGGGTGCTCCTGGGTGTCTCTGGGTGCCCACAGGGTGCCCCTGGTGTTCTGGCGTTGCTCTTCGGGTGCTCTTGGGGGGCTCTTGGGGGTGTCTGGGTGACCACGGGGTGTCCCCGGGGATCTTGGGGTGCTGCTGGATGTTCTTGTTGTGCCCCTGGGGTGTTCCTGGGAGCCTTGGGCTGTTCTAGGTGTCTCTGGGTAGCCTTGGGATTCCCCTGGGGTGCTCCTGGAGGATTGTGGGCAGTCCTTGTGTCTCCTGAGTGCCTGTGGGGTGCTCCTGGGGATCTCTGGGGGCCCGTGGGGTGCTCCTGGGAGTCTCTAGGTCCCCATGGGGTGTTCCTGGGGGTCTTGGGGTGCTCCTGGGTGTCTCTGAATCGTTGGTGATTTACAGCAAATAATTTGCTCTGCATCCAGAGATATTTCTGAGAAGGGATTCTTCCAGGATCTAATTCTGCTTTGTCGTTCAGTCCTACCCAGAACAGAGTTGTGTCAGAAGTGAGGTAGCATGCGTGGTGTTCCTAGAAATGAAGTCTGACCCCATAGCATTTTGGGTTTTTGAGAGGAAACCAAAGCACATCATTTTGAATCATGATATTTTCGTTGCGTTGAATGATCTACTGTTCCTGCGTCGCTTGTGATGACATCTATCTTTGTCTATCTACGCCCTAGAAAGAGTAAGTTGAAGTCCCTGCCTGGTCCCATTGCTGATGCAATAGCTGCAACTGTAGGAGAAATTTCTTTACTGAAAGAGTGGTCAGGCCTTGGAACAGGCTGCCCAGGGAAGTGGTTGGGTCACCAACCCTGGAAGTATTTAAAAGACGTGTGGAGGAGGTGCTTAGGGACGTGGTTTAGTGGGCGTGGTGGTGTTGGGTTGACGGTTGGACTCGATGGTCTTAGAGGTCTTTTCCAACCTTAAGGAGTCTAGGATTGATTCCAAAAGAGCAGGTATGGTGGTTTGCTGTGAGGGTGGCTTTCTCTGTTTGGTGCTTGGCATGCTGTAAAGTGAAGGCAGGTGAGAAAACTGCCTGCTGCTCCTCTGGCTGCCTTGATGGCTCTGGTGGTTGGCCCCGCCCGTTCCCAGGGGATTGTGGGAAGGGCGGTGGGCGGGGCCTGGGGGAGATGAGCTACAGCCCCTCCTCAGGGAGCTCATTGTGCTGCTGGGCTTCTCTGGAGGCGGTGGTCTGCTGTTGCTTCAGTTGATTGCAGCTTTTGAGCTGTCTAAGCTATTTGGGTAGTCTTGTTTTGAGATTTAGGGAAGCAGAGGGGTCTGTTTAAGCTAAGGGCTTCAGGACCAGGCAAGGTTCAGCTGCATCTAGAGCAGAAAGGAGACTCGTATGCAGCTTTTCTTTTTTTTTTTTTTTTTCCAGGTGGGTCAATTTGTATTGGGTGTTCAGAGGTGGCAAGATGTATGGTTTTGGTTCATAATCTGGTTTTGGTTTTTATTTTATTCCAGGTGCATTGTATTGGTTTGGAATTTCTGACTTTATTGAAGATGGAACCTTGTTTTTTTCCACCGGTTTTGCTGTCTATTGCAGAAGCTGTTGACATCATCTCTGGCTAGGAGCGACTGTGAGACTTTTTATCAGGGCTTGAGGTGAGCATCTTGTATGCATCTGTCTATGGAGTTGTAGCGTTGTTCAAGAAAGCAGCAGGGACATAAGGCATCGTGTCTTTCAGCGTATGGAACGGCTCGTGGCCTTCGCCCACAGAGTATCATGTTGTCCCTAGAAGCGATGCGGCTGGCGGCCGGCCCCTCGTGGATGATAAGCGTCAGGAGTTCACTTCTTTTGTGGGGCTGTAGCAGAGGTCAGAGTCTGTGGGAAAGTGGGAGGTGCTCGCATAAGCCTGGGCATAGCTGGGCAGTGCAGCTCCTGAGGAGCGGCCGACAGAGGGGCTTGAGGGGTGCAACTCCAGGGCAGGAGCTGTCAGGAAGGAGCGGGATTCCGTCGCTGGCAGCTCAGGAGAAGAGAAGGGGTTTCTAAACTTTTGGGACCAGGGGATGGTTGGGAAAGGGAGGTGTGTTCCCGAGCCTTACTGAGATGGGTTTTGCAGTTGGATTTGGCTGTCGCTGAGGTCTGTTCTTTTGGAGTGTCTGTGCAGCCGACGGGAGATACAGCAAAGTCGTGGGAGATGCAGAGTAAACCGTCCGGGCCTCCACACCACAAGGTAGAGGGCTGAACGTCAGGCCAGTCTCATCTCGGAAAGCATTAGGTATGTTAAGGTCCATCAAAAAATAGCCTCCAGGACTGGGAGGTCTCTACGGGCTGCGTTTGGGGTGCTCCTGGGGCTGCTCCCGGGGGTCTCTGGGTGCCCAGAGGATGCTCCTGAGGGTCTTGGGGTGCTTCTGGGCGTTCTTGCGGTGCTCCTGGGGTTCTCTGTGTGCTCCCAGTATGCTCCTGGGGGTCTTGGGGTGCTCCTGGGTCCCTCTGGGTGCCCGCAGGCTGCTCTTGGGAGTCTTGGGGTGGTCTTGGCGGTCTAGGGGTGCTGCGGGGCATCTATAGGTGCCCATGGGTTGTTGCTGGGTGCCTTGGGATGCTCCTGGGGTTCTAGGTGCCGGCTCTAGGTGCCGGTTCTAGGCCCTGGTGGTGCTGCTGGGGCGCTCCTCGTGGTCTTGCTGTGCTTCTGGGGGTTCTTCTTTTGGTCCTGGGGTCTCTCAGTGCCCATGGGTTGTTCCTTGGGCTCTTGGGGTCTTCTAGGTGTCTCCGAGTCCCCTTGGAATGCTCCTGGGGTGTTCCTGAGGGTCTCTGGGTGCCTCTAGGATGTTCTGGGGGTCTTGGGGTGCTCCTGGGTGTCTCTGGGTGCCCACAGGGTGCTCCTGGTGTTCTGGCGTTGCTCTTCGGGTGCTCTTGGGGGGCTCCTGGGGGTCTCTGGGTGCCCACGGGGTGTCCCCGGGGATCTTGGGGTGCTGCTGGATGTTCTTGTTGTGCTCCTGGGGGTCTCTGGGTGCCCTTGGGGTGTTCCCGGGGGTCTTGCGGCGCTCCTGGGTTTCTCTAGGTGCTCACAGGATACTCGTGGGCATCTTGGGGTGCTGCTGGATGTTCTTGTTGTGCTCCTGGGAGCCTTGGTTCTAGGTGCCTCTGGGTAGCCTTGGGGTTCCCCTGGGGTGCTCCTGGAGGATTGTGGGCAGTGCTTGTGTCTCCTGAGTGCCTGTGGGGTGCTCCTGGGGATCTCTGGGGGCCCGTGGGGTGCTCCTGGGAGTCTCTAGGTCCCCATGGGGTGTTCCTGGGGGTCTTGGGGTGCTCCTGGGTGTCTCTGAATCGTTGGTGATTTACAGCAAATAATTTGCTCTGCATCCAGAGATATTTCTGAGAAGGGATTCTTCCAGGATCTAATTCTGCTTTGTCGTTCAGTCCTACCCAGAACAGAGTTGTGTCAGAAGTGAGGTAGCATGCGTGGTGTTCCTAGAAATGAAGTCTGACCCCATAGCATTTTGGGTTTTTGAGAGGAAACCAAAGCACATCATTTTGAATCATGATATTTTCGTTGCG
The DNA here is from genome assembly GCF_964195595.1 of Calonectris borealis. NCBI lineage: Eukaryota > Metazoa > Chordata > Aves > Procellariiformes > Procellariidae > Calonectris > Calonectris borealis. The sequence goes on along the minus strand of NW_027441467.1, from coordinate 294,357 downwards.
TTGAATGATCTACTGTTCCTGCGTCGCTTGTGATGACATCTATTTTTGTCTATCTACGCCCTAGAAAAAGTAAGTTGAAGTCCCTGCCTGGTCCCATTGCTGATGCAATAGCTGCAACTGTAGGAGAAATTTCTTTACTGAAAGAGTGGTCAGGCCTTGGAACAGGCTGCCCAGGGAAGTGGTTGGGTCACCAACCCTGGAAGTATTTAAAAGACGTGTGGAGGAGGTGCTTAGGGACGTGGTTTAGTGGGCGTGGTGGTGTTGGGTTGACGGTTGGACTCGATGGTCTTAGAGGTCTTTTCCAACCTTAAGGAGTCTAGGATTGATTCCAAAAGAGCAGGTATGGTGGTTTGCTGTGAGGGTGGCTTTCTCTGTTTGGTGCTTGGCATGCTGTAAAGTGAAGGCAGGTGAGAAAACTGCCTGCTGCTCCTCTGGCTGCCTTGATGGCTCTGGTGGTTGGCCCCGCCCGTTCCCAGGGGATTGTGGGAAGGGCGGTGGGCGGGGCCTGGGGGAGATGAGCTACAGCCCCTCCTCAGGGAGCTCATTGTGCTGCTGGGCTTCTCTGGAGGCGGTGGTCTGCTGTTGCTTCAGTTGATTGCAGCTTTTGAGCTGTCTAAGCTATTTGGGTAGTCTTGTTTTGAGATTTAGGGAAGCAGAGGGGTCTGTTTAAGCTAAGGGCTTCAGGACCAGGCAAGGTTCAGCTGCATCTAGAGCAGAAAGGAGACTCGTATGCAGCTTTTCTTTTTTTTTTTTTTTTTCCAGGTGGGTCAATTTGTATTGGGTGTTCAGAGGTGGCAAGATGTATGGTTTTGGTTCATAATCTGGTTTTGGTTTTTATTTTATTCCAGGTGCATTGTATTGGTTTGGAATTTCTGACTTTATTGAAGATGGAACCTTGTTTTTTTCCACCGGTTTTGCTGTCTATTGCAGAAGCTGTTGACATCATCTCTGGCTAGGAGCGACTGTGAGACTTTTTATCAGGGCTTGAGGTGAGCATCTTGTATGCATCTGTCTATGGAGTTGTAGCGTTGTTCAAGAAAGCAGCAGGGACATAAGGCATCGTGTCTTTCAGCGTATGGAACGGCTCGTGGCCTTCGCCCACAGAGTATCATGTTGTCCCTAGAAGCGATGCGGCTGGCGGCCGGCCCCTCGTGGATGATAAGCGTCAGGAGTTCACTTCTTTTGTGGGGCTGTAGCAGAGGTCAGAGTCTGTGGGAAAGTGGGAGGTGCTCGCAGAAGCCTGGGCATAGCTGGGCAGTGCAGCTCCTGAGGAGCGGCCGACAGAGGGGCTTGAGGGGTGCAACTCCAGGGCAGGAGCTGTCAGGAAGGAGCGGGGTTCCGTCGCTGGCAGTTCAGGAGAAGAGAAGGGGTTTCTAAACTTTTGGGACCAGGGGATGGTTGGGAAAGGGAGGTGTGTTCCCGAGCCTTACTGAGATGGGTTTTGCAGTTGGATTTGGGTGTCGCTGAGGTCTGTTCTTTTGGAGTGTCTGTGCAGCCGACGGGAGATACAGCAAAGTCGTGGGAGATGCAGAGTAAACCGTCCGGGCCTCCACACCACAAGGTAGAGGGCTGAACGTCAGGCCAGTCTCATCTCGGAAAGCATTAGGTATGTTAAGGTCCATCAAAAAATAGCCTCCAGGACTGGGAGGTCTCTACGGGCTGCGTTTGGGGTGCTGCTGGGGCTGCTCCCGGGGGTCTCTGGGTGCCCAGAGGATGCTCCTGAGGGTCTTGGGGTGCTTCTGGGCGTTCTTGCGGTGCTCCTGGGGTTCTCTGTGTGCTCCCAGTATGCTCCTGGGGGTCTTGGGGTGCTCCTGGGTCCCTCTGGGTGCCTGCAGGCTGCTCTTGGGAGTCTTGGGGTGGTCTTGGCGGTCTAGGGGTGCTGCGGGGCATCTATAGGTGCCCATGGGTTGTTGCTGGGTGCCTTGGGATGCTCCTGGGGTTCTAGGTGCCGGCTCTAGGTGCCGGTTCTAGGCCCTGGTGGTGCTGCTGGGGCGCTCCTCGTGGTCTTGCTGTGCTTCTGGGGGTTCTTCTTTTGGTCCTGGGGTCTCTCAGTGCCCATGGGTTGTTCCTTGGGCTCTTGGGGTCTTCTAGGTGTCTCCGAGTCCCCTTGGAATGCTCCTGGGGTGTTCCTGAGGGTCTCTGGGTGCCTCTAGGATGTTCTGGGGGTCTTGGGGTGCTCCTGGGTGTCTCTGGGTGCCCACAGGGTGCTCCTGGTGTTCTGGCGTTGCTCTTCGGGTGCTCTTGGGGGGCTCCTGGGGGTCTCTGGGTGCCCACGGGGTGTCCCCGGGGATCTTGGGGTGCTGCTGGATGTTCTTGTTGTGCTCCTGGGGGTCTCTGGGTGCCCTTGGGGTGTTCCCGGGGGTCTTGCGGCGCTCCTGGGTTTCTCTAGGTGCTCACAGGATACTCGTGGGCATCTTGGGGTGCTGCTGGATGTTCTTGTTGTGCTCCTGGGAGCCTTGGTTCTAGGTGCCTCTGGGTAGCCTTGGGGTTCCCCTGGGGTGCTCCTGGAGGATTGTGGGCAGTCCTTGTGTCTCCTGAGTGCCTGTGGGGTGCTCCTGGGGATCTCTGGGGGCCCGTGGGGTGCTCCTGGGAGTCTCTAGGTCCCCATGGGGTGTTCCTGGGGGTCTTGGGGTGCTCCTGGGTGTCTCTGAATCGTTGGTGATTTACAGCAAATAATTTGCTCTGCATCCAGAGATATTTCTGAGAAGGGATTCTTCCAGGATCTAATTCTGCTTTGTCGTTCAGTCCTACCCAGAACAGAGTTGTGTCAGAAGTGAGGTAGCATGCGTGGTGTTCCTAGAAATGAAGTCTGACCCCATAGCATTTTGGGTTTTTGAGAGGAAACCAAAGCACATCATTTTGAATCATGATATTTTCGTTGCGTTGAATGATCTACTGTTCCTGCGTCGCTTGTGATGACATCTATTTTTGTCTATCTACGCCCTAGAAAAAGTAAGTTGAAGTCCCTGCCTGGTCCCATTGCTGATGCAATAGCTGCAACTGTAGGAGAAATTTCTTTACTGAAAGAGTGGTCAGGCCTTGGAACAGGCTGCCCAGGGAAGTGGTTGGGTCACCAACCCTGGAAGTATTTAAAAGACGTGTGGAGGAGGTGCTTAGGGACGTGGTTTAGTGGGCGTGGTGGTGTTGGGTTGACGGTTGGACTCGATGGTCTTAGAGGTCTTTTCCAACCTTAAGGAGTCTAGGATTGATTCCAAAAGAGCAGGTATGGTGGTTTGCTGTGAGGGTGGCTTTCTCTGTTTGGTGCTTGGCATGCTGTAAAGTGAAGGCAGGTGAGAAAACTGCCTGCTGCTCCTCTGGCTGCCTTGATGGCTCTGGTGGTTGGCCCCGCCCGTTCCCAGGGGATTGTGGGAAGGGCGGTGGGCGGGGCCTGGGGGAGATGAGCTACAGCCCCTCCTCAGGGAGCTCATTGTGCTGCTGGGCTTCTCTGGAGGCGGTGGTCTGCTGTTGCTTCAGTTGATTGCAGCTTTTGAGCTGTCTAAGCTATTTGGGTAGTCTTGTTTTGAGATTTAGGGAAGCAGAGGGGTCTGTTTAAGCTAAGGGCTTCAGGACCAGGCAAGGTTCAGCTGCATCTAGAGCAGAAAGGAGACTCGTATGCAGCTTTTCTTTTTTTTTTTTTTTTTCCAGGTGGGTCAATTTGTATTGGGTGTTCAGAGGTGGCAAGATGTATGGTTTTGGTTCATAATCTGGTTTTGGTTTTTATTTTATTCCAGGTGCATTGTATTGGTTTGGAATTTCTGACTTTATTGAAGATGGAACCTTGTTTTTTTCCACCGGTTTTGCTGTCTATTGCAGAAGCTGTTGACATCATCTCTGGCTAGGAGCGACTGTGAGACTTTTTATCAGGGCTTGAGGTGAGCATCTTGTATGCATCTGTCTATGGAGTTGTAGCGTTGTTCAAGAAAGCAGCAGGGACATAAGGCATCGTGTCTTTCAGCGTATGGAACGGCTCGTGGCCTTCGCCCACAGAGTATCATGTTGTCCCTAGAAGCGATGCGGCTGGCGGCCGGCCCCTCGTGGATGATAAGCGTCAGGAGTTCACTTCTTTTGTGGGGCTGTAGCAGAGGTCAGAGTCTGTGGGAAAGTGGGAGGTGCTCGCAGAAGCCTGGGCATAGCTGGGCAGTGCAGCTCCTGAGGAGCGGCCGACAGAGGGGCTTGAGGGGTGCAACTCCAGGGCAGGAGCTGTCAGGAAGGAGCGGGGTTCCGTCGCTGGCAGTTCAGGAGAAGAGAAGGGGTTTCTAAACTTTTGGGACCAGGGGATGGTTGGGAAAGGGAGGTGTGTTCCCGAGCCTTACTGAGATGGGTTTTGCAGTTGGATTTGGGTGTCGCTGAGGTCTGTTCTTTTGGAGTGTCTGTGCAGCCGACGGGAGATACAGCAAAGTCGTGGGAGATGCAGAGTAAACCGTCCGGGCCTCCACACCACAAGGTAGAGGGCTGAACGTCAGGCCAGTCTCATCTCGGAAAGCATTAGGTATGTTAAGGTCCATCAAAAAATAGCCTCCAGGACTGGGAGGTCTCTACGGGCTGCGTTTGGGGTGCTGCTGGGGCTGCTCCCGGGGGTCTCTGGGTGCCCAGAGGATGCTCCTGAGGGTCTTGGGGTGCTTCTGGGCGTTCTTGCGGTGCTCCTGGGGTTCTCTGTGTGCTCCCAGTATGCTCCTGGGGGTCTTGGGGTGCTCCTGGGTCCCTCTGGGTGCCCGCAGGCTGCTCTTGGGAGTCTTGGGGTGGTCTTGGCGGTCTAGGGGTGCTGTGGGGCATCTATAGGTGCCCATGGGTTGTTGCTGGGTGCCTTGGGATGCTCCTGGGGTTCTAGGTGCCGGCTCTAGGTGCCGGTTCTCGGCCCTGGTGGTGCTGCTGGGGCGCTCCTCGTGGTCTTGCTGTGCTTCTGGGGGTTCTTCTTTTGGTCCTGGGGTCTCTCAGTGCCCATGGGTTGTTCCTTGGGCTCTTGGGGTCTTCTAGGTGTCTCCGAGTCCCCTTGGAATGCTCCTGGGGTGTTCCTGAGGGTCTCTGGGTGCCTCTAGGATGTTCTGGGGGTCTTGGGGTGCTCCTGGGTGTCTCTGGGTGCCCACAGGGTGCTCCTGGTGTTCTGGCGTTGCTCTTCGGGTGCTCTTGGGGGGCTCCTGGGGGTCTCTGGGTGCCCACGGGGTGTCCCCGGGGATCTTGGGGTGCTGCTGGATGTTCTTGTTGTGCTCCTGGGGGTCTCTGGGTGCCCTTGGGGTGTTCCCGGGGGTCTTGCGGCGCTCCTGGGTTTCTCTAGGTGCTCACAGGATACTCGTGGGCATCTTGGGGTGCTGCTGGATGTTCTTGTTGTGCTCCTGGGAGCCTTGGTTCTAGGTGCCTCTGGGTAGCCTTGGGGTTCCCCTGGGGTGCTCCTGGAGGATTGTGGGCAGTCCTTGTGTCTCCTGAGTGCCTGTGGGGTGCTCCTGGGGATCTCTGGGGGCCCGTGGGGTGCTCCTGGGAGTCTCTAGGTCCCCATGGGGTGTTCCTGGGGGTCTTGGGGTGCTCCTGGGTGTCTCTGAATCCTTGGTGATTTACAGCAAATAATTTGCTCTGCATCCAGAGATATTTCTGAGAAGGGATTCTTCCAGGATCTAATTCTGCTTTGTCGTTCAGTCCTACCCAGAACAGAGTTGTGTCAGAAGTGAGGTAGCATGCGTGGTGTTCCTAGCAATGAAGTCTGACCCCATAGCATTTTGGGTTTTTGAGAGGAAACCAAAGCACATCATTTTGAATCATGATATTTTCGTTGCGTTGAATGATCTACTGTTCCTGCGTCGCTTGTGATGACATCTATTTTTGTCTATCTACGCCCTAGAAAAAGTAAGTTGAAGTCCCTGCCTGGTCCCATTGCTGATGCAATAGCTGCAACTGTAGGAGAAATTTCTTTACTGAAAGAGTGGTCAGGCCTTGGAACAGGCTGCCCAGGGAAGTGGTTGGGTCACCAACCCTGGAAGTATTTAAAAGACGTGTGGAGGAGGTGCTTAGGGACGTGGTTTAGTGGGCGTGGTGGTGTTGGGTTGACGGTTGGACTCGATGGTCTTAGAGGTCTTTTCCAACCTTAAGGAGTCTAGGATTGATTCCAAAAGAGCAGGTATGGTGGTTTGCTGTGAGGGTGGCTTTCTCTGTTTGGTGCTTGGCATGCTGTAAAGTGAAGGCAGGTGAGAAAACTGCCTGCTGCTCCTCTGGCTGCCTTGATGGCTCTGGTGGTTGGCCCCGCCCGTTCCCAGGGGATTGTGGGAAGGGCGGTGGGCGGGGCCTGGGGGAGATGAGCTACAGCCCCTCCTCAGGGAGCTCATTGTGCTGCTGGGCTTCTCTGGAGGCGGTGGTCTGCTGTTGCTTCAGTTGATTGCAGCTTTTGAGCTGTCTAAGCTATTTGGGTAGTCTTGTTTTGAGATTTAGGGAAGCAGAGGGGTCTGTTTAAGCTAAGGGCTTCAGGACCAGGCAAGGTTCAGCTGCATCTAGAGCAGAAAGGAGACTCGTATGCAGCTTTTCTTTTTTTTTTTTTTTTTCCAGGTGGGTCAATTTGTATTGGGTGTTCAGAGGTGGCAAGATGTATGGTTTTGGTTCATAATCTGGTTTTGGTTTTTATTTTATTCCAGGTGCATTGTATTGGTTTGGAATTTCTGACTTTATTGAAGATGGAACCTTGTTTTTTTCCACCGGTTTTGCTGTCTATTGCAGAAGCTGTTGACATCATCTCTGGCTAGGAGCGACTGTGAGACTAATTTAGCAGGGCTTGAGGTGAGCATCTTGTATGCATCTGTCTATGGAGTTGTAGCGTTGTTCAAGAAAGCAGCAGGGACATAAGGCATCGTGTCTTTCAGCGTATGGAACGGCTCGTGGCCTTCGCCCACAGAGTATCATGTTGTCCCTAGAAGCGATGCGGCTGGCGGCCGGCCCCTCGTGGATGATAAGCGTCAGGAGTTCACTTCTTTTGTGGGGCTGTAGCAGAGGTCAGAGTCTGTGGGAAAGTGGGAGGTGCTCGCAGAAGCCTGGGCATAGCTGGGCAGTGCAGCTCCTGAGGAGCGGCCGACAGAGGGGCTTGAGGGGTGCAACTCCAGGGCAGGAGCTGTCAGGAAGGAGCGGGGTTCCGTCGCTGGCAGTTCAGGAGAAGAGAAGGGGTTTCTAAACTTTTGGGACCAGGGGATGGTCGGGAAAGGGAGGTGTGTTCCCGAGCCTTACTGAGGTGGGTTTTGCAGTTGGATTTGGGTGTCGCTGAGGTCTGTTCTTTTGGAGTGTCTGTGCAGCCGACGGGAGATACAGCAAAGTCGTGGGAGATGCAGAGTAAACCGTCCGGGCCTCCACACCACAAGGTAGAGGGCTGAACGTCAGGCCAGTCTCATCTCGGAAAGCATTAGGTATGTTAAGGTCCATCAAAAAATAGCCTCCAGGACTGGGAGGTCTCTACGGGCTGCGTTTGGGGTGCTGCTGGGGCTGCTCCCGGGGGTCTCTGGGTGCCCAGAGGATGCTCCTGAGGGTCTTGGGGTGCTTCTGGGCGTTCTTGCGGTGCTCCTGGGGTTCTCTGTGTGCTCCCAGTATGCTCCTGGGGGTCTTGGGGTGGTCCTGGGGCCCTCTGGGTGCCCGCAGGATGCTCTTGGGAGTCTTGGGGTGGTCTTGGCGGTCTAGGGGTGCTGCGGGGCATCTATAGGTGCCCATGGGTTGTTGCTGGGTGCCTTGGGATGCTCCTGGGGTTCTAGGTGCCGGCTCTAGGTGCCGGTTCTAGGCCCTGGTGGTGCTGCTGGGGCGCTCCTCGTGGTCTTGCTGTGCTTCTGGGGGTTCTTCTTTTGGTCCTGGGGTCTCTCAGTGCCCATGGGTTGTTCCTTGGGCTCTTGGGGTCTTCTAGGTGTCTCCGAGTCCCCTTGGAATGCTCCTGGGGTGTTCCTGAGGGTCTCTGGGTGCCTCTAGGATGTTCTGGGGGTCTTGGGGTGCTCCTGGGTGTCTCTGGGTGCCCACAGGGTGCTCCTGGTGTTCTGGCGTTGCTCTTCGGGTGCTCTTGGGGGGCTCCTGGGGGTCTCTGGGTGCCCACGGGGTGTCCCCGGGGATCTTGGGGTGCTGCTGGATGTTCTTGTTGTGCTCCTGGGGGTCTCTGGGTGCCCTTGGGGTGTTCCCGGGGGTCTTGCGGCGCTCCTGGGTTTCTCTAGGTGCTCACAGGATACTCGTGGGCATCTTGGGGTGCTGCTGGATGTTCTTGTTGTGCTCCTGGGAGCCTTGGTTCTAGGTGCCTCTGGGTAGCCTTGGGGTTCCCCTGGGGTGCTCCTGGAGGATTGTGGGCAGTCCTTGTGTCTCCTGAGTGCCTGTGGGGTGCTCCTGGGGATCTCTGGGGGCCCGTGGGGTGCTCCTGGGAGTCTCTAGGTCCCCATGGGGTGTTCCTGGGGGTCTTGGGGTGCTCCTGGGTGTCTCTGAATCCTTGGTGATTTACAGCAAATAATTCGCTCTGCATCCAGAGATATTTCTGAGAAGGGATTCTTCCAGGATCTAATTCTGCTTTGTTGTTCAGTCCTACCCAGAACAGAGTTGTGTCAGAAGTGAGGTAGCATGCGTGGTGTTCCTAGCAATGAAGTCTGACCCCATAGCATTTTGGGTTTTTGAGAGGAAACCAAAGCACATCGTTTTGAATCATGATATTTTCGTTGCGTTGAATGATCTACTGTTCCTGCGTCGCTTGTGATGACATCTATCTTTGTCTATCTACGCCCTAGAAAAAGCAAGTTGAAGTTCCTGCCTGGTCCCATTGCTGATGCAGTAGCTGCAACTGTAGGAAAAATTTCTTTACTGAAAGAGTGGTCAGGCCTTGGAACAGGCTGCCCAGGGAAGTGGTTGGGTCACCAACCCTGGAAGTATTTAAAAGACGTGTGGAGGAGGTGCTTAGGGACGTGGTTTAGTGGGCGTGGCGGTGTTGGGTTGACGGTTGGACTCGATGGTCTTAGAGGTCTTTTCCAACCTTAAGGAGTCTAGGATTGATTCCAAAAGAGCAGGTATGGTGGTTTGCTGTGAGGGTGCCTTTCTCTGTTTGGTGCTTGGCATGCTGTAAAGTGAAGGCAGGTGAGAAAACTGCCTGCTGCTCCTCTGGCTGCCTTGATGGCTCTGGTGGTTGGCCCCGCCCGTTCCCAGGGGATTGTGGGACGGGCGGTGGGCGGGGCCTGGGGGAGATGAGCTACAGCCTCTCCTCAGGGAGCTCATTCTGCTGCTGGGCTTCTCTGGAGGCGGTGGTCTGCTGTTGCTTCAGTTGATTGCAGCTTTTGAGCTGTCTAAGCTATTTGGGTAGTCTTGTTTTGAGATTTAGGGAAGCAGAGGGGTCTGTTTAAGCTAAGGGCTTCAGGACCAGGCAAGGTTCAGCTGCATCTAGAGCAGAAAGGAGACTCGTATGCAGCTTTTCTTTTTTTTTTTTTTTTCCAGGTGGGTCAATTTGTATTGGGTGTTCAGAGGTGGCAAGATGTATGGTTTTGGTTCATAATCTGGTTTGGGTTTTTATTTTATTCCAGGTGCATTGTATTGTTTTGGAATTCCTGACTTCATTGAAGATGGAACCTTGTTTTTTTCCACCAGTTTTGCTGTCTATTGCAGAAGCTGTTGACATCATCTCTGGCTAGGAGCGACTGTGAGACTATTTAGCAGGGGTTGAGGTGAGCATCTTGTATGCATCTGTCTATGGAGTTGTAGCGTTGTTCAAGAAAGCAGCAGGGACATAAGGCATCGTGTCTTTCAGCGTATGGAACGGCTCGTGGCCTTCGCCCACAGAGTATCATGTTGTCCCTGGAAGCGATGCGGCTGGCGGCCGGCCCCTCGTGGATGATAAGCGTCAGGACTTGACTTCTTTTGTGGGGCTGTAGCAGAGGTCAGAGTCTGTGGGAAGATGGAAGGTGGGAGGTGCTCGCAGAAGCCTGGGCATAGCTGGGCAGAGCAGCTCCCGAGGAGCGGCCGACACAGGGGCTTGAGGGGTGCAAATCCAGGGCAGGAGCTGTCAGGAAGGAGTGTGGTTCCTTCGCTGGCAGTTCAGGAGAAGAGAAGGGGTTTCTAAACTTTTGGGACCAGGGGATGGTTGGGAAAGGGAGGTGTGTTCCCGAGCCTTACTGAGATGGGTTTTGCAGTTGGATTTGGGTGTCGCTGAGGTCTGTTCTGTTGGAGTGTCTGTGCAGCTGACGGGAGATACAGCAAAGTCGTGGGAGATGCAGAGTAAACCGTCCGGGCCTCCACATCACAAGGTAGAGGGCTGAACGTCAGGCAAGTCTCATCTCGGAAAGCATTAGGTATGTTAAGGTCCATCAAAAAATAGCCTCCAGGACTGGGAGGTCTCTACGGGCTGCGTTTGGGGTGCTCCTGGGGCTGCTCCCGGGGGTCTCTGGGTGCCCAGAGGATTCTCCTGAGGGTCTTGGGGTGCTTGTGGGCGTTCTTGCGGTGCTCCTGGGGGTCTCTGTGTGCTCCCAGTATGCTCCTGGGGGTCTTGGGGTGCTCCTGGGGCCCTCTGGGTGCCCGCAGGCTGCTCTTGGGAGTCTTGGGGTGGTCTTGGCGGTCTAGGGGTGCTGCGGGGCATCTATAGGTGCCCATGGGTTGTTGCTGGGTGCCTTGGGATGCTCCTGGGGTTCTAGGCGCCGGTTCTAGGCGCCGGTTCTAGGCGCCGGTTCTAGGCCCTGGTGCTGCTGCTGGGGCGCTCCTCGTGGTCTTGCTGTGCTTCTGGGGGTTCTTCTTTTGGTCCTGGGGTCTCTCAGTGCCCATGGGTTGTTCCTTGGGCTCTTGGGGTCTTCTAGGTGTCTCCGAGTCCCCTTGGAGTGCTCCTGGGGTGTTCCTGAGGGTCTCTGGGTGCCTCTAGGATGTTCTGGGGGTCTTGGGGTGCTCCTGGGTGTCTCTGGGTGCCCACAGGGTGCTCCTGGTGTTCTGGCGTTGCTCTTCGGGTGCTCTTGGGGGGCTCCTGGGGGTCTCTGGGTGCCCACAGGGTGTCCCCGGGGATCTTGGGGTGCTGCTGGATGTTCTTGTTGTGCTCCTTGGGGGTCTCTGGGTGCCCTTGGGGTGTTCCCGGGGGTCTTGCGGCGCTCCTGGGTTTCTCTAGGTGCTCACAGGATACTCGTGGGCATCTTGGGGTGCTGCTGGATGTTCTTGTTGTGCTCCTGGGAGCCTTGGGGTGTTCTAGGTGCCTCTGGGTAGCCTTGGGGTTCCCCTGGGGTGCTCCTGGAGGATTGTGGGCAGTCCTTGTGTCTCCTGAGTGCCTGTGGGGTGCTCCTGGGGATCTCTGGGGGCCCGTGGGGTGCTCCTGGGAGTCTCTACGTCCCCATGGGGTGTTCCTGGGGGTCTTGGGGTGCTCCTGGGTGTCTCTGAATCCTTGGTGATTTACAGCAAATAATTTGCTCTGCATCCAGAGATATTTCTGAGAAGGGATTCTTCCAGGATCTAATTCTGCTTTGTTGTTCAGTCCTACCCAGAACAGAGTTGTGTCAGAAGTGAGGTAGCATGCGTGGTGTTCCTAGAAATGAAGTCTGACCCCATAGCATTTTGGGTTTTTGAGAGGAAACCAAAGCACATCATTTTGAATCATGATATTTTCGTTGCGTTGAATGATCTACTGTTCCTGCGTCGCTTGTGATGACATCTATCTTTGTCTATCTACGCCCTAGAAAAAGCAAGTTGAAGTCCCTGCCTGGTCCCATTGCTGATGCAGTAGCTGCAACTGTAGGAAAAATTTCTTTACTGAAAGAGTGGTCAGGCCTTGGAACAGGCTGCCCAGGGAAGTGGTTGGGTCACCAACCCTGGAAGTATTTAAAAGACGTGTAGAGGAGGTGCTTAGGGACGTGGTTTAGTGGGCGTGGTGGTGTTGGGTTGATGGTTGGACTCGATGGTCTTAGAGGTCTTTTCCAACCTTAAGGAGTCTAGGATTGATTCCAAAAGAGCAGGTATGGTGGTTTGCTGTGAGGGTGCCTTTCTCTGTTTGGTGCTTGGCATGCTGTAAAGTGAAGGCAGGTGAGAAAACTGCCTGCTGCTCCTCTGGCTGCCTTGATGGCTCTGGTGGTTGGCCCCGCCCGTTCCCAGGGGATTGTGGGACGGGCGGTGGGCGGGGCCTGGGGGAGATGAGCTACAGCCTCTCCTCAGGGAGCTCATTCTGCTGCTGGGCTTCTCTGGAGGCGGTGGTCTGCTGTTGCTTCAGTTGATTGCAGCTTTTGAGCTGTCTAAGCTATTTGGGTAGTCTTGTTTTGAGATTTAGGGAAGCAGAGGGGTCTGTTTAAGCTAAGGGCTTCAGGACCAGGCAAGGTTCAGCTGCATCTAGAGCAGAAAGGAGACTCGTATGCAGCTTTTCTTTTTTTTTTTTTTTTCCAGGTGGGTCAATTTGTATTGGGTGTTCAGAGGTGGCAAGATGTATGGTTTTGGTTCATAATCTGGTTTGGGTTTTTATTTTATTCCAGGTGCATTGTATTGTTTTGGAATTCCTGACTTCATTGAAGATGGAACCTTGTTTTTTTCCACCAGTTTTGCTGTCTATTGCAGAAGCTGTTGACATCATCTCTGGCTAGGAGCGACTGTGAGACTATTTAGCAGGGGTTGAGGTGAGCATCTTGTATGCATCTGTCTATGGAGTTGTAGCGTTGTTCAAGAAAGCAGCAGGGACATAAGGCATCGTGTCTTTCAGCGTATGGAACGGCTCGTGGCCTTCGCCCACAGAGTATCATGTTGTCCCTGGAAGCGATGCGGCTGGCGGCCGGCCCCTCGTGGATGATAAGCGTCAGGACTTGACTTCTTTTGTGGGGCTGTAGCAGAGGTCAGAGTCTGTGGGAAGATGGAAGGTGGGAGGTGCTCGCAGAAGCCTGGGCATAGCTGGGCAGAGCAGCTCCCGAGGAGCGGCCGACACAGGGGCTTGAGGGGTGCAAATCCAGGGCAGGAGCTGTCAGGAAGGAGCGGGGTTCCGTCGCTGGCAGTTCAGGAGAAGAGAAGGGGTTTCTAAACTTTTGGGACCAGGGGATGGTTGGGAAAGGGAGGTGTGTTCCCGAGCCTTACTGAGATGGGTTTTGCAGTTGGATTTGGGTGTCGCTGAGGTCTGTTCTGTTGGAGTGTCTGTGCAGCTGACGGGAGATACAGCAAAGTCGTGGGAGATGCAGAGTAAACCGTCCGGGCCTCCACATCACAAGGTAGAGGGCTGAACGTCAGGCAAGTCTCATCTCGGAAAGCATTAGGTATGTTAAGGTCCATCAAAAAATAGCCTCCAGGACTGGGAGGTCTCTACGGGCTGCGTTTGGGGTGCTCCTGGGGCTGCTCCCGGGGGTCTCTGGGTGCCCAGAGGATTCTCCTGAGGGTCTTGGGGTGCTTGTGGGCGTTCTTGCGGTGCTCCTGGGGGTCTCTGTGTGCTCCCAGTATGCTCCTGGGGGTCTTGGGGTGCTCCTGGGGCCCTCTGGGTGCCCGCAGGCTGCTCTTGGGAGTCTTGGGGTGGTCTTGGCGGTCTAGGGGTGCTGCGGGGCATCTATAGGTGCCCATGGGTTGTTGCTGGGTGCCTTGGGATGCTCCTGGGGTTCTAGGCGCCGGTTCTAGGCGCCGGTTCTAGGCGCCGGTTCTAGGCGCCGGTTCTAGGCCCTGGTGCTGCTGCTGGGGCGCTCCTCGTGGTCTTGCTGTGCTTCTGGGGGTTCTTCTTTTGGTCCTGGGGTCTCTCAGTGCCCATGGGTTGTTCCTTGGGCTCTTGGGGTCTTCTAGGTGTCTCCGAGTCCCCTTGGAGTGCTCCTGGGGTGTTCCTGAGGGTCTCTGGGTGCCTCTAGGATGTTCGGGGGGTCTTGGGGTGCTCCTGGGTGTCTCTGGGTGCCCACAGGGTGCTCCTGGTGTTCTGGCGTTGCTCTTCGGGTGCTCTTGGGGGGCTCCTGGGGGTCTCTGGGTGCCCACAGGGTGTCCCCGGGGATCTTGGGGTGCTGCTGGATGTTCTTGTTGTGCTCCTTGGGGGTCTCTGGGTGCCCTTGGGGTGTTCCCGGGGGTCTTGCGGCGCTCCTGGGTTTCTCTAGGTGCTCACAGGATACTCGTGGGCATCTTGGGGTGCTGCTGGATGTTCTTGTTGTGCTCCTGGGAGCCTTGGGGTGTTCTAGGTGCCTCTGGGTAGCCTTGGGGTTCCCCTGGGGTGCTCCTGGAGGATTGTGGGCAGTCCTTGTGTCTCCTGAGTGCCTGTGGGGTGCTCCTGGGGATCTCTGGGGGCCCGTGGGGTGCTCCTGGGAGTCTCTACGTCCCCATGGGGTGTTCCTGGGGGTCTTGGGGTGCTCCTGGGTGTCTCTGAATCCTTGGTGATTTACAGCAAATAATTTGCTCTGCATCCAGAGATATTTCTGAGAAGGGATTCTTCCAGGATCTAATTCTGCTTTGTTGTTCAGTCCTACCCAGAACAGAGTTGTGTCAGAAGTGAGGTAGCATGCGTGGTGTTCCTAGAAATGAAGTCTGACCCCATAGCATTTTGGGTTTTTGAGAGGAAACCAAAGCACATCATTTTGAATCATGATATTTTCGTTGCGTTGAATGATCTACTGTTCCTGCGTCGCTTGTGATGACATCTATCTTTGTCTATCTACGCCCTAGAAAAAGCAAGTTGAAGTCCCTGCCTGGTCCCATTGCTGATGCAGTAGCTGCAACTGTAGGAAAAATTTCTTTACTGAAAGAGTGGTCAGGCCTTGGAACAGGCTGCCCAGGGAAGTGGTTGGGTCACCAACCCTGGAAGTATTTAAAAGATGTGTAGAGGAGGTGCTTAGGGACGTGGTTTAGTGGGCGTGGTGGTGTTGGGTTGATGGTTGGACTCGATGGTCTTAGAGGTCTTTTCCAACCTTAAGGAGTCTAGGATTGATTCCAAAAGAGCAGGTATGGTGGTTTGCTGTGAGGGTGCCTTTCTCTGTTTGGTGCTTGGCATGCTGTAAACTGAAGGCAGGTGAGAAAACTGCCTGCTGCTCCTCTGGCTGCCTTGATGGCTCTGGTGGTTGGCCCCGCCCGTTCCCAGGGGATTGTGGGAGGGGCCTGGGGGAGATGAGCTACAGCCTCTCCTCAGGGAGCTCATTCTGCTGCTGGGCTTCTCTGGAGGCGGTGGTCTGCTGTTGCTTCAGTTGATTGCAGCTTTTGAGCTGTCTAAGCTATTTGGGTAGTCTTGTTTTGAGATTTAGGGAAGCAGAGGGGTCTGTTTAAGCTAAGGGCTTCAGGACCAGGCAAGGTTCAGCTGCATCTAGAGCAGAAAGGAGACTCGTATGCAGCTTTTCTTTTTTTTTTTTTTTCCAGGTGGGTCAATTTGTATTGGGTGTTCAGAGGTGGCAAGATGTATGGTTTTGGTTCATAATCTGGTTTTGGTTTTTATTTTATTCCAGGTGCATTGTTTTGTTTTGGCATTCCTGACTTTATTGAAGATGGAACCTTGTTTTTTTCCACCAGTTTTGCTGTCTATTGCAGAAGCTGTTGACATCATCTCTGGCTAGGAGCGACTGTGAGACTATTTAGCAGGGCTTGAGGTGAGCATCTTGTATGCATCTGTCTATGGAGTTGTAGCGTTGTTCAAGAAAGCAGCAGGGACATAAGGCATCGTGTCTTTCAGCGTATGGAACGGCTCGTGGCCTTCGCCCACAGAGTATCATGTTGTCCCTAGAAGCGATGCGGCTGGCGGCCGGCCCCTCGTGGATGATAAGCGTCAGGACTTCACTTCTTTTGTGGGGCTGTAGCAGAGGTCAGAGTCTGTGGGAAGGTGGGAGGTGCTCGCAGAAGCCTGGGCATAGCTGGGCAGAGCAGCTCCCGAGGAGGAGATGTGAGGGTTTTTTCTTCTGTGTATTATCATCATTTTGTTTCCAAGTAAAATTATCCTTCAGATAACAGGGGTCTGTTAGTGTTTGTTTCTCACTGAGCATGGGTGGGGGTGTGAGGGAGGGAAAGCAGGCAGAACAAAGCTCTTTGTCTTCAGTTAGTCATTTCGTTACAGTCATGGACTGTGCTTGCTTGTCTGGCTGTACGGTGCGTCCTTGTGTGTGTGCAGGATCCATATGCTCCTAGACTGGAGTATTAGTAGGTAAATGTGTCTTGAATAATCTCTGCTGTTTCTCTTCTGTTACATATTCTTGATGTCCTGTAGTGAATGCATTAGTTTAAGTACATCCTTTCATGGCACCACCTGTGAAGGAACTTTCTGATGTGGCAAACTGGTCAATGGTGTGCTGCATTGCAGTGGGTGCTACGTCTTTGCAACCCTTACTAGGGGGAAGCTTCCTCAGCTATCAAGAGTGACTGGATTTCTGGCACGCCCTTCAACTGGGAGGCCTGCTTTCCAAGGCTTTTGTGTTGGTGTGCCACAGGCGCTCAGAGAGTTTAGTTTCATGTACTTCAGGATATTGAAGGTAGCTTTCAGTTGTAGGTGATCTTAGTGATGCTTTTTCCAGGGTTCACTGCTGAGGATGAGGTTCACTGGAATGGTTCAGCTCTCTCTGGTTTGGTTTGGCTGTCTCAAATTTTCCATTTACAGTGGTAGAAAAGCCTCTGTTTATGTCCCCCAACTGAGAAACTTGTGTGTCTGACTCTATTTCAATACAAGCATAATTTTAAGGCCATTCAGTAAAATGCTTTCCTGACATGTATTTGAGCTTTGCACGATGAGCAGGGTGTTGTGCCATAAGAAGGGACATCAAAATAGGATGAGACATGTCCCTATGGGGCCGATGACTGGTTTATAACTTATGGTGGGGGAGGCACTAATGGCTCAAAGTGGTTTATAAAATTCAAGTGCAGTATGCAGTACTCGTGACCTTAGTTTAACTGCACTAGCCAGGCCTAGGGAATGAATTAGATTCGGTACTTTTTTATACAGTCTTTCATCAGGTTTTCATTAAGCTTATGTGTGTTGCTTATGTTGTTTTGCGTGGTGTTTTGTCATATGTTTCCAGCATCCGGCTGCCGTAATACGGTTTACACCATCGAACTTGCCTAACAGCTTTTCATCTTCTAGCAGCGTGCATCTGTAGCTGTGACCTAGCATTAGGTGATGTAGTTTTCGTCACTTCCAGTTCTTAAACGTCAGGGTGGGTGAGGACAAGTGCCTTTTTGAAGTGATCAGAGCTCATCAGGATGGCAGCAGAGAAATCTTGCGTGAATTACAAGGCCAGCTCTTGGGAAACACTCTGAGGCCTTAAACAGTCATTGTTTTTATAGGGCATGAAGAGGGACATTTTTTCCATTGATATTTGTCTTCTACCATCTGCAGGTACTTATGCAAAAATTAATATTGCTGTTCTTTTCTGTGAATCCTAATGGTTCGACGTCCTGGAAGGCTGTCCCTTCTATCTTCTGTGCTATTTATTTTTAGTCTTTCTGAAGAGATTGTTTGAGAGAAATGCTGGGAGGTTAACCTAATGACAACTTCTGGTTCAGTTTCTGCAGTAGTAGGATGGGGTTTGGCCAGTTGTACCTCCTATTCTGACAAGAAGAAACTGATCCTGTGGGAGGGAGGAAATGCTACCTCCTAATTAACGTTGTTGTTGTTTAAAATCCTTCGGTGTTTGGTTTTAAAGGCACAGCATAATCATTTGATGTTCATGCAGAACGTGTATACATATGTATGTATTTTTTTCAAGTTAAAGCACTTTAATGAAAGAGAGCTGGGGGGATGGAGAGTATGGCTTTCTATTTGTCTGCATGTTGTAAGGACAATCCAGTTTACACTTCATCTCCTGCTATTTTGTTTAGTAAGTATTTTCCACTCTTTGTGTGTAAGGCAGTACTGGAGCACGTTTCCTGCTTTAGCCGAACGGGAAGCTTTATTCAGCTTATTCCTAGGGAAACCCCTCCTCCACCCCTCGCCTCCAAAAGTGAGCATTATTCGAGACAGTACCAGCAGCAGGCAGGAGATGAACGGGCTGGCTGACGTTCTGGGATTTCTATAGCTTCTGATGTAAGGAAAGAGCGTACGAGATATCGGTCATCTTGTAATAACAAGAAGAAACCTTCGTTAGAAAAGTTCAGGAGAAAACCCCAAACCAATGAAAACACCACCCCAACAACAACAAAAAAACAAACAACCACCAAAACCGTGGTGTGCTGTTGAGGAAGCTTTGGTGAGAAGGGACTGACTGTCACGGGAAAAATTCTGTTCTGACAGTATTTGGGAGCTACAGTTTGGCTACGATACTCTACAGATGCTTCAAGTGACCGCATGCGATGGTACTTCTCTCTGTTGCTGTGTAATACGAAGATTCAGCGGCAAAGTTCAAACCATGTTAAACAGTTAATTGCTAAGTTCCCCTAGGAAAAAAAGAAGGTATTTTCTCTTTTACCCTGTTGTAATTATTCAGATTGCTGCTCAGAAGCAATATAACTCTTGTTTTATTTAGCTAGTGCAAGACTAATTATCTGTGGAAATTCAACCTGATCCAAAGGAGATTTCGTTTGAAATAAGCAGGAAGAAAGTCCGAGTTAGAAAAAGATTTCCCATGGGCATGGTGGGCCAAGTCGCTGTCCTGCTGCGTGGCAAAGCTCCAGCTGAATTCAGTTTGATGAGGGTTTGGCTTGCCGTTTTGAAAACAGTTGACACTCTTTGGCTGAAATTTAGAGCTGCTTTGTACATTGCTCGGAACCTATTATACGCCACCTATGAACATTTATTTCCGTAGATCGTATGAGATTGGCTTGATCGTTCAGGAGAATGGTGTTTAGGAGAGGTAGTTAATGAATTAAACATACTTGTATTTAGTTGTTTTTAATTAGGATTTATTTTGAAGGTTCCTAGATAGTTTAGGATACAATAAAATGTCCTCAGAAGTTTCTCTTCCTATTAGTATTGGCACAGTCTCAGCTTGGTTGAGCGCGAGCTAGTAATCTTGGTCTTGTGGGCTTCTCTCCTAAGCTGCTAATATGAAGCTTCTGCAGAAGAGGCACTTTTTTGGGTGAACCTATTAACAAACATAAAACAACACAGTGGAAAGCCACTGAAATTCCTCAAAACCTAAATTCCGTCCTGGAATTTAAACCAGCCTCTAATGAGTGGAGAGTCAGATGAGGCTTTCAAGGGGGATGGGGAGCAGATGATCCCACACGTGCTTAAGTGATTCCTGCACCTTCCTCTGAAGCGTTTGGTGCCGGCTGCCATCAGCTGGATGCTGCGCTTAACGTTGCCAAGGCCAGATTCACTATGGTAATTCCTGGCCTTTTTCCGTATTTCTGGGTGAAGGAGGGGCGATTTCCCTTTCCTCATCTTTCTTTTTTTTCCCCCTGCATGTTCAGATACATGATACGATAAATGAGGGCATGTGCTTCGGTTCCTGTTGTCAGGAGTGTTAGTGCAGCACAAACCGAAAGGGAGATTGAGAAATAGAAGGAATTAAAAAATGCACATCGAACGCTTGGCAATTATGCAAGGTCCCAGTTCCTTTTGTAGTAGTAAACTGGCTATCAGCAGGCGAGATCAAAGCTGTCCACCCTAACAGTTAACAAGATCAATTAAACATGGTAATTAAATGTTGTTCTCGGCTGTAGGTTTGACAGGAAACTGGTTGGGTGGCAGTCTCCGGAGAGCTTGGATGACACGCCACTTAAGAGACTAGAACAAATATCTTTCTACCTGTGGGTTAAGTACAGATTAATGTGGGTGGACTTTGCAAGTGGTTTGTATTTATATCGTACCGTGTTTTAGTTGGGCAGGGCTTCTTCTGGCTTCAGGCTGTCGTGTTTTTTTTTCTTTGTCATTTGTGAATGATGGTGTTTTATGTTAGGTTGGTTTTATTTATTTATTTATTGGCCTCTTGTCCTTTAATCAGCGTTGTACATAGGGGATTTCGTTGCCCTTTGAGGCCTTATGACTAGTTAGAACGTTTAAGGTCCTACCGAATGTGGTTGAGCGTGCGTCACGGAGCAGTCTGGAGGCAGGGCAGTTACGCCTGCAGAGAGAGACAGCGCCGAGTGACTGCTTTGCCGTAACGCTTGGTAATTTCCCTCTTGGAGCCACTGGTCTACACGCTTTCTAGGTTAAGACCTGGGGTTTTTTTTCCTTTCCTCTTCTCTTCTCGTCCGCCTTTTCTTTAGTAGCTCAGGCTCCCCACCCCGGGTGTGCTCTGAGCTGCCTCTCCATCTCCAGTCCTGCCCGCTCTGAGGGGCGACAGTTCCAGTGTCCGCTCTGCACCTGGCCACCCGTGTCGTGCCTGGTGAAACTGGCCTTGGGCACCTCCCCTTCCTCAAATACAACGCTCTCTGCATGCCTGATGGTTGGTAGGGTTTGGGAGGAAGGAGGTGAGGGGGTGGGAGGCAGAGACAGGAGAGGGTGAAATCTGGTGGAGCTTTTGGCTTTCTCATGACAACCCCTTCTCACCCCTCCATTTCAGACCCCTCGGTGTTAGCCCCCACGTTAGGCCCTCGCGGCTGGGGTTGTAGCACCGTGGTGATAGTCTTAATCCTCTCTGAGTATGTCCTTTTGTTCATTTTTAACGCCTCCCTTCTAAACACAGAGATGTCCATGGCTCTGTTATGGGAGTATAAACCAAGAGCAAAACTGTTAATGTTAATCTTAATCAACATTAATTTTTAAAGTGGTATCATCCTGTGTATAGCCCTCACCCAGAACTGGGTTAAAAGACCAGTTAATAAGAAACCAGAATGATGAAGCTAGTGAGTGGGTGTTTGATTGGAGGAGATCAAGATGTATGTGTTTTAATTTAAGAACACTATGGTGATAGATAGTTTGTTGTGGATTCTATATTGCTCGCTTCTGTAATTTTAAACAACGCAGATTTGTTGCTTAGAAGTTAGATAACTAACAAGTGTGTGTTTGTAATTGCGTGGAGTAGTAATTAATTATAAGCTGTGTGTCTTAGAGGTAGTGAGCTATGGAAACTATAAACAAACGTGGTCCAAGCATGGCTTAGGGACAAATTGCGACCCTATAAGGTAAAAGAGGAAATAAGCTCATGAAGAGTTCACTACCCTGCCGACCACCAGAGACCACCCGAGACCCCCAAGAAGACCCTAAAGGCTTTAGTGCGCATGTGTTTAAGATGATGTAATATTATAATTAGTTCTCGGAAATGTAATGAATATGTAACAAGG
The DNA here is from genome assembly GCF_964195595.1 of Calonectris borealis. NCBI lineage: Eukaryota > Metazoa > Chordata > Aves > Procellariiformes > Procellariidae > Calonectris > Calonectris borealis. The sequence continues at coordinate 273,342 of NW_027441467.1, read as the reverse complement.
AAATTTAAATTATGTATGAGAAGCATGGATATAAACAGAAAGGTGACTAGACCAGGTGTGCTTGATTTGTGGCAAGTCCACCGAGCACCCAGGCCTGAATAAAACAATATCTCTCCTGAGCGTGTGGAATTGGTTACTTGCACGCCGGGCACGAATCCGCTTTTCGGACAACAGTTTTTGGCGACCCAGGTGGGACTGCTGTGAAGCCTTGCCCGGATCGACTCGCCGGCTCTCGGTGGGGAGACTTTGCTCTCCGGACTCCAGCGCGCACCGACCTTTTGATCGGGGACTCCGTGAGTATTCTCCCCGACCAGAGCAGGTGAGCGACTCAACGGTGCAACGCTAAGGTAAATGAGATATTGTGCTGGAGTATAAAACTGTGCATGCATTTGGTAAGGAATTGTGGCCACAGGTAAAGAGGTATATTCATATGCGTTTGACAGTGACGACTGGAGTATATGAAGTTGTAGGCGCCAGGGGTAAACCGGTATATTCATATGCGTTTGACGGTGACGACTGGAGTATATGAAGTTGTGGTTAAGAACGTTCTTTTTTGGTAAAGATATGGGAGCTCAACCATCAAAAGTAACACCTTGTTCCCCCTTAGGATGCATCATTAAACACTGGGGAAAATTTGGGGGTGGTCCTTTGAGAAAGGATAAATTAATTGACTAGATGGTGGCCAATGTACAAATTGGAAGATGAGGAAAAATGGCCAGAATTGGGAACCTTGCAATATAATACTATTTTACAGTTAATGTTATTTTGTAGAAGACAAGGAAAATGGGATGAGGTACCTTATGTAGATTTGTTTTTTTCTTTGAGAAATGATCATGAAATTCGGAAAAAATGTAAGCTTTTAGATTCGGATTCTAATGTGGTGATGATGATGATGATGGAAAATAAGGAACCAAAAGCGCATTGTTGTTCTGCATGTAGCATAGGAAAACGGTGTTTAAAACTAGGAGAAGAAGAGGAGGATACACAAATGTTAGTACCACCAAGTAAAAATGAAACTTCTGAAACCGAAGCAAGAGGAAGCAATACTTTTAGTCCGATAGCTGGCAGGACTAGAACCCAGCAAGGGTCTGTATTGTTAGCACCCCTTCACCAGGCAGTGGGCCCAAGGGGGGAGCCAGTATTTGTGAAAGTACCATTTACAACTTCTGATTTAATGAATTGGAAAGAGTTAGCAGGATCATACAGAGAGAATCCAGAAAAGGTGTATAGATCCTTTCGAACAATTATTGAAAATCATAATCCAGATTGGAAAGATATTCAAATTCTTTTGAATAATTTGTTTACTCCTGAAGAAAAGAGGGTAGTATTAGAAAAAGCAAATATGGAAAATGAAAGAATAAATGCAAGAGAAGGTCCTGCTCATTTTATGCCAACTCAAGACCCAAATTGGAATCCTAATAGTAATGATGGGAAATTGATGATTAAACGGTATCAACAATTAATTTTGTATGGAGTAAAGAATGGAATATCCCGCCCAAAGAATTTGGCGAAATTGACTCAAATAATTCAGGGAAAAACAGAGGACCCATCCACCTTTTATGAACGATTATGTGAGGCAGCTAGGAAATGGACAGACTTAGATCATCCTGAGAGTGATGAGAACAGAGCAATATTTACTACTTTGTTTGTAGGGCAAGCTGCTCCAGATATTCGAAAGAAATTGCAGAAAGTGGATGGGATTACAGGAATGACTATATCACAGCTAATTGAAATTGCTTATAAGGTGTATAACAATAGGGAAGAGGAGGAAAAGAAAAATCAGGAAAAAGAAAAAATAAAAGATAGGAAACAAAAAGCTGCTATTTTAGCAGCTGCTTTTGTAAATGCCCAAGGATCAGCTGGAGGAAGAGGCAGAAGATATTTGAGAGGTAGAGGTAGAGGGTATTTGAGAGGAAAAGGCAGAGGAGGTAGAGATATGTTTAAACAATATACCCCATTAGGATTTAATCAATGTGCTGTATGCAAGAAACAGGGACACTGGAAGAGTGAGTGTCCAGAGAACAAAGGAGCAGTTGTGACTCAGTCACAGCAGATACCACCTGAAGCTGATTTACTTATGATGGGAGGAGATTCTGAATGATGGGGACCGGGGGTAGAAAATGATATTTTCCCAGCTGAGCCCCTGGTTCCAGTAAAGCTGGGAGATGAAGTAGTCGATTTTTTAGTAGATACTGGAGCAAAATATTCTGTTATAAATACATGTAAAGGACCAATGAGTAAATTTAATGTATCTATTGTTGGGGTCACGGGAAAGAAGGAGATAAGGCCTTTTTTGAAACCTTTAAAATGTAAAATTGGAGGAAAAACACTGATGCATGAATTTTTATATATACCGGAATGCACCATGCCTCTCTTAGGACGGGATTTATTGAATAAATTGGGAGCACAAATCAACTTTAAAAAAGGAAGAATCCAAGTTCATTTTCCTGAAGCTAATGCCTGGCAAGCCCAAGTTTATTTATTACAGACAAACACAGATGAATCTGAAGAAATTCCAGAAGAGCTTAAAGATGCAGTTTACCCTTTTGTTTGGGCAACAGAGAAACCAGGAAGAGCGAAAAATGTGGAACCGGTAAAAGTTGAATTGAAAACAGGAGCTCGACCGGTAAGAAAGAAACAGTATCCTATTAGTATAGAAGCCAGAAAAGGTTTGGAACCAATAATAAATAATTTTCTTAAATACGGACTTTTAAGAGAATGTCAATCTGATTATAATACTCCTGTCCTTCCAGTGAAAAAGCCGCATAACCAAGGATACAGGCTGGTCCAAGATTTAAGAGCAATAAACCAGTTAGTGGTGGACATTCATCCAATAGTCCCTAATCCATATACGCTGTTAACAACTATCAATGAATCAAATGCATATTTCTCTGTTATAGATTTGAAAGACGCTTTCTTTTGTATACCTCTGGAAGAAAACAGCCAAAAGATTTTTGCTTTTGAATGGGAAGATCCGTCGACTGGGAGGAGGACTCAGCTCTGCTGGACCGTGCTGCCACAAGGGTTTAAAAATAGCCCAACCATCTTTGGAGCAGCTCTGAATAAGGAACTGGAACAGTGGTCCGGTAAGGAAGATCAAATCACCCTCCTTCAATATGTTGATGACATCCTATTGGGAGCAGATACTATTGAAATCTGCAAAGAAAAGACTGTCAGCCTCCTAAACTTTTTGGGAGTGGCCGGGTATAGGGTGTCAGAGAAGAAAGCACAAATTGCAAAACAAACTGTAATTTATTTGGGGTTTGAGATTTCCCAAGGACAGCGAAGATTGGGAAATGGTGGAAAAGAAGCCATTTGCAGGATGGCACCCCCTCAATCTAAAAGAGAGTTGAGAGGATTTTTAGGAATGGCTGGATGGTGTCGCCTTTGGATTCCAAATTATGGTTTGATGGCAAAACCACTGTATGAGGCAACCAAAGGCCCTGAAGAATTGTTAGAATGGACTCCAGAGTGCCGAAAAAGTTTTGATGACATTAAACAGACTTTAATGAAAACTCCAGCTTTAGGACTTCCAAATCTGACCAAACCCTTTGAGCTATTTGTGCATGAGAAGAGACATGTAGCTATGGGGGTTTTGACTCAACTTTTGGGAGACTGGAAAAGACCAGTGGCTTACTTTCCCGAACAATTAGATAAAGTAAGCTCAGGATGGCCTAGCTGCTTGCGGGCAGTTGCGGCAACAGTTCTCATCATTCAAGAAGCTAGAAAATTGACATTGGGACAGAAAATAACGGTTCACGTCCCGCATGCGGTACTTGCGGTACTGGAACAAAAAGGACATCATTGGCTAACCCCTAGTCGTTTGTTACAATATCAGGCTTTGTTAGTGGAACAAGACGACATCATTTTGAAAGTGAGTACAATTTTAAATCCTGCCTCTTTAATGCCAAGTGAAAAAGAGAGTGATCTTAACCATGATTGTTTACAAGTTATCGAACAGGTGTATGCCAGCAGGCCAGATCTGAAAGATGTCCCTCTCCAAACTCCGGATGAAGAATTATTTACTGATGGAAGCAGCTTTGTTGTAAAAGGAGAAAGGAGGGCTGGTTATGCCGTGGTAACTTTAACTGAAGATCGAGAAGTAAAAGCATTACCTCCAAATACATCCGCCCGGAAAGCAGAAATTATAGCCCTCACAAAAGCCTTAAATTTGGCTAAAGGTAAAAGAGTTAACATCTATACAGATTCTAAATACGCTTTTGGAGTTGTGCATGCTCATGGAGCAATATGGAAGGAGCGAGGACTTTTATCTGCTAGCGGTACCCCTATAAAATACGGAACCGAGATTTTGAATTTGTTGGAAGCAGTACAGAAACCTAAAGAAGTTGCGGTGATTCATTGTAAAGCTCATCAAAAAGGGGACTCAAAAGTAATACAAGGAAATCGAAAAGCAGACGAGGCTGCTAAACGTGTAGCATTAAATACTATGATTTATGTTTTAATTCCATCAAAAGAAATTCAGGTGGAATCCCCAAATTATAATGAGAAAGAAAATAAATTAGCTATGTTATTACATTGTAAGAAGAATGATCGAGGATGGTGGATAACTTCACATGGACAATGTATAGTAACCCCTGAAATTATGAAGAAATTAATGGTCAAAACCCGTGCTGAAACACACATGGGAGCAGAGGCAATGGTGGAATCAGTAAGACGATAGGCGATAGGAACCAAAATGTTATTGATTGCTAAAAGTGTGAGTAATAAATGTGAGATTTGTCTTAGGAACAATCCGAAAATAGAAATCCGACCCCCTCCTGGAGAGGTAAAAAGAGGCATAACTTCCGGTGAGTATTGGCAAATAGATTTTTCAGAGTTACCGCGATGTAACCAATACCGATATCTATTGATATTGGTAGATACCTTCTCTGGATGGCCGGAAGCTTTCCCGTGTCGAACCAACAAGGCAAAAGGGGTTGTAAAACATTTGTTGAAAGAAATAATTCCAAGGTTTGGAGTCCCTTTAGGAATATCCTCAGACAGAGGTCCACATTTTGTAGCAGAGGTTGTTAAAAACATGAGTAAGACATTAGGGATTAAGTGGGATCTCCATACCCCTTGGAGACCTCAATCTAGTGGGCAGGTGGAAAGGATGAATCAAACATTGAAAAGACAAATTTCTAAAATATGTCAGGAAGCTCAATTGAAGTGGATCGAAGCCTTACCACTTGCCTTGTTGAGAATTAGGGTGACCCCTAGAGCTAAAGAAAAAGTGAGTCCATTTGAAATTTTATATGGAAAACCTTATAGTGTTAATTTGACAGGAGGATCAGAACAAATGCATGTAATAGGAGAAAAAGTATTAACTGAATATCTTTTATCTTTGAGTAAGGTGTTGAATTCTTTGCATAAGTATGTCCTTTTGAAGACACCTTTACCTCTTGAATTTCCAGTACACTCATTTAATCCGGGGGATCAAGTTTATTTGCGAACGTGGAAGGACGACCCTCTTGGAGAAAAGTGGAAAGGACCTTTCCAGGTGCTGTTAACAACAAACACTGCTGTGAAACTGGAAGGAATAGATTCTTGGATTCATTATACGAGGATTAAGAAAATTCCACCTGGACTGTGGACATCTGTATTTAAGGAACCATTGAAGTTAACTTTGCGGCGTGTTCAATGAGATACTGGAGATGCTGCTAAATTAGTGTAACAATTTGATTATTGAACAGAATTAAATCAGAGAGAGAGGGAAGATGTGGAATGTGTTGTTGTTAATAATAACGATCAGTCAGATTGATTCTCAATTTTTGTTACCAAAATGGGATAGAAATCGAAATATCTGGGAACTTTTAGCCCGAGAAGTAACCAACATGTCTTCCTTTTGTATTTCAGCCGAGAATTCTGTGGGAGGGATGTATAGTTCTTGTTTGGTAGGAGTACCAACCCCATTGGAATTGATGAAGAATTATACAATGTTTCAAAGTTTTGATATTAAATTAACTTATCGTAGCATTTATAGTTTAGGAAAAACAACTAGAGTTAAGGAGAGAGGGATGCTAAGAGTCAAGGTGCGAGGAATGCTTCCAGCTGGGCATTGTGTTAAATTTATAAATTGCACTTCTAAATGTGAAAATTTAACGCGTTTGCAACCTCCTTTGAGATGTAACTCCACTCAACTTCAGAGTTATGCATGGGCTCATACTAAATTACCCCTTGGATGGTTTTTGTTGTGTGGACGAATAGCATATTCCTATATTCCAGCGAATGTGACCGGAGGTCCGTGTTCAATAGGGAGGATAGCTCCGCTGCTGATAGACAAAAAGGACTTAGAACATGGTGCACGAACTAAAAGGAGCGTACATCAGATACCAGAGAATTGTGACTCGCGAGTCACTTTATACAGTTCAAGTGAGATGTCAGCTGCAGCTATCCTAGCACCCGGAGTTGGAGTAGCTATGAATTATCACACCATAAAACGGATTACTTGTGCTTTAGTAAAAGACATAAATTATACCTCCCAAGCACTTTCGGCTATTGGTACCGAAATGACACAAATAAGAGAAGCTACCCTTGAAAACAGGGCTGCAATTGACTATTTACTTTTAAGACACAATCATGGTTGTGAAGAATTTAAAGGAATGTGTTGTTTTAATTTGAGTGATAATTCACAGTTAGTAGAGAAGAAAATTCAACAATTAAAAGATTTGGCATATGGGTTTAAAGAACGGGAAGGATTAGATTTTTCTTGGTTGTTCTCGTGGCTTCCAAATTTAAATTGGCTTAGACAATTATTTTTGTTTGTGGTACGGATCGTTATTTTAATTATGATTACATGTTGTATGATTCAATTTGTATCTTTTTGTAGAAAATAAGTATTATGAGACTCATGATGCTTAACATCGTAAGTCTCAAAGGGGGGAATTGTTAATGTTAATCTTAATCAACATTAATTTTTAAAGTGGTATCATCCTGTGTATAGCCCTCACCCAGAACTGGGTTAAAAGACCAGTTAATAAGAAACCAGAATGATGAAGCTAGTGAGTGGGTGTTTGATTGGAGGAGATCAAGATGTATGTGTTTTAATTTAAGAACACTATGGTGATAGATAGTTTGTTGTGGATTCTATATTGCTCGCTTCTGTAATTTTAAACAATGCAGATTTGTTGCTTAGAAGTTAGATAACTAACAGGTGTGTGTTTGTAATTGCGTGGAGTAGTAATTAATTATAAGCTGTGTGTCTTAGAGGTAGTGAGCTATGGAAACTATAAACAAACGTGGTCCAAGCATGGCTTAGGGACAAATTGCGACCCTATAAGGTAAAAGAGGAAATAAGCTCATGAAGAGTTCACTACCCTGCCGACCACCAGAGACCACCCGAGACCCCCAAGAAGACCCTAAAGGCTTTAGTGCGCATGTGTTTAAGATGATGTAATATTATAATTAGTTCTCGGAAATGTAATGAATATGTAACAAGGAAATTTAAATTATGTATGAGAAGCATGGATATAAACAGAAAGGTGACTAGACCAGGTGTGCTTGATTTGTGGCAAGTCCACCGAGCACCCAGGCCTGAATAAAACAATATCTCTCCTGAGCGTGTGGAATTGGTTACTTGCACGCCGGGCACGAATCCGCTTTTCGGACAACAAAACCATTTACACCATTACAGTGGTGGAAGTGAGAGTATCCAGGTATTACCTGAAATAAAAAAATCTCAAAGGAATTCACTTTAATGTATATCTGTGGCTGAGTTCTTACAACTTTTGAACTTATAGGACATTTTAATGTTTCAGTAGGTTTAATTTCCCTAAATCTACAGGTGAGCAGCAGCTCTGTTTTAATCTGAAATTTAACATCTTGACAGCCAGTAGATCTATTAAGTTACTTGATTGGATATTCCTTTTACTGTAATCAGGCTGTAGTCTAACTAAGCAAATTTTGGTTAATCTAAGATTGTAATTTTTTAATTAACTTTGCTCCTACTTTTCAGAGATTAGGACTATAACAGATGCCTCCTGAAGTGAATTGGAACTATGGATGCTATCTGAAGAACTGAGACACTTAATATTTCTACTAGCAATAAATACTAATGTAAATCATAATGGAAAGGTGATAAAGTAGAGATTTCAAGCATATTGAGTAGTAGCGACAGTGGTGATTTTTTATTTTATTTTTTTTCTGGTTGAATGGCCAAGTGGAAAATGAAAACAAGAGACTTCTCCAGAATATTCTAAATGGTAACGTATTGTACCTGAATGCTCTTCTTTCTCCTTGCTCCTCCCAATTTTTTTCCTTTTTAGTATCAAAATGCTGGCTACAGAAGAGCTCTCATCCATTTTCAAGTGGTGGGATAAATATTGCCGCTCACTGGCTTACATATATTCTCCTGTGTCTGGTTGTTACACTGGTAAGCTTTCTCAACAGCTTGGGTTTGAGTAAGAAAGCAAGCTTAGTCTTTCTCCTGGCAAAGAGACATCTGTCTTCTGTTTTCTCCTTTGGCAAGTTTTGGCTTTTGGCAACAGATGGAGTTTGCTTACGGGAAGCTCAGCAGGACCTGAGAGGGGTGCTTTGTGGGTTATCTCTAGTGGCACCTTTTGTAGCTGTTGTATGGGAGGAAAGAGCTCCCAAGTGAGCGGTGTTGGCTTTCCCTTCCTATTCGGCATCTAGTTGATGCTAAGTGGCTTGAAAAACCAAGTGATGTTTGGCTAATGCAGTATCTTTAAATGTTACAAAGAAAAGCTCAAAATGGTGTTAGCCACATTGTCGTTAGCGGCGCTTAAACCATTTTGAATTAGAAAAAAGAAGCCAACGACCAGGAAATCGGAACAAGCTCTTACAAAACTTATCTAAAACATTCCCTTTTTTGTTAGCTGTGGTACTTGATTTTCAATTTAGAAGAAAGATAGCACAAGCAAAGCTTGACTGATTGCACAGCAAGATTCCCCCCCCCCTCACCCCACTTAGTCTGGACATGATGCAAATAAAATCCTCTTTTCTCAAATTTTGAATTATTTTTTTCCCCTTCTAACATATGTACTAGACACTGAAAATGTTTCTTTGCAGAAGTCCAAGAGTCCAAGAATTTCTGGAAATAATCAGTCTGTAAGATTGAGATATATGTTAATGTGTATATGAACAATAATGCAATGAAGTATATGGTTGTAGTCTCCTTTATACTATTTTGATTTTTAGTGTTGGAAAGATGGAGGCCCTATTTTGTAAACTTTAACATTTTAAATATGAGAAAGAACTTAATAAGTTTGTTATTAAGTATTTGTTAATAACAAATATTAAAAATACAAATAACAAATGCGTTATGAGAGAGAAAGAGAATGAAAATACTGTCATGTTCATAATATGCCTTGATGTGTTAGTTCAGATGCAGTTTTCTAAAACTTGTTCATTAACTAGTTCCTTATTCTATTAAAATAAAGGTAGGTAGTTACTGCGTGGTTCCTCCTGCCAGCTTTTTTTTAATAGCATGTGTATGCGATAGAAGATCAAGTGTATTATAAGGTATAAGCATGCTTATCACAAAAAGTCAGTTTGCACGGCTGAACGCACGCCGTAGGGAACCGGGAAGGTAGGAAATGGAAGGGAGATAATGGGGGGATCGCAGGGTTTTGTACCAGTTGTGTTCGGGAGCCTGATGGAAGCCAAGATCCAAGAAACTGGTATAGCAACTGATCTCTGCGGGGCCAACACCCTTCCCCGTATCTCTGGCTGCTGCCCTGGCAGTGGGGAGCGTGTGCCGTCCCGTCGGGCAGGCTGGGACAGCCCGAGCCCTGCGGGGAGCAGTCCCGCGGAGGTAGGGGGGGGCCCTGACCCCCTCGGGCTGCAGCTGGGCTCGGCCCCGGTTGTGCAACGTGTGCCGAGGCGGCTCTGCCTCCGCGCTTGCCGAAATCCCGCGTAGTATCGTGTGGGGCTTACCTCGGCCCGGGGAGGCAAGGAGTGATCCTAACGAGGGTGGTTTAAATGTAAATGGATTATTACAGTTGATTTGGAATTTATAGTTGCAGTAGTAATTATATAGTAACTATATTATAAAATGTACAGGATTGTAATCTATAATCGTGATCTTTACATTCAGGAAAGATAGGAAGGCTGGAGAAAATGAGGTGAGCGTGAGGCAGTTCTCTTGCCCTGCCTTGTCTTGGTGGTCAATGGTAGGTCAAGGCTGCCCTTCAGCAAGAAGTCCCCGGCACGGAGAGGAGCAAGGCTGTGCTCGCTTATCCTGAAGGAAGGTGAAACTGCAGTGGTGGCCTACTTGCGATCGTAAATTTCCTTACAACATTAGAAAGGACTTATTTAGCACAGCCACAATACAGATTTAACAGTGAGCATAAGGCTCTTTGCCCCGAGAGAGTCTAGCCTTAACACATACGAGTCAAGCTAGAAGATGGCAATTTAGTTAAATGTGGTTTAAAAAGGTCTGTGTTGAAGAACCCAAAGTTTCACAATAGTTATGGGCCTTCTTGAGGTCTAGAGATAGAGCAGGTAATTAGAAATCCACAGAGTGTTTGCCTGAGGCGAAGAATACCACAAAAACATAGAGCTCTTGGTGTTTTTTAGTTTGTCGTGTTGCAAAAGCCTCTGTTTGTTCCGTATCTGTTACAGAGACAGTGTGTCTGCTTGATGGTAACGAAGAACAAAACCCTCTGCAGTACTCATTATCTTGCGTGCTCCCACTCATGGCTGAGTTTGGCTTGAAATCTGTAATTTGTGATGTCCCCTCTGAAGAGCGTGGTATGCAACAGGGGAGGGAGTGCTCTTCGAGGCGTGTTGTTTTCACCCTGTTGCGCTAACAGAGCGTGTTTTCCTCTCCCACCCCTTTTCCCAACACACGACATACAGTAGCTGGGGTGTTCCTGAGGGTCTCTGGGTGCCCATAGGATGTTCAGGGGGTCTTGGGGTGCTCCTGGGTGTCTCTGGGTGCCGGTTCTGGGTGCCGGTTCTGGGTGCCGGTTCTAGGCCCTGGTGGTGCTGCTGGGGCGCTCCTCGTGGTCTTGCTGTGCTTCTGGGGGTTCTTCTTTTGCTCCTGGGGTCTCTCAGTGCCCATGGGTTGTTCCTTGGGCTCTTGGGGTCTTCTAGGTGTCTCCGAGTCCCCTTGGAGTGCTCCTGGGGTGTTCCTGAGGGTCTCTGGGTGCCTATTGGATGTTCTGGGGGTCTTGGGGTGCTCCTGGGTGTCTCTGGGTGCCCACAGGGTGCTCCTGGTGTTCTGGCGTTGCTCTTCGGGTGCTCTTGGGGGGCTCCTGGGGGTCTCTGGGTGCCCACGGGGTGTCCCCGGGGATCTTGGGGTGCTGCTGGGGGTCTCTGGGTGCCCTTGGGGTGTTCCCGGGGGTCTTGCGGCGCTCCTGGGTTTCTCTAGGTGCCTGCAGGATACTCGTGGGCATCTTGGGGTGCTGCTGGATGTTCTTGTTGTGCTCCTGGGAGCCTTGGGGTGTTCTAGGTGCCTCTGGGTAGCCTTGGGGTTCCCCTGGGGTGCTCCTGGAGGATTGTGGGCAGTCCTTGTGTCTCCTGAGTGCCTGTGGGGTGCTCCTGGGGATCTCTGGGGGCCCGTGGGGTGCTCCTGGGAGTCTCTAGGTCCCCATGGGGTGTTCCTGGGGGTCTTGGGGTGCTCCTGGGTGTCTCTGAATCGTTGGTGATTTACAGCAAATAATTTGCTCTGCATCCAGAGATATTTCTGAGAAGGGATTCTTCCAGAATCTGATTCTGCTTTGTTGTTCAGTCCTACCCAGAACAGAGTTGTGTCAGAAGTGAGGTAGCATGCGTGGTGTTCCTAGCAATGAAGTCTGACCCCATAGCATTTTGGGTTTTTGAGAGGAAACCAAAGCACATCATTTTGAATCATGATATTTTCGTTGCGTTGAATGATCTACTGTTCCTGCGTCGCTTGTGATGACATCTATCTTTGTCTATCTACGCCCTAGAAAAAGTAAGTTGAAGTCCCTGCCTGGTCCCATTGCTGATGCAATAGCTGCAACTGTAGGAAAAATTTCTTTACTGAAAGAGTGGTCAGGCCTTGGAACAGGCTGCCCAGGGAAGTGGTTGGGTCACCAACCCTGGAAGTATTTAAAAGAGGTGTAGAGGAGGTGCTTAGGGATGTGGTTTAGTGGGCGTGGTGGTGTTGGGTTGACGGTTGGACTCGATGGTCTTAGAGGTCTTTTCCAACCTTAAGGAGTCTAGGATTGATTCCAAAAGAGCAGGTATGGTGGTTTGCTGTGAGGGTGGCTTTCTCTGTTTGGTGCTTGGCATGCTGTAAACTGAAGGCAGGTGAGAAAACTGCCTGCTGCTCCTCTGGCTGCCTTGATGGCTCTGGTGGTTGGCCCCGCCCGTTCCCAGGGGATTGTGGGAAGGGCGGTGGGCGGGGCCTGGGGGAGATGAGCTACAGCCTCTCCTCAGGGAGCTCATGCTGCTGCTGGGCTTCTCTGGAGGCGGTGGTCTGCTGTTGCTTCAGTTGATTGCAGCTTTTGAGCTGTCTAAGCTATTTGGGTAGTCTTGTTTTGAGATTTAGGGAAGCAGAGGGGTCTGTTTAAGCTAAGGGCTTCAGGACCAGGCAAGGTTCAGCTGCATCTAGAGCAGAAAGGAGACTCGTATGCAGCTTTTCTTTTTTTCTTTTTTTTCCAGGTGGGTCAATTTGTATTGGGTGTTCAGAGGTGGCAAGATGTATGGTTTTGGTTCATAATCTGGTTTTGGTTTTTATTTTATTCCAGGTGCATTGTATTGTTTTGGAATTCCTGACTTTATTGAAGATGGAACCTTGTTTTTTTCCACCAGTTTTGCTGTCTATTGCAGAAGCTGTTGACATCATCTCTGGCTAGGAGCGACTGTGAGACTATTTAGCAGGGCTTGAGGTGAGCATCTTGTATGCCTCTGTCTATGGAGTTGTAGCGTTGTTCAAGAAAGCAGCAGGGACATAAGGCATCGTGTCTTTCAGCGTATGGAACGGCTCGTGGCCTTCGCCCACAGAGTATCATGTTGTCCCTAGAAGCGATGCGGCTGGCGGCCGGCCTCTCGTGGATGATAAGCGTCAGGACTTGACTTCTTTTGTGGGGCTGTAGCAGAGGTCAGAGTCTGTGGGAAGGTGGGAGGTGCTCGCAGAAGCCTGGGCATAGCTGGGCAGAGCAGCTCCCGAGGAGCGGCCGACACAGGGGCTTGAGGGCTGCAAATCCAGGGCAGGAGCTGTCAGGAAGGAGCGGGGTTCCGTCGCTGGCAGTTCAGGAGAAGAGAAGGGGTTTCTAAACTTTTGGGACCAGGGGATGGTTGGGAAAGGGAGGTGTGTTCCCGAGCCTTACTGAGGTGGGTTTTGCAGTTGGATTTGGGTGTCGCTGAGGTCTGTTCTGTTGGAGTGTCTGTGCAGCTGACGAGAGATACAGCAAAGTCGTGGGAGATGCAGAGTAAACCGTCCGGGCCTCCACATCACAAGGTAGAGGGCTGAACGTCAGGCAAGTCTCATGTCGGAAAGCATTAGGTATGTTAAGGTCCATCAAAAAATAGCCTCCAGGACTGGGAGGTCTCTACGGGCTGCGTTTGGGGTGCTCCTGTGGCTGCTCCCGGGGGTCTCTGGGTGCCCAGAGGATGCTCCTGAGGGTCTTGGGGTGCTTGTGGGCGTTCTTGCGGTGCTCCTGGGGGTCTCTGTGTGCTCCCAGTATGCTCCTGGGGGTCTTGGGGTGGTCCTGGGGCCCTCTGGGTGCCCGCAGGCTGCTCTTGGGAGTCTTGGGGTGGTCTTGGCGGTCTAGGGGTGCTGCGGGGCATCTATAGGTGCCCATGGGTTGTTGCTGGGTGCCTTGGGACGCTCCTGGGGTTCTAGGTGCCGGCTCGAGGTGCCGGCTCTAGGTGCCGGCTCGAGGTGCCGGCTCTAGGTGCCGGCTCTAGGTGCCGGTTCTAGGTGCCGGTTCTAGGTGCCGGTTCTAGGTGCCGGTTCTAGGTGCCGGTTCTAGGTGCCGGTTGTGCTGCTGGGGCGCTCCTCGTGGTCTTGCTGTGCTTCTGGGGGTTCTTCTTTTGCTCCTGGGGTCTCTCAGTGCCCGTGGGTTGTTCCTTGGGTCTTGGGGTCTTCTAGGTGTCTCCGAGTCCCCTTGGAGTGCTCCTGGGGTGTTCCTGAGGGTCTCTGGGTGCCTCTAGGATGTTCTGGGGGTCTTGGGGTGCTCCTGGGTGTCTCTGGGTGCCCACAGGGTGCTCCTGGTGTTCTTGCGTTGCTCTTCGGGTGCTCTTGTTGTGCTCCTGGGGGTCTCTGGGTGCCCACGGGGTGTCCCTGGGGATCTTGGGGTGCTGCTGGATGTTCTTGTTGTGCTGCTGGGGGTCTCTGGGTGCCCTTGGGGTGTTCCCGGGGGTCTTGCGGCGCTCCTGGGTTTCTCTAGGTGCTCACAGGATACTCGTGGGCATCTTGGGGTGCTGCTGGATGTTCTTGTTGTGCTCCTGGGAGCCTTGGGGTGTTCTAGGTGCCTCTGGGTAGCCTTGGGGTTCCCCTGGGGTGCTCCTGGAGGATTGTGGGCAGTCCTTGTGTCTCCTGAGTGCCTGTGGGGTGCTCCTGGGGATCTCTGGGGGCCCGTGGGGTGCTCCTGGGAGTCTCTAGGTCCCCATGGGGTGTTCCTGGGGGTCTTGGGGTGCTCCGGGGTGTCTCTGAATCGTTGGTGATTTACATCAAATAATTTGCTCTGCATCCAGAGATATTTCTGAGAAGGGATTCTTCCAGAATCTGATTCTGCTTTGTTGTTCAGTCCTACCCAGAACAGAGTTGTGTCAGAAGTGAGGTAGCATGCGTGGTGTTCCTAGCAATGAAGTCTGACCCCATAGCATTTTGGGTTTTTGAGAGGAAACCAAAGCACATCATTTTGAATCATGATATTTTCGTTGCGTTGAATGATCTACTGTTCCTGCGTCGCTTGTGATGACATCTATCTTTGTCTATCTACGCCCTAGAAAAAGTAAGTTGAAGTCCCTGCCTGGTCCCATTGCTGATGCAATAGCTGCAACTGTAGGAAAAACTTCTTTACTGAAAGAGTGGTCAGGCCTTGGAACAGGCTGCCCAGGGAAGTGGTTGGGTCACCAACCCTGGAAGTATTTAAAAGAGGTGTAGAGGAGGTGCTTAGGGACGTGGTTTAGTGGGCGTGGTGGTGTTGGGTTGACGGTTGGACTCGATGGTCTTAGAGGTCTTTTCCAACCTTAAGGAGTCTAGGATTGATTCCAAAAGAGCAGGTATGGTGGTTTGCTGTGAGGGTGGCTTTCTCTGTTTGGTGCTTGGCATGCTGTAAACTGAAGGCAGGTGAGAAAACTGCCTGCTGCTCCTCTGGCTGCCTTGATGGCTCTGGTGGTTGGCCCCGCCCGTTCCCAGGGGATTGTGGGAAGGGCGGTGGGCGGGGCCTGGGGGAGATGAGCTACAGCCTCTCCTCAGGGAGCTCATGCTGCTGCTGGGCTTCTCTGGAGGCGGTGGTCTGCTGTTGCTTCAGTTGATTGCAGCTTTTGAGCTGTCTAAGCTATTTGGGTAGTCTTGTTTTGAGATTTAGGGAAGCAGAGGGGTCTGTTTAAGCTAAGGGCTTCAGGACCAGGCAAGGTTCAGCTGCATCTAGAGCAGAAAGGAGACTCGTATGCAGCTTTTCTTTTTTCTTTTTTTTCCAGGTGGGTCAATTTGTATTGGGTGTTCAGAAGTGGCAAGATGTATGGTTTTGGTTCATAATCTGGTTTTGGTTTTTATTTTATTCCAGGTGCATTGTATTGTTTTGGAATTCCTGACTTTATTGAAGATGGAACCTTGTTTTTTTCCACCAGTTTTGCTGTCTATTGCAGAAGCTGTTGACATCATCTCTGGCTAGGAGCGACTGTGAGACTATTTAGCAGGGCTTGAGGTGAGCATCTTGTATGCCTCTGTCTATGGAGTTGTAGCGTTGTTCAAGAAAGCAGCAGGGACATAAGGCATCGTGTCTTTCAGCGTATGGAACGGCTCGTGGCCTTCGCCCACAGAGTATCATGTTGTCCCTAGAAGCGATGCGGCTGGCGGCCGGCCCCTCGTGGATGATAAGCGTCAGGACTTGACTTCTTTTGTGGGGCTGTAGCAGAGGTCAGAGTCTGTGGGAAGGTGGGAGGTGCTCGCAGAAGCCTGGGCATAGCTGGGCAGAGCAGCTCCCGAGGAGCGGCCGACACAGGGGCTTGAGGGCTGCAAATCCAGGGCAGGAGCTGTCAGGAAGGAGCGGGGTTCCGTCGCTGGCAGTTCAGGAGAAGAGAAGGGGTTTCTAAACTTTTGGGACCAGGGGATGGTTGGGAAAGGGAGGTGTGTTCCCGAGCCTTACTGAGGTGGGTTTTGCAGTTGGATTTGGGTGTCGCTGAGGTCTGTTCTGTTGGAGTGTCTGTGCAGCTGACGAGAGATACAGCAAAGTCGTGGGAGATGCAGAGTAAACCGTCCGGGCCTCCACATCACAAGGTAGAGGGCTGAACGTCAGGCAAGTCTCATGTCGGAAAGCATTAGGTATGTTAAGGTCCATCAAAAAATAGCCTCCAGGACTGGGAGGTCTCTACGGGCTGCGTTTGGGGTGCTCCTGGGGCTGCTCCCGGGGGTCTCTGGGTGCCCAGAGGATGCTCCTGAGGGTCTTGGGGTGCTTGTGGGCGTTCTTGCGGTGCTCCTGGGGGTCTCTGTGTGCTCCCAGTATGCTCCTGGGGGTCTTGGGGTGGTCCTGGGGCCCTCTGGGTGCCCGCAGGCTGCTCTTGGGAGTCTTGGGGTGGTCTTGGCGGTCTAGGGGTGCTGCGGGGCATCTATAGGTGCCCATGGGTTGTTGCTGGGTGCCTTGGGACGCTCCTGGGGTTCTAGGTGCCGGCTCGAGGTGCCGGCTCGAGGTGCCGGCTCTAGGTGCCGGCTCGAGGTGCCGGCTCTAGGTGCCGGCTCTAGGTGCCGGTTCTAGGTGCCGGTTCTAGGTGCCGGTTCTAGGTGCCGGTTCTAGGTGCCGGTTCTAGGTGCCGGTTGTGCTGCTGGGGCGCTCCTCGTGGTCTTGCTGTGCTTCTGGGGGTTCTTCTTTTGCTCCTGGGGTCTCTCAGTGCCCGTGGGTTGTTCCTTGGGTCTTGGGGTCTTCTAGGTGTCTCCGAGTCCCCTTGGAGTGCTCCTGGGGTGTTCCTGAGGGTCTCTGGGTGCCTCTAGGATGTTCTGGGGGTCTTGGGGTGCTCCTGGGTGTCTCTGGGTGCCCACAGGGTGCTCCTGGTGTTCTTGCGTTGCTCTTCGGGTGCTCTTGTTGTGCTCCTGGGGGTCTCTGGGTGCCCACGGGGTGTCCCTGGGCATCTTGGGGTGCTGCTGGATGTTCTTGTTGTGCTCCTGGGAGCCTTGGGGTGTTCTAGGTGCCTCTGGGTAGCCTTGGGGTTCCCCTGGGGTGCTCCTGGAGGATTGTGGGCAGTCCTTGTGTCTCCTGAGTGCCTGTGGGGTGCTCCTGGGGATCTCTGGGGGCCCGTGGGGTGCTCCTGGGAGTCTCTAGGTCCCCATGGGGTGTTCCTGGGGGTCTTGGGGTGCTCCGGGGTGTCTCTGAATCGTTGGTGATTTACATCAAATAATTTGCTCTGCATCCAGAGATATTTCTGAGAAGGGATTCTTCCAGAATCTGATTCTGCTTTGTTGTTCAGTCCTACCCAGAACAGAGTTGTGTCAGAAGTGAGGTAGCATGCGTGGTGTTCCTAGCAATGAAGTCTGACCCCATAGCATTTTGGGTTTTTGAGAGGAAACCAAAGCACATCATTTTGAATCATGATATTTTCGTTGCGTTGAATGATCTACTGTTCCTGCGTCGCTTGTGATGACATCTATCTTTGTCTATCTACGCCCTAGAAAAAGTAAGTTGAAGTCCCTGCCTGGTCCCATTGCTGATGCAATAGCTGCAACTGTAGGAAAAATTTCTTTACTGAAAGAGTGGTCAGGCCTTGGAACAGGCTGCCCAGGGAAGTGGTTGGGTCACCAACCCTGGAAGTATTTAAAAGAGGTGTAGAGGAGGTGCTTAGGGACGTGGTTTAGTGGGCGTGGTGGTGTTGGGTTGACGGTTGGACTCGATGGTCTTAGAGGTCTTTTCCAACCTTAAGGAGTCTAGGATTGATTCCAAAAGAGCAGGTATGGTGGTTTGCTGTGAGGGTGGCTTTCTCTGTTTGGTGCTTGGCATGCTGTAAACTGAAGGCAGGTGAGAAAACTGCCTGCTGCTCCTCTGGCTGCCTTGATGGCTCTGGTGGTTGGCCCCGCCCGTTCCCAGGGGATTGTGGGAAGGGCGGTGGGCGGGGCCTGGGGGAGATGAGCTACAGCCTCTCCTCAGGGAGCTCATGCTGCTGCTGGGCTTCTCTGGAGGCGGTGGTCTGCTGTTGCTTCAGTTGATTGCAGCTTTTGAGCTGTCTAAGCTATTTGGGTAGTCTTGTTTTGAGATTTAGGGAAGCAGAGGGGTCTGTTTAAGCTAAGGGCTTCAGGACCAGGCAAGGTTCAGCTGCATCTAGAGCAGAAAGGAGACTCGTATGCAGCTTTTCTTTTTTTCTTTTTTTTCCAGGTGGGTCAATTTGTATTGGGTGTTCAGAAGTGGCAAGATGTATGGTTTTGGTTCATAATCTGGTTTTGGTTTTTATTTTATTCCAGGTGCATTGTATTGTTTTGGAATTCCTGACTTTATTGAAGATGGAACCTTGTTTTTTTCCACCAGTTTTGCTGTCTATTGCAGAAGCTGTTGACATCATCTCTGGCTAGGAGCGACTGCGAGACTATTTAGCAGGGCTTGAGGTGAGCATCTTGTATGCCTCTGTCTATGGAGTTGTAGCGTTGTTCAAGAAAGCAGCAGGGACATAAGGCATCGTGTCTTTCAGCGTATGGAACGGCTCGTGGCCTTCGCCCACAGAGTATCATGTTGTCCCTAGAAGCGATGCGGCTGGCGGCCGGCCCCTCGTGGATGATAAGCGTCAGGACTTGACTTCTTTTGTGGGGCTGTAGCAGAGGTCAGAGTCTGTGGGATGGTGGGAGGTGCTCACAGAAGCCTGGGCATAGCTGGGCAGAGCAGCTCCCGAGGAGCGGCCGACACAGGGGCTTGAGGGCTGCAAATCCAGGGCAGGAGCTGTCAGGAAGGAGCGGGGTTCCGTCGCTGGCAGTTCAGGAGAAGAGAAGGGGTTTCTAAACTTTTGGGACCAGGGGATGGTTGGGAAAGGGAGGTGTGTTCCCGAGCCTTACTGAGGTGGGTTTTGCAGTTGGATTTGGGTGTCGCTGAGGTCTGTTCTGTTGGAGTGTCTGTGCAGCTGACGAGAGATACAGCAAAGTCGTGGGAGATGCAGAGTAAACCGTGCGGGCCTCCACATCACAAGGTAGAGGGCTGAACGTCAGGCAAGTCTCATGTCGGAAAGCATTAGGTATGTTAAGGTCCATCAAAAAATAGCCTCCAGGACTGGGAGGTCTCTACGGGCTGCGTTTGGGGTGCTCCTGGGGCTGCTCCCGGGGGTCTCTGGGTGCCCAGAGGATGCTCCTGAGGGTCTTGGGGTGCTTCTGGGCGTTCTTGCGGTGCTCCTGGGGGTCTCTGTGTGCTCCCAGTATGCTCCTGGGGGTCTTGGGGTGGTCCTGGGGCCCTCTGGGTGCCCGCAGGCTGCTCTTGGGAGTCTTGGGGTGGTCTTGGCGGTCTAGGGGTGCTGCGGGGCATCTATAGGTGCCCATGGGTTGTTGCTGGGTGCCTTGGGACGCTCCTGGGGTTCTAGGTGCCGGTTCTAGGTGCCGGTTCTAGGTGCCGGTGGTGCTGCTGGGGCGCTCCTCGTGGTCTTGCTGTGCTTCTGGGGGTTCTTCTTTTGCTCCTGGGGTCTCTCAGTGCCCGTGGGTTGTTCCTTGGGCTCTTGGGGTCTTCTAGGTGTCTCCGAGTCCCCTTGGAGTGCTCCTGGGGTGTTCCTGAGGGTCTCTGGGTGCCTCTAGGATGTTCTGGGGGTCTTGGGGTGCTCCTGGGTGTCTCTGGGTGCCCACAGGGTGCTCCTGGTGTTCTTGCGTTGCTCTTCGGGTGCTCTTGTTGTGCTCCTGGGGGTCTCTGGGTGCCCACGGGGTGTCCCTGGGGATCTTGGGGTGCTGCTGGATGTTCTTGTTGTGCTGCTGGGGGTCTCTGGGTGCCCTTGGGGTGTTCCCGGGGGTCTTGCGGCGCTCCTGGGTTTCTCTAGGTGCTCACAGGATACTCGTGGGCATCTTGGGGTGCTGCTGGATGTTCTTGTTGTGCTCCTGGGAGCCTTGGGGTGTTCTAGGTGCCTCTGGGTAGCCTTGGGGTTCCCCTGGGGTGCTCCTGGAGGATTGTGGGCAGTCCTTGTGTCTCCTGAGTGCCTGTGGGGTGCTCCTGGGGATCTCTGGGGGCCCGTGGGGTGCTCCTGGGAGTCTCTAGGTCCCCATGGGGTGTTCCTGGGGGTCTTGGGGTGCTCCGGGGTGTCTCTGAATCGTTGGTGATTTACATCAAATAATTTGCTCTGCATCCAGAGATATTTCTGAGAAGGGATTCTTCCAGAATCTGATTCTGCTTTGTTGTTCAGTCCTACCCAGAACAGAGTTGTGTCAGAAGTGAGGTAGCATGCGTGGTGTTCCTAGCAATGAAGTCTGACCCCATAGCATTTTGGGTTTTTGAGAGGAAACCAAAGCACATCATTTTGAATCATGATATTTTCGTTGCGTTGAATGATCTACTGTTCCTGCGTCGCTTGTGATGACATCTATCTTTGTCTATCTACGCCCTAGAAAAAGTAAGTTGAAGTCCCTGCCTGGTCCCATTGCTGATGCAATAGCTGCAACTGTAGGAAAAATTTCTTTACTGAAAGAGTGGTCAGGCCTTGGAACAGGCTGCCCAGGGAAGTGGTTGGGTCACCAACCCTGGAAGTATTTAAAAGAGGTGTAGAGGAGGTGCTTAGGGACGTGGTTTAGTGGGCGTGGTGGTGTTGGGTTGACGGTTGGACTCGATGGTCTTAGAGGTCTTTTCCAACCTTAAGGAGTCTAGGATTGATTCCAAAAGAGCAGGTATGGTGGTTTGCTGTGAGGGTGGCTTTCTCTGTTTGGTGCTTGGCATGCTGTAAACTGAAGGCAGGTGAGAAAACTGCCTGCTGCTCCTCTGGCTGCCTTGATGGCTCTGGTGGTTGGCCCCGCCCGTTCCCAGGGGATTGTGGGAAGGGCGGTGGGCGGGGCCTGGGGGAGATGAGCTACAGCCTCTCCTCAGGGAGCTCATGCTGCTGCTGGGCTTCTCTGGAGGCGGTGGTCTGCTGTTGCTTCAGTTGATTGCAGCTTTTGAGCTGTCTAAGCTATTTGGGTAGTCTTGTTTTGAGATTTAGGGAAGCAGAGGGGTCTGTTTAAGCTAAGGGCTTCAGGACCAGGCAAGGTTCAGCTGCATCTAGAGCAGAAAGGAGACTCGTATGCAGCTTTTCTTTTTTTCTTTTTTTTCCAGGTGGGTCAATTTGTATTGGGTGTTCAGAAGTGGCAAGATGTATGGTTTTGGTTCATAATCTGGTTTTGGTTTTTATTTTATTCCAGGTGCATTGTATTGTTTTGGAATTCCTGACTTTATTGAAGATGGAACCTTGTTTGTTTCCACCAGTTTTGCTGTCTATTGCAGAAGCTGTTGACATCATCTCTGGCTAGGAGCGACTGTGAGACTATTTAGCAGGGCTTGAGGTGAGCATCTTGTATGCATCTGTCTATGGAGTTGTAGCGTTGTTCAAGAAAGCAGCAGGGACATAAGGCATCGTGTCTTTCAGCGTATGGAACGGCTCGTGGCCTTCGCCCACAGAGTATCATGTTGTCCCTAGAAGCGATGCGGCTGGCGGCCGGCCCCTCGTGGATGATAAGCGTCAGGACTTGACTTCTTTTGTGGGGCTGTAGCAGAGGTCAGAGTCTGTGGGAAGGTGGGAGGTGCTCGCAGAAGCCTGGGCATAGCTGGGCAGAGCAGCTCCCGAGGAGCGGCCGACACAGGGGCTTGAGGGCTGCAAATCCAGGGCAGGAGCTGTCAGGAAGGAGCGGGGTTCCGTCGCTGGCAGTTCAGGAGAAGAGAAGGGGTTTCTAAACTTTTGGGACCAGGGGATGGTTGGGAAAGGGAGGTGTGTTCCCGAGCCTTACTGAGGTGGGTTTTGCAGTTGGATTTGGGTGTCGCTGAGGTCTGTTCTGTTGGAGTGTCTGTGCAGCTGACGAGAGATACAGCAAAGTCGTGGGAGATGCAGAGTAAACCGTCCGGGCCTCCACATCACAAGGTAGAGGGCTGAACGTCAGGCAAGTCTCATGTCGGAAAGCATTAGGTATGTTAAGGTCCATCAAAAAATAGCCTCCAGGACTGGGAGGTCTCTACGGGCTGCGTTTGGGGTGCTCCTGGGGCTGCTCCCGGGGGTCTCTGGGTGCCCAGAGGATGCTCCTGAGGGTCTTGGGGTGCTTCTGGGCGTTCTTGCGGTGCTCCTGGGGGTCTCTGTGTGCTCCCAGTATGCTCCTGGGGGTCTTGGGGTGCTCCTGGGGCCCTCTGGGTGCCCGCAGGCTGCTCTTGGGAGTCTTGGGGTGGTCTTGGCGGTCTAGGGGTGCTGCGGGGCATCTATAGGTGCCCATGGGTTGTTGCTGGGTGCCTTGGGACGCTCCTGGGGTTCTAGGTGCCGGCTCTAGGTGCCGGTTCTAGGTGCCGGCTCTAGGTGCCGGCTCTAGGTGCCGGTTCTAGGTGCCGGTTCTAGGTGCCGGTTCTAGGTGCCGGTTCTAGGTGCCGGTTCTAGGTGCCGGTGGTGCTGCTGGGCCGCTCCTCGTGGTCTTGCTGTGCTTCTGGGGGTTCTTCTTTTGCTCCTGGGGTCTCTCAGTGCCCGTGGGTTGTTCCTTGGGTCTTGGGGTCTTCTAGGTGTCTCTGAGTCCCCTTGGAGTGCTCCTGGGGTGTTCCTGAGGGTCTCTGGGTGCCTCTAGGATGTTCTGGGGGTCTTGGGGTGCTCCTGGGTGTCTCTGGGTGCCCACAGGGTGCTCCTGGTGTTCTTGCGTTGCTCTTCGGGTGCTCTTGTTGTGCTCCTGGGGGTCTCTGGGTGCCCACGGGGTGTCCCTGGGGATCTTGGGGTGCTGCTGGATGTTCTTGTTGTGCTGCTGGGGGTCTCTGGGTGCCCTTGGGGTGTTCCCGGGGGTCTTGCGGCGCTCCTGGGTTTCTCTAGGTGCTCACAGGATACTCGTGGGCATCTTGGGGTGCTGCTGGATGTTCTTGTTGTGCTCCTGGGAGCCTTGGGGTGTTCTAGGTGCCTCTGGGTAGCCTTGGGGTTCCCCTGGGGTGCTCCTGGAGGATTGTGGGCAGTCCTTGTGTCTCCTGAGTGCCTGTGGGGTGCTCCTGGGGATCTCTGGGGGCCCGTGGGGTGCTCCTGGGAGTCTCTAGGTCCCCATGGGGTGTTCCTGGGGGTCTTGGGGTGCTCCGGGGTGTCTCTGAATCGTTGGTGATTTACATCAAATAATTTGCTCTGCATCCAGAGATATTTCTGAGAAGGGATTCTTCCAGAATCTGATTCTGCTTTGTTGTTCAGTCCTACCCAGAACAGAGTTGTGTCAGAAGTGAGGTAGCATGCGTGGTGTTCCTAGCAATGAAGTCTGACCCCATAGCATTTTGGGTTTTTGAGAGGAAACCAAAGCACATCATTTTGAATCATGATATTTTCGTTGCGTTGAATGATCTACTGTTCCTGCGTCGCTTGTGATGACATCTATCTTTGTCTATCTACGCCCTAGAAAAAGTAAGTTGAAGTCCCTGCCTGGTCCCATTGCTGATGCAATAGCTGCAACTGTAGGAAAAATTTCTTTACTGAAAGAGTGGTCAGGCCTTGGAACAGGCTGCCCAGGGAAGTGGTTGGGTCACCAACCCTGGAAGTATTTAAAAGAGGTGTAGAGGAGGTGCTTAGGGACGTGGTCTAGTGGGCGTGGTGGTGTTGGGTTGATGGTTGGACTCGATGGTCTTAGAGGTCTTTTCCAACCTTAAGGAGTCTAGGATTGATTCCAAAAGAGCAGGTATGGTGGTTTGCTGTGAGGGTGGCTTTCTCTGTTTGGTGCTTGGCATGCTGTAAAGTGAAGGCAGGTGAGAAAACTGCCTGCTGCTCCTCTGGCTGCCTTGATGGCTCTGGTGGTTGGCCCCGCCCGTTCCCAGGGGATTGTGGGAAGGGCGGTGGGCGGGGCCTGGGGGAGATGAGCTACAGCCTCTCCTCAGGGAGCTCATGCTGCTGCTGGGCTTCTCTGGAGGCGGTGGTCTGCTGTTGCTTCAGTTGATTGCAGCTTTTGAGCTGTCTAAGCTATTTGGGTAGTCTTGTTTTGAGATTTAGGGAAGCAGAGGGGTCTGTTTAAGCTAAGGGCTTCAGGACCAGGCAAGGTTCAGCTGCATCTAGAGCAGAAAGGAGACTCGTATGCAGCTTTTCTTTTTTTCTTTTTTTCCCAGGTGGGTCAATTTGTATTGGGTGTTCAGAAGTGGCAAGATGTATGGTTTTGGTTCATAATCTGGTTTTGGTTTTTATTTTATTCCAGGTGCATTGTATTGTTTTGGCATTCCTGACTTTATTGAAGATGGAACCTTGTTTTTTTCCACCAGTTTTGCTGTCTATTGCAGAAGCTGTTGACATCATCTCTGGCTAGGAGCGACTGTGAGACTATTTAGCAGGGCTTGAGGTGAGCATCTTGTATGCCTCTGTCTATGGAGTTGTAGCGTTGTTCAAGAAAGCAGCAGGGACATAAGGCATCGTGTCTTTCAGCGTATGGAACGGCTCGTGGCCTTCGCCCACAGAGTATCATGTTGTCCCTAGAAGCGATGCGGCTGGCGGCCGGCCCCTCGTGGATGATAAGCGTCAGGACTTGACTTCTTTTGTGGGGCTGTAGCAGAGGTCAGAGTCTGTGGGAAGGTGGGAGGTGCTCGCAGAAGCCTGGGCATAGCTGGGCAGAGCAGCTCCCGAGGAGCGGCCGACACAGGGGCTTGAGGGGTGCAAATCCAGGGCAGGAGCTGTCAGGAAGGAGCGGGGTTCTGTCGCTGGCAGTTCAGGAGAAGAGAAGGGGTTTCTAAACTTTTGGGACCAGGGGATGGTTGGGAAAGGGAGGTGTGTTCCCGAGCCTTACTGAGGTGGGTTTTGCAGTTGGATTTGGGTGTCGCTGAGGTCTGTTCTGTTGGAGTGTCTGTGCAGCTGACGAGAGATACAGCAAAGTCGTGGGAGATGCAGAGTAAACCGTCCGGGCCTCCACATCACAAGGTAGAGGGCTGAACGTCAGGCAAGTCTCATGTCGGAAAGCATTAGGTATGTTAAGGTCCATCAAAAAATAGCCTCCAGGACTGGGAGGTCTCTACGGGCTGCGTTTGGGGTGCTCCTGGGGCTGCTCCCGGGGGTCTCTGGGTGCCCAGAGGATGCTCCTGAGGGTCTTGGGGTGCTTCTGGGCGTTCTTGCGGTGCTCCTGGGGGTCTCTGTGTGCTCCCAGTATGCTCCTGGGGGTCTTGGGGTGGTCCTGGGGCCCTCTGGGTGCCCGCAGGCTGCTCTTGGGAGTCTTGGGGTGGTCTTGGCGGTCTAGGGGTGCTGCGGGGCATCTAGAGGTGCCCATGGGTTGTTGCTGGGTGCCTTGGGACGCTCCTGGGGTTCTAGGTGCCGGTTCTAGGTGCCGGTTCTAGGTGCCGGTTCTAGGTGCCGGTTCTAGGTGCCGGTTCTAGGTGCCGGTTGTGCTGCTGGGGCGCTCCTCGTGGTCTTGCTGTGCTTCTGGGGGTTCTTCTTTTGCTCCTGGGGTCTCTCAGTGCCCGTCGGTTGTTCCTTGGGTCTTGGGGTCTTCTAGGTGTCTCCGAGTCCCCTTGGAGTGCTCCTGGGGTGTTCCTGAGGGTCTCTGGGTGCCTCTAGGATGTTCTGGGGGTCTTGGGGTGCTCCTGGGTGTCTCTGGGTGCCCACAGGGTGCTCCTGGTGTTCTTGCGTTGCTCTTCGGGTGCTCTTGTTGTGCTCCTGGGGGTCTCTGGGTGCCCACGGGGTGTCCCTGGGGATCTTGGGGTGCTGCTGGATGTTCTTGTTGTGCTCCTTGGGGGTCTCTGGGTGCCCTTGGGGTGTTCCCGGGGGTCTTGCGGCGCTCCTGGGTTTCTCTAGGTGCTCACAGGATACTCGTGGGCATCTTGGGGTGCTGCTGGATGTTCTTGTTGTGCTCCTGGGAGCCTTGGGGTGTTCTAGGTGCCTCTGGGTAGCCTTGGGGTTCCCCTGGGGTGCTCCTGGAGGATTGTGGGCAGTCCTTGTGTCTCCTGAGTGCCTGTGGGGTGCTCCTGGGGATCTCTGGGGGCCCGTGGGGTGCTCCTGGGAGTCTCTAGGTCCCCATGGGGTGTTCCTGGGGGTCTTGGGGTGCTCCGGGGTGTCTCTGAATCGTTGGTGATTTACATCAAATAATTTGCTCTGCATCCAGAGATATTTCTGAGAAGGGATTCTTCCAGAATCTGATTCTGCTTTGTTGTTCAGTCCTACCCAGAACAGAGTTGTGTCAGAAGTGAGGTAGCATGCGTGGTGTTCCTAGCAATGAAGTCTGACCCCATAGCATTTTGGGTTTTTGAGAGGAAACCAAAGCACATCATTTTGAATCATGATATTTTCGTTGCGTTGAATGATCTACTGTTCCTGCGTCGCTTGTGATGACATCTATCTTTGTCTATCTACGCCCTAGAAAAAGTAAGTTGAAGTCCCTGCCTGGTCCCATTGCTGATGCAATAGCTGCAACTGTAGGAAAAATTTCTTTACTGAAAGAGTGGTCAGGCCTTGGAACAGGCTGCCCAGGGAAGTGGTTGGGTCACCAACCCTGGAAGTATTTAAAAGAGGTGTAGAGGAGGTGCTTAGGGACGTGGTTTAGTGGGCGTGGTGGTGTTGGGTTGACGGTTGGACTCGATGGTCTTAGAGGTCTTTTCCAACCTTAAGGAGTCTAGGATTGATTCCAAAAGAGCAGGTATGGTGGTTTGCTGTGAGGGTGGCTTTCTCTGTTTGGTGCTTGGCATGCTGTAAACTGAAGGCAGGTGAGAAAACTGCCTGCTGCTCCTCTGGCTGCCTTGATGGCTCTGGTGGTTGGCCCCGCCCGTTCCCAGGGGATTGTGGGAAGGGCGGTGGGCGGGGCCTGGGGGAGATGAGCTACAGCCTCTCCTCAGGGAGCTCATGCTGCTGCTGGGCTTCTCTGGAGGCGGTGGTCTGCTGTTGCTTCAGTTGATTGCAGCTTTTGAGCTGTCTAAGCTATTTGGGTAGTCTTGTTTTGAGATTTAGGGAAGCAGAGGGGTCTGTTTAAGCTAAGGGCTTCAGGACCAGGCAAGGTTCAGCTGCATCTAGAGCAGAAAGGAGACTCGTATGCAGCTTTTCTTTTTTTCTTTTTTTTCCAGGTGGGTCAATTTGTATTGGGTGTTCAGAAGTGGCAAGATGTATGGTTTTGGTTCATAATCTGGTTTTGGTTTTTATTTTATTCCAGGTGCATTGTATTGTTTTGGCATTCCTGACTTTATTGAAGATGGAACCTTGTTTTTTTCCACCAGTTTTGCTGTCTATTGCAGAAGCTGTTGACATCATCTCTGGCTAGGAGCGACTGTGAGCCTATTTAGCAGGGCTTGAGGTGAGCATCTTGTATGCCTCTGTCTATGGAGTTGTAGCGTTGTTCAAGAAAGCAGCAGGGACATAAGGCATCGTGTCTTTCAGCGTATGGAACGGCTCGTGGCCTTCGCCCACAGAGTATCATGTTGTCCCTAGAAGCGATGCGGCTGGCGGCCGGCCCCTCGTGGATGATAAGCGTCAGGACTTGACTTCTTTTGTGGGGCTGTAGCAGAGGTCAGAGTCTGTGGGAAGGTGGGAGGTGCTCGCAGAAGCCTGGGCATAGCTGGGCAGAGCAGCTCCCGAGGAGCGGCCGACACAGGGGCTTGAGGGCTGCAAATCCAGGGCAGGAGCTGTCAGGAAGGAGCGGGGTTCCGTCGCTGGCAGTTCAGGAGAAGAGAAGGGGTTTCTAAACTTTTGGGACCAGGGGATGGTTGGGAAAGGGAGGTGTGTTCCCGAGCCTTACTGAGGTGGGTTTTGCAGTTGGATTTGGGTGTCGCTGAGGTCTGTTCTGTTGGAGTGTCTGTGCAGCTGACGAGAGATACAGCAAAGTCGTGGGAGATGCAGAGTAAACCGTCCGGGCCTCCACATCACAAGGTAGAGGGCTGAACGTCAGGCAAGTCTCATGTCGGAAAGCATTAGGTATGTTAAGGTCCATCAAAAAATAGCCTCCAGGACTGGGAGGTCTCTACGGGCTGCGTTTGGGGTGCTCCTGGGGCTGCTCCCGGGGGTCTCTGGGTGCCCAGAGGATGCTCCTGAGGGTCTTGGGGTGCTTCTGGGCGTTCTTGCGGTGCTCCTGGGGGTCTCTGTGTGCTCCCAGTATGCTCCTGGGGGTCTTGGGGTGGTCCTGGGGCCCTCTGGGTGCCCGCAGGCTGCTCTTGGGAGTCTTGGGGTGGTCTTGGCGGTCTAGGGGTGCTGCGGGGCATCTATAGGTGCCCAAGGGTTGTTGCTGGGTGCCTTGGGACGCTCCTGGGGTTCTAGGTGCCGGTTCTAGGTGCCGGTTCTAGGTGCCGGTTGTGCTGCTGGGGCGCTCCTCGTGGTCTTGCTGTGCTTCTGGGGGTTCTTCTTTTGCTCCTGGGGTCTCTCAGTGCCCGTGGGTTGTTCCTTGGGTCTTGGGGTCTTCTAGGTGTCTCCGAGTCCCCTTGGAGTGCTCCTGGGGTGTTCCTGAGGGTCTCTGGGTGCCTCTAGGATGTTCTGGGGGTCTTGGGGTGCTCCTGGGTGTCTCTGGGTGCCCACAGGGTGCTCCTGGTGTTCTTGCGTTGCTCTTCGGGTGCTCTTGGGGGGCTCCTGGGGGTCTCTGGGTGCCCACGGGGTGTCCCTGGGGATCTTGGGGTGCTGCTGGATGTTCTTGTTGTGCTGCTGGGGGTCTCTGGGTGCCCTTGGGGTGTTCCCGGGGGTCTTGCGGCGCTCCTGGGTTTCTCTAGGTGCTCACAGGATACTCGTGGGCATCTTGGGGTGCTGCTGGATGTTCTTGTTGTGCTCCTGGGAGCCTTGGGGTGTTCTAGGTGCCTCTGGGTAGCCTTGGGGTTCCCCTGGGGTGCTCCTGGAGGATTGTGGGCAGTCCTTGTGTCTCCTGAGTGCCTGTGGGGTGCTCCTGGGGATCTCTGGGGGCCCGTGGGGTGCTCCTGGGAGTCTCTAGGTCCCCATGGGGTGTTCCTGGGGGTCTTGGGGTGCTCCGGGGTGTCTCTGAATCGTTGGTGATTTACATCAAATAATTTGCTCTGCATCCAGAGATATTTCTGAGAAGGGATTCTTCCAGAATCTGATTCTGCTTTGTTGTTCAGTCCTACCCAGAACAGAGTTGTGTCAGAAGTGAGGTAGCATGCGTGGTGTTCCTAGCAATGAAGTCTGACCCCATAGCATTTTGGGTTTTTGAGAGGAAACCAAAGCACATCATTTTGAATCATGATATTTTCGTTGCGTTGAATGATCTACTGTTCCTGCGTCG
Source organism: Calonectris borealis (assembly GCF_964195595.1). NCBI lineage: Eukaryota > Metazoa > Chordata > Aves > Procellariiformes > Procellariidae > Calonectris > Calonectris borealis. The sequence goes on along the minus strand of NW_027441467.1, from coordinate 243,947 downwards.
CTTGTGATGACATCTATCTTTGTCTATCTACGCCCTAGAAAAAGTAAGTTGAAGTCCCTGCCTGGTCCCATTGCTGATGCAATAGCTGCAACTGTAGGAAAAATTTCTTTACTGAAAGAGTGGTCAGGCCTTGGAACAGGCTGGCCAGGGAAGTGGTTGGGTCACCAACCCTGGAAGTATTTAAAAGAGGTGTAGAGGAGGTGCTTAGGGACGTGGTTTAGTGGGCGTGGTGGTGTTGGGTTGACGGTTGGACTCGATGGTCTTAGAGGTCTTTTCCAACCTTAAGGAGTCTAGGATTGATTCCAAAAGAGCAGGTATGGTGGTTTGCTGTGAGGGTGGCTTTCTCTGTTTGGTGCTTGGCATGCTGTAAAGTGAAGGCAGGTGAGAAAACTGCCTGCTGCTCCTCTGGCTGCCTTGATGGCTCTGGTGGTTGGCCCCGCCCGTTCCCAGGGGATTGTGGGAAGGGCGGTGGGCGGGGCCTGGGGGAGATGAGCTACAGCCTCTCCTCAGGGAGCTCATGCTGCTGCTGGGCTTCTCTGGAGGCGGTGGTCTGCTGTTGCTTCAGTTGATTGCAGCTTTTGAGCTGTCTAAGCTATTTGGGTAGTCTTGTTTTGAGATTTAGGGAAGCAGAGGGGTCTGTTTAAGCTAAGGGCTTCAGGACCAGGCAAGGTTCAGCTGCATCTAGAGCAGAAAGGAGACTCGTATGCAGCTTTTCTTTTTTTCTTTTTTTTCCAGGTGGGTCAATTTGTATTGGGTGTTCAGAAGTGGCAAGATGTATGGTTTTGGTTCATAATCTGGTTTTGGTTTTTATTTTATTCCAGGTGCATTGTATTGTTTTGGCATTCCTGACTTTATTGAAGATGGAACCTTGTTTTTTTCCACCAGTTTTGCTGTCTATTGCAGAAGCTGTTGACATCATCTCTGGCTAGGAGCGACTGTGAGACTATTTAGCAGGGCTTGAGGTGAGCATCTTGTATGCCTCTGTCTATGGAGTTGTAGCGTTGTTCAAGAAAGCAGCAGGGACATAAGGCATCGTGTCTTTCAGCGTATGGAACGGCTCGTGGCCTTCGCCCACAGAGTATCATGTTGTCCCTAGAAGCGATGCGGCTGGCGGCCGGCCCCTCGTGGATGATAAGCGTCAGGACTTGACTTCTTTTGTGGGGCTGTAGCAGAGGTCAGAGTCTGTGGGAAGGTGGGAGGTGCTCGCAGAAGCCTGGGCATAGCTGGGCAGAGCAGCTCCCGAGGAGCGGCCGACACAGGGGCTTGAGGGCTGCAAATCCAGGGCAGGAGCTGTCAGGAAGGAGCGGGGTTCCGTCGCTGGCAGTTCAGGAGAAGAGAAGGGGTTTCTAAACTTTTGGGACCAGGGGATGGTTGGGAAAGGGAGGTGTGTTCCCGAGCCTTACTGAGGTGGGTTTTGCAGTTGGATTTGGGTGTCGCTGAGGTCTGTTCTGTTGGAGTGTCTGTGCAGCTGACGAGAGATACAGCAAAGTCGTGGGAGATGCAGAGTAAACCGTCCGGGCCTCCACATCACAAGGTAGAGGGCTGAACGTCAGGCAAGTCTCATGTCGGAAAGCATTAGGTATGTTAAGGTTCATCAAAAAATAGCCTCCAGGACTGGGAGGTCTCTACGGGCTGCGTTTGGGGTGCTCCTGGGGCTGCTCGCGGGGGTCTCTGGGTGCCCAGAGGATGCTCCTGAGGGTCTTGGGGTGCTTCTGGGCGTTCTTGCGGTGCTCCTGGGGGTCTCTGTGTGCTCCCAGTATGCTCCTGGGGGTCTTGGGGTGGTCCTGGGGCCCTCTGGGTGCCCGCAGGATGCTCTTGGGAGTCTTGGGGTGGTCTTGGCGGTCTAGGGGTGCTGCGGGGCATCTATAGGTGCCCATGGGTTGTTGCTGGGTGCCTTGGGACGCTCCTGGGGTTCTAGGTGCCGGTTCTAGGTGCCGGTTCTAGGTGCCGGTTGTGCTGCTGGGGCGCTCCTCGTGGTCTTGCTGTGCTTCTGGGGGTTCTTCTTTTGCTCCTGGGGTCTCTCAGTGCCCGTGGGTTGTTCCTTGGGTCTTGGGGTCTTCTAGGTGTCTCCGAGTCCCCTTGGAGTGCTCCTGGGGTGTTCCTGAGGGTCTCTGGGTGCCTCTAGGATGTTCTGGGGGTCTTGGGGTGCTCCTGGGTGTCTCTGGGTGCCCACAGGGTGCTCCTGGTGTTCTTGCGTTGCTCTTCGGGTGCTCTTGTTGTGCTCCTGGGGGTCTCTGGGTGCCCACGGGGTGTCCCTGGGGATCTTGGGGTGCTGCTGGATGTTCTTGTTGTGCTGCTGGGGGTCTCTGGGTGCCCTTGGGGTGTTCCCGGGGGTCTTGCGGCGCTCCTGGGTTTCTCTAGGTGCTCACAGGATACTCGTGGGCATCTTGGGGTGCTGCTGGATGTTCTTGTTGTGCTCCTGGGAGCCTTGGGGTGTTCTAGGTGCCTCTGGGTAGCCTTGGGGTTCCCCTGGGGTGCTCCTGGAGGATTGTGGGCAGTCCTTGTGTCTCCTGAGTGCCTGTGGGGTGCTCCTGGGGATCTCTGGGGGCCCGTGGGGTGCTCCTGGGAGTCTCTAGGTCCCCATGGGGTGTTCCTGGGGGTCTTGGGGTGCTCCGGGGTGTCTCTGAATCGTTGGTGATTTACATCAAATAATTTGCTCTGCATCCAGAGATATTTCTGAGAAGGGATTCTTCCAGAATCTGATTCTGCTTTGTTGTTCAGTCCTACCCAGAACAGAGTTGTGTCAGAAGTGAGGTAGCATGCGTGGTGTTCCTAGCAATGAAGTCTGACCCCATAGCATTTTGGGTTTTTGAGAGGAAACCAAAGCACATCATTTTGAATCATGATATTTTCGTTGCGTTGAATGATCTACTGTTCCTGCGTCGCTTGTGATGACATCTATCTTTGTCTATCTACGCCCTAGAAAAAGTAAGTTGAAGTCCCTGCCTGGTCCCATTGCTGATGCAATAGCTGCAACTGTAGGAAAAATTTCTTTACTGAAAGAGTGGTCAGGCCTTGGAACAGGCTGCCCAGGGAAGTGGTTGGGTCACCAACCCTGGAAGTATTTAAAAGAGGTGTAGAGGAGGTGCTTAGGGACGTGGTTTAGTGGGCGTGGTGGTGTTGGGTTGACGGTTGGACTCGATGGTCTTAGAGGTCTTTTCCAACCTTAAGGAGTCTAGGATTGATTCCAAAAGAGCAGGTATGGTGGTTTGCTGTGAGGGTGGCTTTCTCTGTTTGGTGCTTGGCATGCTGTAAAGTGAAGGCAGGTGAGAAAACTGCCTGCTGCTCCTCTGGCTGCCTTGATGGCTCTGGTGGTTGGCCCCGCCCGTTCCCAGGGGATTGTGGGAAGGGCGGTGGGCGGGGCCTGGGGGAGATGAGCTACAGCCTCTCCTCAGGGAGCTCATGCTGCTGCTGGGCTTCTCTGGAGGCGGTGGTCTGCTGTTGCTTCAGTTGATTGCAGCTTTTGAGCTGTCTAAGCTATTTGGGTAGTCTTGTTTTGAGATTTAGGGAAGCAGAGGGGTCTGTTTAAGCTAAGGGCTTCAGGACCAGGCAAGGTTCAGCTGCATCTAGAGCAGAAAGGAGACTCGTATGCAGCTTTTCTTTTTTTCTTTTTTTTCCAGGTGGGTCAATTTGTATTGGGTGTTCAGAAGTGGCAAGATGTATGGTTTTGGTTCATAATCTGGTTTTGGTTTTTATTTTATTCCAGGTGCATTGTATTGTTTTGGCATTCCTGACTTTATTGAAGATGGAACCTTGTTTTTTTCCACCAGTTTTGCTGTCTATTGCAGAAGCTGTTGACATCATCTCTGGCTAGGAGCGACTGTGAGACTATTTAGCAGGGCTTGAGGTGAGCATCTTGTATGCCTCTGTCTATGGAGTTGTAGCGTTGTTCAAGAAAGCAGCAGGGACATAAGGCATCGTGTCTTTCAGCGTATGGAACGGCTCGTGGCCTTCGCCCACAGAGTATCATGTTGTCCCTAGAAGCGATGCGGCTGGTGGCCGGCCCCTCGTGGATGATAAGCGTCAGGACTTGACTTCTTTTGTGGGGCTGTAGCAGAGGTCAGAGTCTGTGGGAAGGTGGGAGGTGCTCGCAGAAGCCTGGGCATAGCTGGGCAGAGCAGCTCCCGAGGAGCGGCCGACACAGGGGCTTGAGGGGTGCAAATCCAGGGCAGGAGCTGTCAGGAAGGAGCGGGGTTCCGTCGCTGGCAGTTCAGGAGAAGAGAAGGGGTTTCTAAACTTTTGGGACCAGGGGATGGTTGGGAAAGGGAGGTGTGTTCCCGAGCCTTACTGAGGTGGGTTTTGCAGTTGGATTTGGGTGTCGCTGAGGTCTGTTCTGTTGGAGTGTCTGTGCAGCTGACGAGAGATACAGCAAAGTCGTGGGAGATGCAGAGGAAACCGTCCGGGCCTCCACATCACAAGGTAGAGGGCTGAACGTCAGGCAAGTCTCATGTCGGAAAGCATTAGGTATGTTAAGGTCCATCAAAAAATAGCCTCCAGGACTGGGAGGTCTCTACGGGCTGCGTTTGGGGTGCTCCTGGGGCTGCTCCCGGGGGTCTCTGGGTGCCCAGAGGATGCTCCTGAGGGTCTTGGGGTGCTTGTGGGCGTTCTTGCGGTGCTCCTGGGGGTCTCTGTGTGCTCCCAGTATGCTCCTGGGGGTCTTGGGGTGGTCCTGGGGCCCTCTGGGTGCCCGCAGGCTGCTCTTGGGAGTCTTGGGGTGGTCTTGGCGGTCTAGGGGTGCTGCGGGGCATCTATAGGTGCCCATGGGTTGTTGCTGGGTGCCTTGGGACGCTCCTGGGGTTCTAGGTGCCGGTTCTAGGTGCCGGTTCTAGGTGCCGGTTCTAGGTGCCGGTTGTGCTGCTGGGGCGCTCCTCGTGGTCTTGCTGTGCTTCTGGGGGTTCTTCTTTTGCTCCTGGGGTCTCTCAGTGCCCGTGGGTTGTTCCTTGGGTCTTGGGGTCTTCTAGGTGTCTCCGAGTCCCCTTGGAGTGCTCCTGGGGTGTTCCTGAGGGTCTCTGGGTGCCTCTAGGATGTTCTGGGGGTCTTGGGGTGCTCCTGGGTGTCTCTGGGTGCCCACAGGGTGCTCCTGGTGTTCTTGCGTTGCTCTTCGGGTGCTCTTGTTGTGCTCCTGGGGGTCTCTGGGTGCCCACGGGGTGTCCCTGGGGATCTTGGGGTGCTGCTGGATGTTCTTGTTGTGCTGCTGGGGGTCTCTGGGTGCCCTTGGGGTGTTCCCGGGGGTCTTGCGGCGCTCCTGGGTTTCTCTAGGTGCTCACAGGATACTCGTGGGCATCTTGGGGTGCTGCTGGATGTTCTTGTTGTGCTCCTGGGAGCCTTGGGGTGTTCTAGGTGCCTCTGGGTAGCCTTGGGGTTCCCCTGGGGTGCTCCTGGAGGATTGTGGGCAGTCCTTGTGTCTCCTGAGTGCCTGTGGGGTGCTCCTGGGGATCTCTGGGGGCCCGTGGGGTGCTCCTGGGAGTGTCTAGGTCCCCATGGGGTGTTCCTGGGGGTCTTGGGGTGCTCCGGGGTGTCTCTGAATCGTTGGTGATTTACATCAAATAATTTGCTCTGCATCCAGAGATATTTCTGAGAAGGGATTCTTCCAGAATCTGATTCTGCTTTGTTGTTCAGTCCTACCCAGAACAGAGTTGTGTCAGAAGTGAGGTAGCATGCGTGGTGTTCCTAGCAATGAAGTCTGACCCCATAGCATTTTGGGTTTTTGAGAGGAAACCAAAGCACATCATTTTGAATCATGATATTTTCGTTGCGTTGAATGATCTACTGTTCCTGCGTCGCTTGTGATGACATCTATCTTTGTCTATCTACGCCCTAGAAAAAGTAAGTTGAAGTCCCTGCCTGGTCCCATTGCTGATGCAATAGCTGCAACTGTAGGAAAAATTTCTTTACTGAAAGAGTGGTCAGGCCTTGGAACAGGCTGCCCAGGGAAGTGGTTGGGTCACCAACCCTGGAAGTATTTAAAAGAGGTGTAGAGGAGGTGCTTAGGGACGTGGTTTAGTGGGCGTGGTGGTGTTGGGTTGACAGTTGGACTCGATGGTCTTAGAGGTCTTTTCCAACCTTAAGGAGTCTAGGATTGATTCCAAAAGAGCAGGTATGGTGGTTTGCTGTGAGGGTGGCTTTCTCTGTTTGGTGCTTGGCATGCTGTAAACTGAAGGCAGGTGAGAAAACTGCCTGCTGCTCCTCTGGCTGCCTTGATGGCTCTGGTGGTTGGCCCCGCCCGTTCCCAGGGGATTGTGGGAAGGGCGGTGGGCGGGGCCTGGGGGAGATGAGCTACAGCCTCTCCTCAGGGAGCTCATGCTGCTGCTGGGCTTCTCTGGAGGCGGTGGTCTGCTGTTGCTTCAGTTGATTGCAGCTTTTGAGCTGTCTAAGCTATTTGGGTAGTCTTGTTTTGAGATTTAGGGAAGCAGAGGGGTCTGTTTAAGCTAAGGGCTTCAGGACCAGGCAAGGTTCAGCTGCATCTAGAGCAGAAAGGAGACTCGTATGCAGCTTTTCTTTTTTTCTTTTTTTTCCAGGTGGGTCAATTTGTATTGGGTGTTCAGAAGTGGCAAGATGTATGGTTTTGGTTCATAATCTGGTTTTGGTTTTTATTTTATTCCAGGTGCATTGTATTGTTTTGGCATTCCTGACTTTATTGAAGATGGAACCTTGTTTTTTTCCACCAGTTTTGCTGTCTATTGCAGAAGCTGTTGACATCATCTCTGGCTAGGAGCGACTGTGAGACTATTTAGCAGGGCTTGAGGTGAGCATCTTGTATGCCTCTGTCTATGGAGTTGTAGCGTTGTTCAAGAAAGCAGCAGGGACATAAGGCATCGTGTCTTTCAGCGTATGGAACGGCTCGTGGCCTTCGCCCACAGAGTATCATGTTGTCCCTAGAAGCGATGCGGCTGGCGGCCGGCCCCTCGTGGATGATAAGCGTCAGGACTTGACTTCTTTTGTGGGGCTGTAGCAGAGGTCAGAGTCTGTGGGAAGGTGGGAGGTGCTCGCAGAAGCCTGGGCATAGCTGGGCAGAGCAGCTCCCGAGGAGCGGCCGACACAGGGGCTTGAGGGCTGCAAATCCAGGGCAGGAGCTGTCAGGAAGGAGCGGGGTTCCGTCGCTGGCAGTTCAGGAGAAGAGAAGGGGTTTCTAAACTTTTGGGACCAGGGGATGGTTGGGAAAGGGAGGTGTGTTCCCGAGCCTTACTGAGGTGGGTTTTGCAGTTGGATTTGGGTGTCGCTGAGGTCTGTTCTGTTGGAGTGTCTGTGCAGCTGACGAGAGATACAGCAAAGTCGTGGGAGATGCAGAGTAAACCGTCCGGGCCTCCACATCACAAGGTAGAGGGCTGAACGTCAGGCAAGTCTCATGTCGGAAAGCATTAGGTATGTTAAGGTTCATCAAAAAATAGCCTCCAGGACTGGGAGGTCTCTACGGGCTGCGTTTGGGGTGCTCCTGGGGCTGCTCGCGGGGGTCTCTGGGTGCCCAGAGGATGCTCCTGAGGGTCTTGGGGTGCTTCTGGGCGTTCTTGCGGTGCTCCTGGGGGTCTCTGTGTGCTCCCAGTATGCTCCTGGGGGTCTTGGGGTGGTCCTGGGGCCCTCTGGGTGCCCGCAGGCTGCTCTTGGGAGTCTTGGGGTGGTCTTGGCGGTCTAGGGGTGCTGCGGGGCATCTATAGGTGCCCATGGGTTGTTGCTGGGTGCCTTGGGACGCTCCTGGGGTTCTAGGTGCCGGTTCTAGGTGCCGGTTCTAGGTGCCGGTTCTAGGTGCCGGTTGTGCTGCTGGGGCGCTCCTCGTGGTCTTGCTGTGCTTCTGGGGGTTCTTCTTTTGCTCCTGGGGTCTCTCAGTGCCCGTGGGTTGTTCCTTGGGTCTTGGGGTCTTCTAGGTGTCTCCGAGTCCCCTTGGAGTGCTCCTGGGGTGTTCCTGAGGGTCTCTGGGTGCCTCTAGGATGTTCTGGGGGTCTTGGGGTGCTCCTGGGTGTCTCTGGGTGCCCACAGGGTGCTCCTGGTGTTCTTGCGTTGCTCTTCGGGTGCTCTTGTTGTGCTCCTGGGGGTCTCTGGGTGCCCACGGGGTGTCCCTGGGGATCTTGGGGTGCTGCTGGATGTTCTTGTTGTGCTGCTGGGGGTCTCTGGGTGCCCTTGGGGTGTTCCCGGGGGTCTTGCGGCGCTCCTGGGTTTCTCTAGGTGCTCACAGGATACTCGTGGGCATCTTGGGGTGCTGCTGGATGTTCTTGTTGTGCTCCTGGGAGCCTTGGGGTGTTCTAGGTGCCTCTGGGTAGCCTTGGGGTTCCCCTGGGGTGCTCCTGGAGGATTGTGGGCAGTCCTTGTGTCTCCTGAGTGCCTGTGGGGTGCTCCTGGGGATCTCTGGGGGCCCGTGGGGTGCTCCTGGGAGTGTCTAGGTCCCCATGGGGTGTTCCTGGGGGTCTTGGGGTGCTCCGGGGTGTCTCTGAATCGTTGGTGATTTACATCAAATAATTTGCTCTGCATCCAGAGATATTTCTGAGAAGGGATTCTTCCAGAATCTGATTCTGCTTTGTTGTTCAGTCCTACCCAGAACAGAGTTGTGTCAGAAGTGAGGTAGCATGCGTGGTGTTCCTAGCAATGAAGTCTGACCCCATAGCATTTTGGGTTTTTGAGAGGAAACCAAAGCACATCATTTTGAATCATGATATTTTCGTTGCGTTGAATGATCTACTGTTCCTGCGTCGCTTGTGATGACATCTATCTTTGTCTATCTACGCCCTAGAAAAAGTAAGTTGAAGTCCCTGCCTGGTCCCATTGCTGATGCAATAGCTGCAACTGTAGGAAAAACTTCTTTACTGAAAGAGTGGTCAGGCCTTGGAACAGGCTGCCCAGGGAAGTGGTTGGGTCACCAACCCTGGAAGTATTTAAAAGAGGTGTAGAGGAGGTGCTTAGGGACGTGGTTTAGTGGGCGTGGTGGTGTTGGGTTGACGGTTGGACTCGATGGTCTTAGAGGTCTTTTCCAACCTTAAGGAGTCTAGGATTGATTCCAAAAGAGCAGGTATGGTGGTTTGCTGTGAGGGTGGCTTTCTCTGTTTGGTGCTTGGCATGCTGTAAACTGAAGGCAGGTGAGAAAACTGCCTGCTGCTCCTCTGGCTGCCTTGATGGCTCTGGTGGTTGGCCCCGCCCGTTCCCAGGGGATTGTGGGAAGGGCGGTGGGCGGGGCCTGGGGGAGATGAGCTACAGCCTCTCCTCAGGGAGCTCATGCTGCTGCTGGGCTTCTCTGGAGGCGGTGGTCTGCTGTTGCTTCAGTTGATTGCAGCTTTTGAGCTGTCTAAGCTATTTGGGTAGTCTTGTTTTGAGATTTAGGGAAGCAGAGGGGTCTGTTTAAGCTAAGGGCTTCAGGACCAGGCAAGGTTCAGCTGCATCTAGAGCAGAAAGGAGACTCGTATGCAGCTTTTCTTTTTTTCTTTTTTTTCCAGGTGGGTCAATTTGTATTGGGTGTTCAGAAGTGGCAAGATGTATGGTTTTGGTTCATAATCTGGTTTTGGTTTTTATTTTATTCCAGGTGCATTGTATTGTTTTGGAATTCCTGACTTTATTGAAGATGGAACCTTGTTTTTTTCCACCAGTTTTGCTGTCTATTGCAGAAGCTGTTGACATCATCTCTGGCTAGGAGCGACTGTGAGACTATTTAGCAGGGCTTGAGGTGAGCATCTCGTATGCCTCTGTCTATGGAGTTGTAGCGTTGTTCAAGAAAGCAGCAGGGACATAAGGCATCGTGTCTTTCAGCGTATGGAACGGCTCGTGGCCTTCGCCCACAGAGTATCATGTTGTCCCTAGAAGCGATGCGGCTGGCGGCCGGCCCCTCGTGGATGATAAGCGTCAGGACTTGACTTCTTTTGTGGGGCTGTAGCAGAGGTCAGAGTCTGTGGGAAGGTGGGAGGTGCTCGCAGAAGCCTGGGCATAGCTGGGCAGAGCAGCTCCCGAGGAGCGGCCGACACAGGGGCTTGAGGGCTGCAAATCCAGGGCAGGAGCTGTCAGGAAGGAGCGGGGTTCCGTCGCTGGCAGTTCAGGAGAAGAGAAGGGGTTTCTAAACTTTTGGGACCAGGGGATGGTTGGGAAAGGGAGGTGTGTTCCCGAGCCTTACTGAGGTGGGTTTTGCAGTTGGATTTGGGTGTCGCTGAGGTCTGTTCTGTTGGAGTGTCTGTGCAGCTGACGAGAGATACAGCAAAGTCGTGGGAGATGCAGAGTAAACCGTCCGGGCCTCCACATCACAAGGTAGAGGGCTGAACGTCAGGCAAGTCTCATGTCGGAAAGCATTAGGTATGTTAAGGTCCATCAAAAAATAGCCTCCAGGACTGGGAGGTCTCTACGGGCTGCGTTTGGGGTGCTCCTGGGGCTGCTCCCGGGGGTCTCTGGGTGCCCAGAGGATGCTCCTGAGGGTCTTGGGGTGCTTGTGGGCGTTCTTGCGGTGCTCCTGGGGGTCTCTGTGTGCTCCCAGTATGCTCCTGGGGGTCTTGGGGTGGTCCTGGGGCCCTCTGGGTGCCCGCAGGCTGCTCTTGGGAGTCTTGGGGTGGTCTTGGCGGTCTAGGGGTGCTGCGGGGCATCTATAGGTGCCCATGGGTTGTTGCTGGGTGCCTTGGGACGCTCCTGGGGTTCTAGGTGCCGGCTCTAGGTGCCGGTTCTAGGTGCCGGTTCTAGGTGCCGGTTCTAGGTGCCGGTTCTAGGTGCCGGTTCTAGGTGCCGGTTCTAGGTGCCGGTTCTAGGTGCCGGTTCTAGGTGCCGGTTCTAGGTGCCGGTTCTAGGTGCCGGTTGTGCTGCTGGGGCGCTCCTCGTGGTCTTGCTGTGCTTCTGGGGGTTCTTCTTTTGCTCCTGGGGTCTCTCAGTGCCCGTGGGTTGTTCCTTGGGTCTTGGGGTCTTCTAGGTGTCTCCGAGTCCCCTTGGAGTGCTCCTGGGGTGTTCCTGAGGGTCTCTGGGTGCCTCTAGGATGTTCTGGGGGTCTTGGGGTGCTCCTGGGTGTCTCTGGGTGCCCACAGGGTGCTCCTGGTGTTCTTGCGTTGCTCTTCGGGTGCTCTTGTTGTGCTCCTGGGGGTCTCTGGGTGCCCACGGGGTGTCCCTGGGGATCTTGGGGTGCTGCTGGATGTTCTTGTTGTGCTGCTGGGGGTCTCTGGGTGCCCTTGGGGTGTTCCCGGGGGTCTTGCGGCGCTCCTGGGTTTCTCTAGGTGCTCACAGGATACTCGTGGGCATCTTGGGGTGCTGCTGGATGTTCTTGTTGTGCTCCTGGGAGCCTTGGGGTGTTCTAGGTGCCTCTGGGTAGCCTTGGGGTTCCCCTGGGGTGCTCCTGGAGGATTGTGGGCAGTCCTTGTGTCTCCTGAGTGCCTGTGGGGTGCTCCTGGGGATCTCTGGGGGCCCGTGGGGTGCTCCTGGGAGTCTCTAGGTCCCCATGGGGTGTTCCTGGGGGTCTTGGGGTGCTCCGGGGTGTCTCTGAATCGTTGGTGATTTACATCAAATAATTTGCTCTGCATCCAGAGATATTTCTGAGAAGGGATTCTTCCAGAATCTGATTCTGCTTTGTTGTTCAGTCCTACCCAGAACAGAGTTGTGTCAGAAGTGAGGTAGCATGCGTGGTGTTCCTAGCAATGAAGTCTGACCCCATAGCATTTTGGGTTTTTGAGAGGAAACCAAAGCACATCATTTTGAATCATGATATTTTCGTTGCGTTGAATGATCTACTGTTCCTGCGTCGCTTGTGATGACATCTATCTTTGTCTATCTACGCCCTAGAAAAAGTAAGTTGAAGTCCCTGCCTGGTCCCATTGCTGATGCAATAGCTGCAACTGTAGGAAAAATTTCTTTACTGAAAGAGTGGTCAGGCCTTGGAACAGGCTGCCCAGGGAAGTGGTTGGGTCACCAACCCTGGAAGTATTTAAAAGAGGTGTAGAGGAGGTGCTTAGGGACGTGGTTTAGTGGGCGTGGTGGTGTTGGGTTGACAGTTGGACTCGATGGTCTTAGAGGTCTTTTCCAACCTTAAGGAGTCTAGGATTGATTCCAAAAGAGCAGGTATGGTGGTTTGCTGTGAGGGTGGCTTTCTCTGTTTGGTGCTTGGCATGCTGTAAACTGAAGGCAGGTGAGAAAACTGCCTGCTGCTCCTCTGGCTGCCTTGATGGCTCTGGTGGTTGGCCCCGCCCGTTCCCAGGGGATTGTGGGAAGGGCGGTGGGCGGGGCCTGGGGGAGATGAGCTACAGCCTCTCCTCAGGGAGCTCATGCTGCTGCTGGGCTTCTCTGGAGGCGGTGGTCTGCTGTTGCTTCAGTTGATTGCAGCTTTTGAGCTGTCTAAGCTATTTGGGTAGTCTTGTTTTGAGATTTAGGGAAGCAGAGGGGTCTGTTTAAGCTAAGGGCTTCAGGACCAGGCAAGGTTCAGCTGCATCTAGAGCAGAAAGGAGACTCGTATGCAGCTTTTCTTTTTTTCTTTTTTTTCCAGGTGGGTCAATTTGTATTGGGTGTTCAGAAGTGGCAAGATGTATGGTTTTGGTTCATAATCTGGTTTTGGTTTTTATTTTATTCCAGGTGCATTGTATTGTTTTGGCATTCCTGACTTTATTGAAGATGGAACCTTGTTTTTTTCCACCAGTTTTGCTGTCTATTGCAGAAGCTGTTGACATCATCTCTGGCTAGGAGCGACTGTGAGACTATTTAGCAGGGCTTGAGGTGAGCATCTTGTATGCCTCTGTCTATGGAGTTGTAGCGTTGTTCAAGAAAGCAGCAGGGACATAAGGCATCGTGTCTTTCAGCGTATGGAACGGCTCGTGGCCTTCGCCCACAGAGTATCATGTTGTCCCTAGAAGCGATGCGGCTGGCGGCCGGCCCCTCGTGGATGATAAGCGTCAGGACTTGACTTCTTTTGTGGGGCTGTAGCAGAGGTCAGAGTCTGTGGGAAGGTGGGAGGTGCTCGCAGAAGCCTGGGCATAGCTGGGCAGAGCAGCTCCCGAGGAGCGGCCGACACAGGGGCTTGAGGGGTGCAAATCCAGGGCAGGAGCTGTCAGGAAGGAGCGGGGTTCCGTCGCTGGCAGTTCAGGAGAAGAGAAGGGGTTTCTAAACTTTTGGGACCAGGGGATGGTTGGGAAAGGGAGGTGTGTTCCCGAGCCTTACTGAGGTGGGTTTTGCAGTTGGATTTGGGTGTCGCTGAGGTCTGTTCTGTTGGAGTGTCTGTGCAGCTGACGAGAGATACAGCAAAGTCGTGGGAGATGCAGAGTAAACCGTCCGGGCCTCCACATCACAAGGTAGAGGGCTGAACGTCAGGCAAGTCTCATGTCGGAAAGCATTAGGTATGTTAAGGTCCATCAAAAAATAGCCTCCAGGACTGGGAGGTCTCTACGGGCTGCGTTTGGGGTGCTCCTGGGGCTGCTCCCGGGGGTCTCTGGGTGCCCAGAGGATGCTCCTGAGGGTCTTGGGGTGCTTCTGGGCGTTCTTGCGGTGCTCCTGGGGGTCTCTGTGTGCTCCCAGTATGCTCCTGGGGGTCTTGGGGTGGTCCTGGGGCCCTCTGGGTGCCCGCAGGCTGCTCTTGGGAGTCTTGGGGTGGTCTTGGCGGTCTAGGGGTGCTGCGGGGCATCTATAGGTGCCCATGGGTTGTTGCTGGGTGCCTTGGGACGCTCCTGGGGTTCTAGGTGCCGGTTCTAGGTGCCGGTTCTAGGTGCCGGTTCTAGGTGCCGGTTCTAGGTGCCGGTTCTAGGTGCCGGTTCTAGGTGCCGGTTCTAGGTGCCGGTTCTAGGTGCCGGTTCTAGGTGCCGGTTGTGCTGCTGGGGCGCTCCTCGTGGTCTTGCTGTGCTTCTGGGGGTTCTTCTTTTGCTCCTGGGGTCTCTCAGTGCCCGTGGGTTGTTCCTTGGGTCTTGGGGTCTTCTAGGTGTCTCCGAGTCCCCTTGGAGTGCTCCTGGGGTGTTCCTGAGGGTCTCTGGGTGCCTCTAGGATGTTCTGGGGGTCTTGGGGTGCTCCTGGGTGTCTCTGGGTGCCCACAGGGTGCTCCTGGTGTTCTTGCGTTGCTCTTCGGGTGCTCTTGTTGTGCTCCTGGGGGTCTCTGGGTGCCCACGGGGTGTCCCTGGGGATCTTGGGGTGCTGCTGGATGTTCTTGTTGTGCTGCTGGGGGTCTCTGGGTGCCCTTGGGGTGTTCCCGGGGGTCTTGCGGCGCTCCTGGGTTTCTCTAGGTGCTCACAGGATACTCGTGGGCATCTTGGGGTGCTGCTGGATGTTCTTGTTGTGCTCCTGGGAGCCTTGGGGTGTTCTAGGTGCCTCTGGGTAGCCTTGGGGTTCCCCTGGGGTGCTCCTGGAGGATTGTGGGCAGTCCTTGTGTCTCCTGAGTGCCTGTGGGGTGCTCCTGGGGATCTCTGGGGGCCCGTGGGGTGCTCCTGGGAGTCTCTAGGTCCCCATGGGGTGTTCCTGGGGGTCTTGGGGTGCTCCGGGGTGTCTCTGAATCGTTGGTGATTTACATCAAATAATTTGCTCTGCATCCAGAGATATTTCTGAGAAGGGATTCTTCCAGAATCTGATTCTGCTTTGTTGTTCAGTCCTACCCAGAACAGAGTTGTGTCAGAAGTGAGGTAGCATGCGTGGTGTTCCTAGCAATGAAGTCTGACCCCATAGCATTTTGGGTTTTTGAGAGGAAACCAAAGCACATCATTTTGAATCATGATATTTTCGTTGCGTTGAATGATCTACTGTTCCTGCGTCGCTTGTGATGACATCTATCTTTGTCTATCTACGCCCTAGAAAAAGTAAGTTGAAGTCCCTGCCTGGTCCCATTGCTGATGCAATAGCTGCAACTGTAGGAAAAATTTCTTTACTGAAAGAGTGGTCAGGCCTTGGAACAGGCTGCCCAGGGAAGTGGTTGGGTCACCAACCCTGGAAGTATTTAAAAGAGGTGTAGAGGAGGTGCTTAGGGACGTGGTTTAGTGGGCGTGGTGGTGTTGGGTTGACAGTTGGACTCGATGGTCTTAGAGGTCTTTTCCAACCTTAAGGAGTCTAGGATTGATTCCAAAAGAGCAGGTATGGTGGTTTGCTGTGAGGGTGGCTTTCTCTGTTTGGTGCTTGGCATGCTGTAAACTGAAGGCAGGTGAGAAAACTGCCTGCTGCTCCTCTGGCTGCCTTGATGGCTCTGGTGGTTGGCCCCGCCCGTTCCCAGGGGATTGTGGGAAGGGCGGTGGGCGGGGCCTGGGGGAGATGAGCTACAGCCTCTCCTCAGGGAGCTCATGCTGCTGCTGGGCTTCTCTGGAGGCGGTGGTCTGCTGTTGCTTCAGTTGATTGCAGCTTTTGAGCTGTCTAAGCTATTTGGGTAGTCTTGTTTTGAGATTTAGGGAAGCAGAGGGGTCTGTTTAAGCTAAGGGCTTCAGGACCAGGCAAGGTTCAGCTGCATCTAGAGCAGAAAGGAGACTCGTATGCAGCTTTTCTTTTTTTCTTTTTTTTCCAGGTGGGTCAATTTGTATTGGGTGTTCAGAAGTGGCAAGATGTATGGTTTTGGTTCATAATCTGGTTTTGGTTTTTATTTTATTCCAGGTGCATTGTATTGTTTTGGCATTCCTGACTTTATTGAAGATGGAACCTTGTTTTTTTCCACCAGTTTTGCTGTCTATTGCAGAAGCTGTTGACATCATCTCTGGCTAGGAGCGACTGTGAGCCTATTTAGCAGGGCTTGAGGTGAGCATCTTGTATGCCTCTGTCTATGGAGTTGTAGCGTTGTTCAAGAAAGCAGCAGGGACATAAGGCATCGTGTCTTTCAGCGTATGGAACGGCTCGTGGCCTTCGCCCACAGAGTATCATGTTGTCCCTAGAAGCGATGCGGCTGGCGGCCGGCCCCTCGTGGATGATAAGCGTCAGGACTTGACTTCTTTTGTGGGGCTGTAGCAGAG
The DNA here is from genome assembly GCF_964195595.1 of Calonectris borealis. Classification (NCBI taxonomy): domain Eukaryota; kingdom Metazoa; phylum Chordata; class Aves; order Procellariiformes; family Procellariidae; genus Calonectris; species Calonectris borealis. Next base: position 228,114 of record NW_027441467.1, on the reverse strand, counting down.
GTCAGAGTCTGTGGGAAGGTGGGAGGTGCTCGCAGAAGCCTGGGCATAGCTGGGCAGAGCAGCTCCCGAGGAGCGGCCGACACAGGGGCTTGAGGGCTGCAAATCCAGGGCAGGAGCTGTCAGGAAGGAGCGGGGTTCCGTCGCTGGCAGTTCAGGAGAAGAGAAGGGGTTTCTAAACTTTTGGGACCAGGGGATGGTTGGGAAAGGGAGGTGTGTTCCCGAGCCTTACTGAGGTGGGTTTTGCAGTTGGATTTGGGTGTCGCTGAGGTCTGTTCTGTTGGAGTGTCTGTGCAGCTGACGAGAGATACAGCAAAGTCGTGGGAGATGCAGAGTAAACCGTCCGGGCCTCCACATCACAAGGTAGAGGGCTGAACGTCAGGCAAGTCTCATGTCGGAAAGCATTAGGTATGTTAAGGTCCATCAAAAAATAGCCTCCAGGACTGGGAGGTCTCTACGGGCTGCGTTTGGGGTGCTCCTGGGGCTGCTCCCGGGGGTCTCTGGGTGCCCAGAGGATGCTCCTGAGGGTCTTGGGGTGCTTCTGGGCGTTCTTGCGGTGCTCCTGGGGGTTTCTGTGTGCTCCCAGTATGCTCCTGGGGGTCTTGGGGTGGTCCTGGGGCCCTCTGGGTGCCCGCAGGCTGCTCTTGGGAGTCTTGGGGTGGTCTTGGCGGTCTAGGGGTGCTGCGGGGCATCTATAGGTGCCCATGGGTTGTTGCTGGGTGCCTTGGGACGCTCCTGGGGTTCTAGGTGCCGGTTCTAGGTGCCGGTTCTAGGTGCCGGTTGTGCTGCTGGGGCGCTCCTCGTGGTCTTGCTGTGCTTCTGGGGGTTCTTCTTTTGCTCCTGGGGTCTCTCAGTGCCCGTGGGTTGTTCCTTGGGTCTTGGGGTCTTCTAGGTGTCTCCGAGTCCCCTTGGAGTGCTCCTGGGGTGTTCCTGAGGGTCTCTGGGTGCCTCTAGGATGTTCTGGGGGTCTTGGGGTGCTCCTGGGTGTCTCTGGGTGCCCACAGGGTGCTCCTGGTGTTCTTGCGTTGCTCTTCGGGTGCTCTTGTTGTGCTCCTGGGGGTCTCTGGGTGCCCACGGGGTGTCCCTGGGGATCTTGGGGTGCTGCTGGATGTTCTTGTTGTGCTGCTGGGGGTCTCTGGGTGCCCTTGGGGTGTTCCCGGGGGTCTTGCGGCGCTCCTGGGTTTCTCTAGGTGCTCACAGGATACTCGTGGGCATCTTGGGGTGCTGCTGGATGTTCTTGTTGTGCTCCTGGGAGCCTTGGGGTGTTCTAGGTGCCTCTGGGTAGCCTTGGGGTTCCCCTGGGGTGCTCCTGGAGGATTGTGGGCAGTCCTTGTGTCTCCTGAGTGCCTGTGGGGTGCTCCTGGGGATCTCTGGGGGCCCGTGGGGTGCTCCTGGGAGTCTCTAGGTCCCCATGGGGTGTTCCTGGGGGTCTTGGGGTGCTCCGGGGTGTCTCTGAATCGTTGGTGATTTACATCAAATAATTTGCTCTGCATCCAGAGATATTTCTGAGAAGGGATTCTTCCAGAATCTGATTCTGCTTTGTTGTTCAGTCCTACCCAGAACAGAGTTGTGTCAGAAGTGAGGTAGCATGCGTGGTGTTCCTAGCAATGAAGTCTGACCCCATAGCATTTTGGGTTTTTGAGAGGAAACCAAAGCACATCATTTTGAATCATGATATTTTCGTTGCGTTGAATGATCTACTGTTCCTGCGTCGCTTGTGATGACATCTATCTTTGTCTATCTACGCCCTAGAAAAAGTAAGTTGAAGTCCCTGCCTGGTCCCATTGCTGATGCAATAGCTGCAACTGTAGGAAAAACTTCTTTACTGAAAGAGTGGTCAGGCCTTGGAACAGGCTGCCCAGGGAAGTGGTTGGGTCACCAACCCTGGAAGTATTTAAAAGAGGTGTAGAGGAGGTGCTTAGGGACGTGGTTTAGTGGGCGTGGTGGTGTTGGGTTGACGGTTGGACTCGATGGTCTTAGAGGTCTTTTCCAACCTTAAGGAGTCTAGGATTGATTCCAAAAGAGCAGGTATGGTGGTTTGCTGTGAGGGTGGCTTTCTCTGTTTGGTGCTTGGCATGCTGTAAACTGAAGGCAGGTGAGAAAACTGCCTGCTGCTCCTCTGGCTGCCTTGATGGCTCTGGTGGTTGGCCCCGCCCGTTCCCAGGGGATTGTGGGAAGGGCGGTGGGCGGGGCCTGGGGGAGATGAGCTACAGCCTCTCCTCAGGGAGCTCATGCTGCTGCTGGGCTTCTCTGGAGGCGGTGGTCTGCTGTTGCTTCAGTTGATTGCAGCTTTTGAGCTGTCTAAGCTATTTGGGTAGTCTTGTTTTGAGATTTAGGGAAGCAGAGGGGTCTGTTTAAGCTAAGGGCTTCAGGACCAGGCAAGGTTCAGCTGCATCTAGAGCAGAAAGGAGACTCGTATGCAGCTTTTCTTTTTTTCTTTTTTTTCCAGGTGGGTCAATTTGTATTGGGTGTTCAGAAGTGGCAAGATGTATGGTTTTGGTTCATAATCTGGTTTTGGTTTTTATTTTATTCCAGGTGCATTGTATTGTTTTGGAATTCCTGACTTTATTGAAGATGGAACCTTGTTTTTTTCCACCAGTTTTGCTGTCTATTGCAGAAGCTGTTGACATCATCTCTGGCTAGGAGCGACTGTGAGACTATTTAGCAGGGCTTGAGGTGAGCATCTTGTATGCCTCTGTCTATGGAGTTGTAGCGTTGTTCAAGAAAGCAGCAGGGACATAAGGCATCGTGTCTTTCAGCGTATGGAACGGCTCGTGGCCTTCGCCCACAGAGTATCATGTTGTCCCTAGAAGCGATGCGGCTGGCGGCCGGCCCCTCGTGGATGATAAGCGTCAGGACTTGACTTCTTTTGTGGGGCTGTAGCAGAGGTCAGAGTCTGTGGGAAGGTGGGAGGTGCTCGCAGAAGCCTGGGCATAGCTGGGCAGAGCAGCTCCCGAGGAGCGGCCGACACAGGGGCTTGAGGGGTGCAAATCCAGGGCAGGAGCTGTCAGGAAGGAGCGGGGTTCCGTCGCTGGCAGTTCAGGAGAAGAGAAGGGGTTTCTAAACTTTTGGGACCAGGGGATGGTTGGGAAAGGGAGGTGTGTTCCCGAGCCTTACTGAGGTGGGTTTTGCAGTTGGATTTGGGTGTCGCTGAGGTCTGTTCTGTTGGAGTGTCTGTGCAGCTGACGAGAGATACAGCAAAGTCGTGGGAGATGCAGAGTAAACCGTCCGGGCCTCCACATCACAAGGTAGAGGGCTGAACGTCAGGCAAGTCTCATGTCGGAAAGCATTAGGTATGTTAAGGTCCATCAAAAAATAGCCTCCAGGACTGGGAGGTCTCTACGGGCTGCGTTTGGGGTGCTCCTGGGGCTGCTCCCGGGGGTCTCTGGGTGCCCAGAGGATGCTCCTGAGGGTCTTGGGGTGCTTGTGGGCGTTCTTGCGGTGCTCCTGGGGGTCTCTGTGTGCTCCCAGTATGCTCCTGGGGGGCCTTGGGGTGGTCCTGGGGCCCTCTGGGTGCCCGCAGGCTGCTCTTGGGAGTCTTGGGGTGGTCTTGGCGGTCTAGGGGTGCTGCGGGGCATCTATAGGTGCCCATGGGTTGTTGCTGGGTGCCTTGGGACGCTCCTGGGGTTCTAGGTGCCGGTTCTAGGTGCCGGTTCTAGGTGCCGGTTCTAGGTGCCGGTTCTAGGTGCCGGTTCTAGGTGCCGGTTCTAGGTGCCGGTTGTGCTGCTGGGGCGCTCCTCGTGGTCTTGCTGTGCTTCTGGGGGTTCTTCTTTTGCTCCTGGGGTCTCTCAGTGCCCGTGGGTTGTTCCTTGGGTCTTGGGGTCTTCTAGGTGTCTCCGAGTCCCCTTGGAGTGCTCCTGGGGTGTTCCTGAGGGTCTCTGGGTGCCTCTAGGATGTTCTGGGGGTCTTGGGGTGCTCCTGGGTGTCTCTGGGTGCCCACAGGGTGCTCCTGGTGTTCTTGCGTTGCTCTTCGGGTGCTCTTGTTGTGCTCCTGGGGGTCTCTGGGTGCCCACGGGGTGTCCCTGGGGATCTTGGGGTGCTGCTGGATGTTCTTGTTGTGCTGCTGGGGGTCTCTGGGTGCCCTTGGGGTGTTCCCGGGGGTCTTGCGGCGCTCCTGGGTTTCTCTAGGTGCTCACAGGATACTCGTGGGCATCTTGGGGTGCTGCTGGATGTTCTTGTTGTGCTCCTGGGAGCCTTGGGGTGTTCTAGGTGCCTCTGGGTAGCCTTGGGGTTCCCCTGGGGTGCTCCTGGAGGATTGTGGGCAGTCCTTGTGTCTCCTGAGTGCCTGTGGGGTGCTCCTGGGGATCTCTGGGGGCCCGTGGGGTGCTCCTGGGAGTCTCTAGGTCCCCATGGGGTGTTCCTGGGGGTCTTGGGGTGCTCCGGGGTGTCTCTGAATCGTTGGTGATTTACATCAAATAATTTGCTCTGCATCCAGAGATATTTCTGAGAAGGGATTCTTCCAGAATCTGATTCTGCTTTGTTGTTCAGTCCTACCCAGAACAGAGTTGTGTCAGAAGTGAGGTAGCATGCGTGGTGTTCCTAGCAATGAAGTCTGACCCCATAGCATTTTGGGTTTTTGAGAGGAAACCAAAGCACATCATTTTGAATCATGATATTTTCGTTGCGTTGAATGATCTACTGTTCCTGCGTCGCTTGTGATGACATCTATCTTTGTCTATCTACGCCCTAGAAAAAGTAAGTTGAAGTCCCTGCCTGGTCCCATTGCTGATGCAATAGCTGCAACTGTAGGAAAAATTTCTTTACTGAAAGAGTGGTCAGGCCTTGGAACAGGCTGCCCAGGGAAGTGGTTGGGTCACCAACCCTGGAAGTATTTAAAAGAGGTGTAGAGGAGGTGCTTAGGGACGTGGTTTAGTGGGCGTGGTGGTGTTGGGTTGACAGTTGGACTCGATGGTCTTAGAGGTCTTTTCCAACCTTAAGGAGTCTAGGATTGATTCCAAAAGAGCAGGTATGGTGGTTTGCTGTGAGGGTGGCTTTCTCTGTTTGGTGCTTGGCATGCTGTAAACTGAAGGCAGGTGAGAAAACTGCCTGCTGCTCCTCTGGCTGCCTTGATGGCTCTGGTGGTTGGCCCCGCCCGTTCCCAGGGGATTGTGGGAAGGGCGGTGGGCGGGGCCTGGGGGAGATGAGCTACAGCCTCTCCTCAGGGAGCTCATGCTGCTGCTGGGCTTCTCTGGAGGCGGTGGTCTGCTGTTGCTTCAGTTGATTGCAGCTTTTGAGCTGTCTAAGCTATTTGGGTAGTCTTGTTTTGAGATTTAGGGAAGCAGAGGGGTCTGTTTAAGCTAAGGGCTTCAGGACCAGGCAAGGTTCAGCTGCATCTAGAGCAGAAAGGAGACTCGTATGCAGCTTTTCTTTTTTTCTTTTTTTTCCAGGTGGGTCAATTTGTATTGGGTGTTCAGAAGTGGCAAGATGTATGGTTTTGGTTCATAATCTGGTTTTGGTTTTTATTTTATTCCAGGTGCATTGTATTGTTTTGGCATTCCTGACTTTATTGAAGATGGAACCTTGTTTTTTTCCACCAGTTTTGCTGTCTATTGCAGAAGCTGTTGACATCATCTCTGGCTAGGAGCGACTGTGAGACTATTTAGCAGGGCTTGAGGTGAGCATCTTGTATGCCTCTGTCTATGGAGTTGTAGCGTTGTTCAAGAAAGCAGCAGGGACATAAGGCATCGTGTCTTTCAGCGTATGGAACGGCTCGTGGCCTTCGCCCACAGAGTATCATGTTGTCCCTAGAAGCGATGCGGCTGGCGGCCGGCCCCTCGTGGATGATAAGCGTCAGGACTTGACTTCTTTTGTGGGGCTGTAGCAGAGGTCAGAGTCTGTGGGAAGGTGGGAGGTGCTCGCAGAAGCCTGGGCATAGCTGGGCAGAGCAGCTCCCGAGGAGCGGCCGACACAGGGGCTTGAGGGCTGCAAATCCAGGGCAGGAGCTGTCAGGAAGGAGCGGGGTTCCTTCGCTGGCAGTTCAGGAGAAGAGAAGGGGTTTCTAAACTTTTGGGACCAGGGGATGGTTGGGAAAGGGAGGTGTGTTCCCGAGCCTTACTGAGGTGGGTTTTGCAGTTGGATTTGGGTGTCGCTGAGGTCTGTTCTGTTGGAGTGTCTGTGCAGCTGACGAGAGATACAGCAAAGTCGTGGGAGATGCAGAGTAAACCGTCCGGGCCTCCACATCACAAGGTAGAGGGCTGAACGTCAGGCAAGTCTCATGTCGGAAAGCATTAGGTATGTTAAGGTCCATCAAAAAATAGCCTCCAGGACTGGGAGGTCTCTACGGGCTGCGTTTGGGGTGCTCCTGGGGCTGCTCCCGGGGGTCTCTGGGTGCCCAGAGGATGCTCCTGAGGGTCTTGGGGTGCTTCTGGGCGTTCTTGCGGTGCTCCTGGGGGTCTCTGTGTGCTCCCAGTATGCTCCTGGGGGTCTTGGGGTGGTCCTGGGGCCCTCTGGGTGCCCGCAGGCTGCTCTTGGGAGTCTTGGGGTGGTCTTGGCGGTCTAGGGGTGCTGCGGGGCATCTATAGGTGCCCATGGGTTGTTGCTGGGTGCCTTGGGACGCTCCTGGGGTTCTAGGTGCCGGTTCTAGGTGCCGGTTCTAGGTGCCGGTTCTAGGTGCCGGTTCTAGGTGCCGGTTCTAGGTGCCGGTTGTGCTGCTGGGGCGCTCCTCGTGGTCTTGCTGTGCTTCTGGGGGTTCTTCTTTTGCTCCTGGGGTCTCTCAGTGCCCGTGGGTTGTTCCTTGGGTCTTGGGGTCTTCTAGGTGTCTCCGAGTCCCCTTGGAGTGCTCCTGGGGTGTTCCTGAGGGTCTCTGGGTGCCTCTAGGATGTTCTGGGGGTCTTGGGGTGCTCCTGGGTGTCTCTGGGTGCCCACAGGGTGCTCCTGGTGTTCTTGCGTTGCTCTTCGGGTGCTCTTGTTGTGCTCCTGGGGGTCTCTGGGTGCCCACGGGGTGTCCCTGGGGATCTTGGGGTGCTGCTGGATGTTCTTGTTGTGCTGCTGGGGGTCTCTGGGTGCCCTTGGGGTGTTCCCGGGGGTCTTGCGGCGCTCCTGGGTTTCTCTAGGTGCTCACAGGATACTCGTGGGCATCTTGGGGTGCTGCTGGATGTTCTTGTTGTGCTCCTGGGAGCCTTGGGGTGTTCTAGGTGCCTCTGGGTAGCCTTGGGGTTCCCCTGGGGTGCTCCTGGAGGATTGTGGGCAGTCCTTGTGTCTCCTGAGTGCCTGTGGGGTGCTCCTGGGGATCTCTGGGGGCCCGTGGGGTGCTCCTGGGAGTCTCTAGGTCCCCATGGGGTGTTCCTGGGGGTCTTGGGGTGCTCCGGGGTGTCTCTGAATCCTTGGTGATTTACAGCAAATAATTTGCTCTGCATCCAGAGATATTTCTGAGAAGGGATTCTTCCAGGATCTAATTCTGCTTTGTTGTTCAGTCCTACCCAGAACAGAGTTGTGTCAGAAGTGAGGTAGCATGCGTGGTGTTCCTAGAAATGAAGTCTGACCCCATAGCATTTTGGGTTTTTGAGAGGAAACCAAAGCACATCATTTTGAATCATGATATTTTCGTTGCGTTGAATGATCTACTGTTCCTGCGTCGCTTGTGATGACATCTATCTTTGTCTATCTACGCCCTAGAAAAAGTAAGTTGAAGTCCCTGCCTGGTCCCATTGCTGATGCAATAGCTGCAACTGTAGGAAAAACTTCTTTACTGAAAGAGTGGTCAGGCCTTGGAACAGGCTGCCCAGGGAAGTGGTTGGGTCACCAACCCTGGAAGTATTTAAAAGAGGTGTAGAGGAGGTGCTTAGGGACGTGGTTTAGTGGGCGTGGTGGTGTTGGGTTGACGGTTGGACTCGATGGTCTTAGAGGTCTTTTCCAACCTTAAGGAGTCTAGGATTGATTCCAAAAGAGCAGGTATGGTGGTTTGCTGTGAGGGTGGCTTTCTCTGTTTGGTGCTTGGCATGCTGTAAACTGAAGGCAGGTGAGAAAACTGCCTGCTGCTCCTCTGGCTGCCTTGATGGCTCTGGTGGTTGGCCCCACCCGTTCCCAGGGGATTGTGGGAAGGGCGGTGGGCGGGGCCTGGGGGAGATGAGCTACAGCCTCTCCTCAGGGAGCTCATGCTGCTGCTGGGCTTCTCTGGAGGCGGTGGTCTGCTGTTGCTTCAGTTGATTGCAGCTTTTGAGCTGTCTAAGCTATTTGGGTAGTCTTGTTTTGAGATTTAGGGAAGCAGAGGGGTCTGTTTAAGCTAAGGGCTTCAGGACCAGGCAAGGTTCAGCTGCATCTAGAGCAGAAAGGAGACTCGTATGCAGCTTTTCTTTTTTTCTTTTTTTTCCAGGTGGGTCAATTTGTATTGGGTGTTCAGAAGTGGCAAGATGTATGGTTTTGGTTCATAATCTGGTTTTGGTTTTTATTTTATTCCAGGTGCATTGTATTGTTTTGGAATTCCTGACTTTATTGAAGATGGAACCTTGTTTTTTTCCACCAGTTTTGCTGTCTATTGCAGAAGCTGTTGACATCATCTCTGGCTAGGAGCGACTGTGAGACTATTTAGCAGGGCTTGAGGTGAGCATCTTGTATGCCTCTGTCTATGGAGTTGTAGCGTTGTTCAAGAAAGCAGCAGGGACATAAGGCATCGTGTCTTTCAGCGTATGGAACGGCTCGTGGCCTTCGCCCACAGAGTATCATGTTGTCCCTAGAAGCGATGCGGCTGGCGGCCGGCCCCTCGTGGATGATAAGCGTCAGGACTTGACTTCTTTTGTGGGGCTGTAGCAGAGGTCAGAGTCTGTGGGAAGGTGGGAGGTGCTCGCAGAAGCCTGGGCATAGCTGGGCAGAGCAGCTCCCGAGGAGCGGCCGACACAGGGGCTTGAGGGCTGCAAATCCAGGGCAGGAGCTGTCAGGAAGGAGCGGGGTTCCGTCGCTGGCAGTTCAGGAGAAGAGAAGGGGTTTCTAAACTTTTGGGACCAGGGGATGGTTGGGAAAGGGAGGTGTGTTCCCGAGCCTTACTGAGGTGGGTTTTGCAGTTGGATTTGGGTGTCGCTGAGGTCTGTTCTGTTGGAGTGTCTGTGCAGCTGACGAGAGATACAGCAAAGTCGTGGGAGATGCAGAGTAAACCGTCCGGGCCTCCACATCACAAGGTAGAGGGCTGAACGTCAGGCAAGTCTCATGTCGGAAAGCATTAGGTATGTTAAGGTCCATCAAAAAATAGCCTCCAGGACTGGGAGGTCTCTACGGGCTGCGTTTGGGGTGCTCCTGGGGCTGCTCCCGGGGGTCTCTGGGTGCCCAGAGGATGCTCCTGAGGGTCTTGGGGTGCTTGTGGGCGTTCTTGCGGTGCTCCTGGGGGTCTCTGTGTGCTCCCAGTATGCTCCTGGGGGTCTTGGGGTGGTCCTGGGGCCCTCTGGGTGCCCGCAGGCTGCTCTTGGGAGTCTTGGGGTGGTCTTGGCGGTCTAGGGGTGCTGCGGGGCATCTATAGGTGCCCATGGGTTGTTGCTGGGTGCCTTGGGACGCTCCTGGGGTTCTAGGTGCCGGTTCTAGGTGCCGGTTCTAGGTGCCGGTTCTAGGTGCCGGTTCTAGGTGCCGGTTCTAGGTGCCGGTTGTGCTGCTGGGGCGCTCCTCGTGGTCTTGCTGTGCTTCTGGGGGTTCTTCTTTTGCTCCTGGGGTCTCTCAGTGCCCGTGGGTTGTTCCTTGGGTCTTGGGGTCTTCTAGGTGTCTCCGAGTCCCCTTGGAGTGCTCCTGGGGTGTTCCTGAGGGTCTCTGGGTGCCTCTAGGATGTTCTGGGGGTCTTGGGGTGCTCCTGGGTGTCTCTGGGTGCCCACAGGGTGCTCCTGGTGTTCTTGCGTTGCTCTTCGGGTGCTCTTGTTGTGCTCCTGGGGGTCTCTGGGTGCCCACGGGGTGTCCCTGGGGATCTTGGGGTGCTGCTGGATGTTCTTGTTGTGCTGCTGGGGGTCTCTGGGTGCCCTTGGGGTGTTCCCGGGGGTCTTGCGGCGCTCCTGGGTTTCTCTAGGTGCTCACAGGATACTCGTGGGCATCTTGGGGTGCTGCTGGATGTTCTTGTTGTGCTCCTGGGAGCCTTGGGGTGTTCTAGGTGCCTCTGGGTAGCCTTGGGGTTCCCCTGGGGTGCTCCTGGAGGATTGTGGGCAGTCCTTGTGTCTCCTGAGTGCCTGTGGGGTGCTCCTGGGGATCTCTGGGGGCCCGTGGGGTGCTCCTGGGAGTCTCTAGGTCCCCATGGGGTGTTCCTGGGGGTCTTGGGGTGCTCCGGGGTGTCTCTGAATCGTTGGTGATTTACATCAAATAATTTGCTCTGCATCCAGAGATATTTCTGAGAAGGGATTCTTCCAGAATCTGATTCTGCTTTGTTGTTCAGTCCTACCCAGAACAGAGTTGTGTCAGAAGTGAGGTAGCATGCGTGGTGTTCCTAGCAATGAAGTCTGACCCCATAGCATTTTGGGTTTTTGAGAGGAAACCAAAGCACATCATTTTGAATCATGATATTTTCGTTGCGTTGAATGATCTACTGTTCCTGCGTCGCTTGTGATGACATCTATCTTTGTCTATCTACGCCCTAGAAAAAGTAAGTTGAAGTCCCTGCCTGGTCCCATTGCTGATGCAATAGCTGCAACTGTAGGAAAAATTTCTTTACTGAAAGAGTGGTCAGGCCTTGGAACAGGCTGCCCAGGGAAGTGGTTGGGTCACCAACCCTGGAAGTATTTAAAAGAGGTGTAGAGGAGGTGCTTAGGGACGTGGTTTAGTGGGCGTGGTGGTGTTGGGTTGACGGTTGGACTCGATGGTCTTAGAGGTCTTTTCCAACCTTAAGGAGTCTAGGATTGATTCCAAAAGAGCAGGTATGGTGGTTTGCTGTGAGGGTGGCTTTCTCTGTTTGGTGCTTGGCATGCTGTAAACTGAAGGCAGGTGAGAAAACTGCCTGCTGCTCCTCTGGCTGCCTTGATGGCTCTGGTGGTTGGCCCCGCCCGTTCCCAGGGGATTGTGGGAAGGGCGGTGGGCGGGGCCTGGGGGAGATGAGCTACAGCCTCTCCTCAGGGAGCTCATGCTGCTGCTGGGCTTCTCTGGAGGCGGTGGTCTGCTGTTGCTTCAGTTGATTGCAGCTTTTGAGCTGTCTAAGCTATTTGGGTAGTCTTGTTTTGAGATTTAGGGAAGCAGAGGGGTCTGTTTAAGCTAAGGGCTTCAGGACCAGGCAAGGTTCAGCTGCATCTAGAGCAGAAAGGAGACTCGTATGCAGCTTTTCTTTTTTTCTTTTTTTCCCAGGTGGGTCAATTTGTATTGGGTGTTCAGAAGTGGCAAGATGTATGGTTTTGGTTCATAATCTGGTTTTGGTTTTTATTTTATTCCAGGTGCATTGTATTGTTTTGGAATTCCTGACTTTATTGAAGATGGAACCTTGTTTTTTTCCACCAGTTTTGCTGTCTATTGCAGAAGCTGTTGACATCATCTCTGGCTAGGAGCGACTGTGAGACTATTTAGCAGGGCTTGAGGTGAGCATCTTGTATGCCTCTGTCTATGGAGTTGTAGCGTTGTTCAAGAAAGCAGCAGGGACATAAGGCATCGTGTCTTTCAGCGTATGGAACGGCTCGTGGCCTTCGCCCACAGAGTATCATGTTGTCCCTAGAAGCGATGCGGCTGGCGGCCGGCCCCTCGTGGATGATAAGCGTCAGGACTTGACTTCTTTTGTGGGGCTGTAGCAGAGGTCAGAGTCTGTGGGAAGGTGGGAGGTGCTCGCAGAAGCCTGGGCATAGCTGGGCAGAGCAGCTCCCGAGGAGCGGCCGACACAGGGGCTTGAGGGCTGCAAATCCAGGGCAGGAGCTGTCAGGAAGGAGCGGGGTTCCGTCGCTGGCAGTTCAGGAGAAGAGAAGGGGTTTCTAAACTTTTGGGACCAGGGGATGGTTGGGAAAGGGAGGTGTGTTCCCGAGCCTTACTGAGGTGGGTTTTGCAGTTGGATTTGGGTGTCGCTGAGGTCTGTTCTGTTGGAGTGTCTGTGCAGCTGACGAGAGATACAGCAAAGTCGTGGGAGATGCAGAGTAAACCGTCCGGGCCTCCACATCACAAGGTAGAGGGCTGAACGTCAGGCAAGTCTCATGTCGGAAAGCATTAGGTATGTTAAGGTCCATCAAAAAATAGCCTCCAGGACTGGGAGGTCTCTACGGGCTGCGTTTGGGGTGCTCCTGGGGCTGCTCCCGGGGGTCTCTGGGTGCCCAGAGGATGCTCCTGAGGGTCTTGGGGTGCTTCTGGGCGTTCTTGCGGTGCTCCTGGGGGTCTCTGTGTGCTCCCAGTATGCTCCTGGGGGTCTTGGGGTGGTCCTGGGGCCCTCTGGGTGCCCGCAGGCTGCTCTTGGGAGTCTTGGGGTGGTCTTGGCGGTCTAGGGGTGCTGCGGGGCATCTATAGGTGCCCATGGGTTGTTGCTGGGTGCCTTGGGACGCTCCTGGGGTTCTAGGTGCCGGTTCTAGGTGCCGGTTCTAGGTGCCGGTTCTAGGTGCCGGTTGTGCTGCTGGGGCGCTCCTCGTGGTCTTGCTGTGCTTCTGGGGGTTCTTCTTTTGCTCCTGGGGTCTCTCAGTGCCCGTGGGTTGTTCCTTGGGTCTTGGGGTCTTCTAGGTGTCTCCGAGTCCCCTTGGAGTGCTCCTGGGGTGTTCCTGAGGGTCTCTGGGTGCCTCTAGGATGTTCTGGGGGTCTTGGGGTGCTCCTGGGTGTCTCTGGGTGCCCACAGGGTGCTCCTGGTGTTCTTGCGTTGCTCTTCGGGTGCTCTTGTTGTGCTCCTGGGGGTCTCTGGGTGCCCACGGGGTGTCCCTGGGGATCTTGGGGTGCTGCTGGATGTTCTTGTTGTGCTGCTGGGGGTCTCTGGGTGCCCTTGGGGTGTTCCCGGGGGTCTTGCGGCGCTCCTGGGTTTCTCTAGGTGCTCACAGGATACTCGTGGGCATCTTGGGGTGCTGCTGGATGTTCTTGTTGTGCTCCTGGGAGCCTTGGGGTGTTCTAGGTGCCTCTGGGTAGCCTTGGGGTTCCCCTGGGGTGCTCCTGGAGGATTGTGGGCAGTCCTTGTGTCTCCTGAGTGCCTGTGGGGTGCTCCTGGGGATCTCTGGGGGCCCGTGGGGTGCTCCTGGGAGTGTCTAGGTCCCCATGGGGTGTTCCTGGGGGTCTTGGGGTGCTCCGGGGTGTCTCTGAATCGTTGGTGATTTACATCAAATAATTTGCTCTGCATCCAGAGATATTTCTGAGAAGGGATTCTTCCAGAATCTGATTCTGCTTTGTTGTTCAGTCCTACCCAGAACAGAGTTGTGTCAGAAGTGAGGTAGCATGCGTGGTGTTCCTAGCAATGAAGTCTGACCCCATAGCATTTTGGGTTTTTGAGAGGAAACCAAAGCACATCATTTTGAATCATGATATTTTCGTTGCGTTGAATGATCTACTGTTCCTGCGTCGCTTGTGATGACATCTATCTTTGTCTATCTACGCCCTAGAAAAAGTAAGTTGAAGTCCCTGCCTGGTCCCATTGCTGATGCAATAGCTGCAACTGTAGGAAAAACTTCTTTACTGAAAGAGTGGTCAGGCCTTGGAACAGGCTGCCCAGGGAAGTGGTTGGGTCACCAACCCTGGAAGTATTTAAAAGAGGTGTAGAGGAGGTGCTTAGGGACGTGGTTTAGTGGGCGTGGTGGTGTTGGGTTGACGGTTGGACTCGATGGTCTTAGAGGTCTTTTCCAACCTTAAGGAGTCTAGGATTGATTCCAAAAGAGCAGGTATGGTGGTTTGCTGTGAGGGTGGCTTTCTCTGTTTGGTGCTTGGCATGCTGTAAACTGAAGGCAGGTGAGAAAACTGCCTGCTGCTCCTCTGGCTGCCTTGATGGCTCTGGTGGTTGGCCCCGCCCGTTCCCAGGGGATTGTGGGAAGGGCGGTGGGCGGGGCCTGGGGGAGATGAGCTACAGCCTCTCCTCAGGGAGCTCATGCTGCTGCTGGGCTTCTCTGGAGGCGGTGGTCTGCTGTTGCTTCAGTTGATTGCAGCTTTTGAGCTGTCTAAGCTATTTGGGTAGTCTTGTTTTGAGATTTAGGGAAGCAGAGGGGTCTGTTTAAGCTAAGGGCTTCAGGACCAGGCAAGGTTCAGCTGCATCTAGAGCAGAAAGGAGACTCGTATGCAGCTTTTCTTTTTTTCTTTTTTTCCCAGGTGGGTCAATTTGTATTGGGTGTTCAGAAGTGGCAAGATGTATGGTTTTGGTTCATAATCTGGTTTTGGTTTTTATTTTATTCCAGGTGCATTGTATTGTTTTGGAATTCCTGACTTTATTGAAGATGGAACCTTGTTTTTTTCCACCAGTTTTGCTGTCTATTGCAGAAGCTGTTGACATCATCTCTGGCTAGGAGCGACTGTGAGACTATTTAGCAGGGCTTGAGGTGAGCATCTTGTATGCCTCTGTCTATGGAGTTGTAGCGTTGTTCAAGAAAGCAGCAGGGACATAAGGCATCGTGTCTTTCAGCGTATGGAACGGCTCGTGGCCTTCGCCCACAGAGTATCATGTTGTCCCTAGAAGCGATGCGGCTGGCGGCCGGCCCCTCGTGGATGATAAGCGTCAGGACTTGACTTCTTTTGTGGGGCTGTAGCAGAGGTCAGAGTCTGTGGGAAGGTGGGAGGTGCTCGCAGAAGCCTGGGCATAGCTGGGCAGAGCAGCTCCCGAGGAGCGGCCGACACAGGGGCTTGAGGGCTGCAAATCCAGGGCAGGAGCTGTCAGGAAGGAGCGGGGTTCCGTCGCTGGCAGTTCAGGAGAAGAGAAGGGGTTTCTAAACTTTTGGGACCAGGGGATGGTTGGGAAAGGGAGGTGTGTTCCCGAGCCTTACTGAGGTGGGTTTTGCAGTTGGATTTGGGTGTCGCTGAGGTCTGTTCTGTTGGAGTGTCTGTGCAGCTGACGAGAGATACAGCAAAGTCGTGGGAGATGCAGAGTAAACCGTCCGGGCCTCCACATCACAAGGTAGAGGGCTGAACGTCAGGCAAGTCTCATGTCGGAAAGCATTAGGTATGTTAAGGTCCATCAAAAAATAGCCTCCAGGACTGGGAGGTCTCTACGGGCTGCGTTTGGGGTGCTCCTGGGGCTGCTCCCGGGGGTCTCTGGGTGCCCAGAGGATGCTCCTGAGGGTCTTGGGGTGCTTCTGGGCGTTCTTGCGGTGCTCCTGGGGGTCTCTGTGTGCTCCCAGTATGCTCCTGGGGGTCTTGGGGTGGTCCTGGGGCCCTCTGGGTGCCCGCAGGCTGCTCTTGGGAGTCTTGGGGTGGTCTTGGCGGTCTAGGGGTGCTGCGGGGCATCTATAGGTGCCCATGGGTTGTTGCTGGGTGCCTTGGGACGCTCCTGGGGTTCTAGGTGCCGGTTCTAGGTGCCGGTTCTAGGTGCCGGTTCTAGGTGCCGGTTCTAGGTGCCGGTTCTAGGTGCCGGTTCTAGGTGCCGGTTCTAGGTGCCGGTGGTGCTGCTGGGGCGCTCCTCGTGGTCTTGCTGTGCTTCTGGGGGTTCTTCTTTTGCTCCTGGGGTCTCTCAGTGCCCGTGGGTTGTTCCTTGGGTCTTGGGGTCTTCTAGGTGTCTCCGAGTCCCCTTGGAGTGCTCCTGGGGTGTTCCTGAGGGTCTCTGGGTGCCTCTAGGATGTTCTGGGGGTCTTGGGGTGCTCCTGGGTGTCTCTGGGTGCCCACAGGGTGCTCCTGGTGTTCTTGCGTTGCTCTTCGGGTGCTCTTGTTGTGCTCCTGGGGGTCTCTGGGTGCCCACGGGGTGTCCCTGGGGATCTTGGGGTGCTGCTGGATGTTCTTGTTGTGCTGCTGGGGGTCTCTGGGTGCCCTTGGGGTGTTCCCGGGGGTCTTGCGGCGCTCCTGGGTTTCTCTAGGTGCTCACAGGATACTCGTGGGCATCTTGGGGTGCTGCTGGATGTTCTTGTTGTGCTCCTGGGAGCCTTGGGGTGTTCTAGGTGCCTCTGGGTAGCCTTGGGGTTCCCCTGGGGTGCTCCTGGAGGATTGTGGGCAGTCCTTGTGTCTCCTGAGTGCCTGTGGGGTGCTCCTGGGGATCTCTGGGGGCCCGTGGGGTGCTCCTGGGAGTGTCTAGGTCCCCATGGGGTGTTCCTGGGGGTCTTGGGGTGCTCCGGGGTGTCTCTGAATCGTTGGTGATTTACATCAAATAATTTGCTCTGCATCCAGAGATATTTCTGAGAAGGGATTCTTCCAGAATCTGATTCTGCTTTGTTGTTCAGTCCTACCCAGAACAGAGTTGTGTCAGAAGTGAGGTAGCATGCGTGGTGTTCCTAGCAATGAAGTCTGACCCCATAGCATTTTGGGTTTTTGAGAGGAAACCAAAGCACATCATTTTGAATCATGATATTTTCGTTGCGTTGAATGATCTACTGTTCCTGCGTCGCTTGTGATGACATCTATCTTTGTCTATCTACGCCCTAGAAAAAGTAAGTTGAAGTCCCTGCCTGGTCCCATTGCTGATGCAATAGCTGCAACTGTAGGAAAAATTTCTTTACTGAAAGAGTGGTCAGG
Source organism: Calonectris borealis (assembly GCF_964195595.1). NCBI lineage: Eukaryota > Metazoa > Chordata > Aves > Procellariiformes > Procellariidae > Calonectris > Calonectris borealis. The sequence goes on along the minus strand of NW_027441467.1, from coordinate 211,641 downwards.
CCTTGGAACAGGCTGCCCAGGGAAGTGGTTGGGTCACCAACCCTGGAAGTATTTAAAAGAGGTGTAGAGGAGGTGCTTAGGGACGTGGTTTAGTGGGCGTGGTGGTGTTGGGTTGACGGTTGGACTCGATGGTCTTAGAGGTCTTTTCCAACCTTAAGGAGTCTAGGATTGATTCCAAAAGAGCAGGTATGGTGGTTTGCTGTGAGGGTGGCTTTCTCTGTTTGGTGCTTGGCATGCTGTAAACTGAAGGCAGGTGAGAAAACTGCCTGCTGCTCCTCTGGCTGCCTTGATGGCTCTGGTGGTTGGCCCCGCCCGTTCCCAGGGGATTGTGGGAAGGGCGGTGGGCGGGGCCTGGGGGAGATGAGCTACAGCCTCTCCTCAGGGAGCTCATGCTGCTGCTGGGCTTCTCTGGAGGCGGTGGTCTGCTGTTGCTTCAGTTGATTGCAGCTTTTGAGCTGTCTAAGCTATTTGGGTAGTCTTGTTTTGAGATTTAGGGAAGCAGAGGGGTCTGTTTAAGCTAAGGGCTTCAGGACCAGGCAAGGTTCAGCTGCATCTAGAGCAGAAAGGAGACTCGTATGCAGCTTTTCTTTTTTTCTTTTTTTCCCAGGTGGGTCAATTTGTATTGGGTGTTCAGAAGTGGCAAGATGTATGGTTTTGGTTCATAATCTGGTTTTGGTTTTTATTTTATTCCAGGTGCATTGTATTGTTTTGGAATTCCTGACTTTATTGAAGATGGAACCTTGTTTTTTTCCACCAGTTTTGCTGTCTATTGCAGAAGCTGTTGACATCATCTCTGGCTAGGAGCGACTGTGAGACTATTTAGCAGGGCTTGAGGTGAGCATCTTGTATGCCTCTGTCTATGGAGTTGTAGCGTTGTTCAAGAAAGCAGCAGGGACATAAGGCATCGTGTCTTTCAGCGTATGGAACGGCTCGTGGCCTTCGCCCACAGAGTATCATGTTGTCCCTAGAAGCGATGCGGCTGGCGGCCGGCCCCTCGTGGATGATAAGCGTCAGGACTTGACTTCTTTTGTGGGGCTGTAGCAGAGGTCAGAGTCTGTGGGAAGGTGGGAGGTGCTCGCAGAAGCCTGGGCATAGCTGGGCAGAGCAGCTCCCGAGGAGCGGCCGACACAGGGGCTTGAGGGCTGCAAATCCAGGGCAGGAGCTGTCAGGAAGGAGCGGGGTTCCGTCGCTGGCAGTTCAGGAGAAGAGAAGGGGTTTCTAAACTTTTGGGACCAGGGGATGGTTGGGAAAGGGAGGTGTGTTCCCGAGCCTTACTGAGGTGGGTTTTGCAGTTGGATTTGGGTGTCGCTGAGGTCTGTTCTGTTGGAGTGTCTGTGCAGCTGACGAGAGATACAGCAAAGTCGTGGGAGATGCAGAGTAAACCGTCCGGGCCTCCACATCACAAGGTAGAGGGCTGAACGTCAGGCAAGTCTCATGTCGGAAAGCATTAGGTATGTTAAGGTCCATCAAAAAATAGCCTCCAGGACTGGGAGGTCTCTACGGGCTGCGTTTGGGGTGCTCCTGGGGCTGCTCCCGGGGGTCTCTGGGTGCCCAGAGGATGCTCCTGAGGGTCTTGGGGTGCTTCTGGGCGTTCTTGCGGTGCTCCTGGGGGTCTCTGTGTGCTCCCAGTATGCTCCTGGGGGTCTTGGGGTGGTCCTGGGGCCCTCTGGGTGCCCGCAGGCTGCTCTTGGGAGTCTTGGGGTGGTCTTGGCGGTCTAGGGGTGCTGCGGGGCATCTATAGGTGCCCATGGGTTGTTGCTGGGTGCCTTGGGACGCTCCTGGGGTTCTAGGTGCCGGTTCTAGGTGCCGGTTCTAGGTGCCGGTTCTAGGTGCCGGTTCTAGGTGCCGGTTCTAGGTGCCGGTTGTGCTGCTGGGGCGCTCCTCGTGGTCTTGCTGTGCTTCTGGGGGTTCTTCTTTTGCTCCTGGGGTCTCTCAGTGCCCGTGGGTTGTTCCTTGGGTCTTGGGGTCTTCTAGGTGTCTCCGAGTCCCCTTGGAGTGCTCCTGGGGTGTTCCTGAGGGTCTCTGGGTGCCTCTAGGATGTTCTGGGGGTCTTGGGGTGCTCCTGGGTGTCTCTGGGTGCCCACAGGGTGCTCCTGGTGTTCTTGCGTTGCTCTTCGGGTGCTCTTGTTGTGCTCCTGGGGGTCTCTGGGTGCCCACGGGGTGTCCCTGGGGATCTTGGGGTGCTGCTGGATGTTCTTGTTGTGCTGCTGGGGGTCTCTGGGTGCCCTTGGGGTGTTCCCGGGGGTCTTGCGGCGCTCCTGGGTTTCTCTAGGTGCTCACAGGATACTCGTGGGCATCTTGGGGTGCTGCTGGATGTTCTTGTTGTGCTCCTGGGAGCCTTGGGGTGTTCTAGGTGCCTCTGGGTAGCCTTGGGGTTCCCCTGGGGTGCTCCTGGAGGATTGTGGGCAGTCCTTGTGTCTCCTGAGTGCCTGTGGGGTGCTCCTGGGGATCTCTGGGGGCCCGTGGGGTGCTCCTGGGAGTCTCTAGGTCCCCATGGGGTGTTCCTGGGGGTCTTGGGGTGCTCCGGGGTGTCTCTGAATCGTTGGTGATTTACATCAAATAATTTGCTCTGCATCCAGAGATATTTCTGAGAAGGGATTCTTCCAGAATCTGATTCTGCTTTGTTGTTCAGTCCTACCCAGAACAGAGTTGTGTCAGAAGTGAGGTAGCATGCGTGGTGTTCCTAGCAATGAAGTCTGACCCCATAGCATTTTGGGTTTTTGAGAGGAAACCAAAGCACATCATTTTGAATCATGATATTTTCGTTGCGTTGAATGATCTACTGTTCCTGCGTCGCTTGTGATGACATCTATCTTTGTCTATCTACGCCCTAGAAAAAGTAAGTTGAAGTCCCTGCCTGGTCCCATTGCTGATGCAATAGCTGCAACTGTAGGAAAAATTTCTTTACTGAAAGAGTGGTCAGGCCTTGGAACAGGCTGCCCAGGGAAGTGGTTGGGTCACCAACCCTGGAAGTATTTAAAAGAGGTGTAGAGGAGGTGCTTAGGGACGTGGTTTAGTGGGCGTGGTGGTGTTGGGTTGACGGTTGGACTCGATGGTCTTAGAGGTCTTTTCCAACCTTAAGGAGTCTAGGATTGATTCCAAAAGAGCAGGTATGGTGGTTTGCTGTGAGGGTGGCTTTCTCTGTTTGGTGCTTGGCATGCTGTAAACTGAAGGCAGGTGAGAAAACTGCCTGCTGCTCCTCTGGCTGCCTTGATGGCTCTGGTGGTTGGCCCCGCCCGTTCCCAGGGGATTGTGGGAAGGGCGGTGGGCGGGGCCTGGGGGAGATGAGCTACAGCCTCTCCTCAGGGAGCTCATGCTGCTGCTGGGCTTCTCTGGAGGCGGTGGTCTGCTGTTGCTTCAGTTGATTGCAGCTTTTGAGCTGTCTAAGCTATTTGGGTAGTCTTGTTTTGAGATTTAGGGAAGCAGAGGGGTCTGTTTAAGCTAAGGGCTTCAGGACCAGGCAAGGTTCAGCTGCATCTAGAGCAGAAAGGAGACTCGTATGCAGCTTTTCTTTTTTTCTTTTTTTCCCAGGTGGGTCAATTTGTATTGGGTGTTCAGAAGTGGCAAGATGTATGGTTTTGGTTCATAATCTGGTTTTGGTTTTTATTTTATTCCAGGTGCATTGTATTGTTTTGGAATTCCTGACTTTATTGAAGATGGAACCTTGTTTTTTTCCACCAGTTTTGCTGTCTATTGCAGAAGCTGTTGACATCATCTCTGGCTAGGAGCGACTGTGAGACTATTTAGCAGGGCTTGAGGTGAGCATCTTGTATGCCTCTGTCTATGGAGTTGTAGCGTTGTTCAAGAAAGCAGCAGGGACATAAGGCATCGTGTCTTTCAGCGTATGGAACGGCTCGTGGCCTTCGCCCACAGAGTATCATGTTGTCCCTAGAAGCGATGCGGCTGGCGGCCGGCCCCTCGTGGATGATAAGCGTCAGGACTTGACTTCTTTTGTGGGGCTGTAGCAGAGGTCAGAGTCTGTGGGAAGGTGGGAGGTGCTCGCAGAAGCCTGGGCATAGCTGGGCAGAGCAGCTCCCGAGGAGCGGCCGACACAGGGGCTTGAGGGCTGCAAATCCAGGGCAGGAGCTGTCAGGAAGGAGCGGGGTTCCGTCGCTGGCAGTTCAGGAGAAGAGAAGGGGTTTCTAAACTTTTGGGACCAGGGGATGGTTGGGAAAGGGAGGTGTGTTCCCGAGCCTTACTGAGGTGGGTTTTGCAGTTGGATTTGGGTGTCGCTGAGGTCTGTTCTGTTGGAGTGTCTGTGCAGCTGACGAGAGATACAGCAAAGTCGTGGGAGATGCAGAGTAAACCGTCCGGGCCTCCACATCACAAGGTAGAGGGCTGAACGTCAGGCAAGTCTCATGTCGGAAAGCATTAGGTATGTTAAGGTCCATCAAAAAATAGCCTCCAGGACTGGGAGGTCTCTACGGGCTGCGTTTGGGGTGCTCCTGGGGCTGCTCCCGGGGGTCTCTGGGTGCCCAGAGGATGCTCCTGAGGGTCTTGGGGTGCTTCTGGGCGTTCTTGCGGTGCTCCTGGGGGTCTCTGTGTGCTCCCAGTATGCTCCTGGGGGTCTTGGGGTGGTCCTGGGGCCCTCTGGGTGCCCGCAGGCTGCTCTTGGGAGTCTTGGGGTGGTCTTGGCGGTCTAGGGGTGCTGCGGGGCATCTATAGGTGCCCATGGGTTGTTGCTGGGTGCCTTGGGACGCTCCTGGGGTTCTAGGTGCCGGTTCTAGGTGCCGGTTCTAGGTGCCGGTTCTAGGTGCCGGTGGTGCTGCTGGGGCGCTCCTCGTGGTCTTGCTGTGCTTCTGGGGGTTCTTCTTTTGCTCCTGGGGTCTCTCAGTGCCCGTGGGTTGTTCCTTGGGTCTTGGGGTCTTCTAGGTGTCTCCGAGTCCCCTTGGAGTGCTCCTGGGGTGTTCCTGAGGGTCTCTGGGTGCCTCTAGGATGTTCTGGGGGTCTTGGGGTGCTCCTGGGTGTCTCTGGGTGCCCACAGGGTGCTCCTGGTGTTCTTGCGTTGCTCTTCGGGTGCTCTTGTTGTGCTCCTGGGGGTCTCTGGGTGCCCACGGGGTGTCCCTGGGGATCTTGGGGTGCTGCTGGATGTTCTTGTTGTGCTGCTGGGGGTCTCTGGGTGCCCTTGGGGTGTTCCCGGGGGTCTTGCGGCGCTCCTGGGTTTCTCTAGGTGCTCACAGGATACTCGTGGGCATCTTGGGGTGCTGCTGGATGTTCTTGTTGTGCTCCTGGGAGCCTTGGGGTGTTCTAGGTGCCTCTGGGTAGCCTTGGGGTTCCCCTGGGGTGCTCCTGGAGGATTGTGGGCAGTCCTTGTGTCTCCTGAGTGCCTGTGGGGTGCTCCTGGGGATCTCTGGGGGCCCGTGGGGTGCTCCTGGGAGTCTCTAGGTCCCCATGGGGTGTTCCTGGGGGTCTTGGGGTGCTCCGGGGTGTCTCTGAATCGTTGGTGATTTACATCAAATAATTTGCTCTGCATCCAGAGATATTTCTGAGAAGGGATTCTTCCAGAATCTGATTCTGCTTTGTTGTTCAGTCCTACCCAGAACAGAGTTGTGTCAGAAGTGAGGTAGCATGCGTGGTGTTCCTAGCAATGAAGTCTGACCCCATAGCATTTTGGGTTTTTGAGAGGAAACCAAAGCACATCATTTTGAATCATGATATTTTCGTTGCGTTGAATGATCTACTGTTCCTGCGTCGCTTGTGATGACATCTATCTTTGTCTATCTACGCCCTAGAAAAAGTAAGTTGAAGTCCCTGCCTGGTCCCATTGCTGATGCAATAGCTGCAACTGTAGGAAAAATTTCTTTACTGAAAGAGTGGTCAGGCCTTGGAACAGGCTGCCCAGGGAAGTGGTTGGGTCACCAACCCTGGAAGTATTTAAAAGAGGTGTAGAGGAGGTGCTTAGGGACGTGGTTTAGTGGGCGTGGTGGTGTTGGGTTGACGGTTGGACTCGATGGTCTTAGAGGTCTTTTCCAACCTTAAGGAGTCTAGGATTGATTCCAAAAGAGCAGGTATGGTGGTTTGCTGTGAGGGTGGCTTTCTCTGTTTGGTGCTTGGCATGCTGTAAACTGAAGGCAGGTGAGAAAACTGCCTGCTGCTCCTCTGGCTGCCTTGATGGCTCTGGTGGTTGGCCCCGCCCGTTCCCAGGGGATTGTGGGAAGGGCGGTGGGCGGGGCCTGGGGGAGATGAGCTACAGCCTCTCCTCAGGGAGCTCATGCTGCTGCTGTGCTTCTCTGGAGGCGGTGGTCTGCTGTTGCTTCAGTTGATTGCAGCTTTTGAGCTGTCTAAGCTATTTGGGTAGTCTTGTTTTGAGATTTAGGGAAGCAGAGGGGTCTGTTTAAGCTAAGGGCTTCAGGACCAGGCAAGGTTCAGCTGCATCTAGAGCAGAAAGGAGACTCGTATGCAGCTTTTCTTTTTTTCTTTTTTTTCCAGGTGGGTCAATTTGTATTGGGTGTTCAGAAGTGGCAAGATGTATGGTTTTGGTTCATAATCTGGTTTTGGTTTTTATTTTATTCCAGGTGCATTGTATTGTTTTGGAATTCCTGACTTTATTGAAGATGGAACCTTGTTTTTTTCCACCAGTTTTGCTGTCTATTGCAGAAGCTGTTGACATCATCTCTGGCTAGGAGCGACTGTGAGCCTATTTAGCAGGGCTTGAGGTGAGCATCTTGTATGCCTCTGTCTATGGAGTTGTAGCGTTGTTCAAGAAAGCAGCAGGGACATAAGGCATCGTGTCTTTCAGCGTATGGAACGGCTCGTGGCCTTCGCCCACAGAGTATCATGTTGTCCCTAGAAGCGATGCGGCTGGCGGCCGGCCCCTCGTGGATGATAAGCGTCAGGACTTGACTTCTTTTGTGGGGCTGTAGCAGAGGTCAGAGTCTGTGGGAAGGTGGGAGGTGCTCGCAGAAGCCTGGGCATAGCTGGGCAGAGCAGCTCCCGAGGAGCGGCCGACACAGGGGCTTGAGGGGTGCAAATCCAGGGCAGGAGCTGTCAGGAAGGAGCGGGGTTCCTTCGCTGGCAGTTCAGGAGAAGAGAAGGGATTTCTAAACTTTTGGGACCAGGGGATGGTTGGGAAAGGGAGGTGTGTTCCCGAGCCTTACTGAGGTGGGTTTTGCAGTTGGATTTGGGTGTCGCTGAGGTCTGTTCTGTTGGAGTGTCTGTGCAGCTGACGAGAGATACAGCAAAGTCGTGGGAGATGCAGAGTAAACCGTCCGGGCCTCCACATCACAAGGTAGAGGGCTGAACGTCAGGCAAGTCTCATGTCGGAAAGCATTAGGTATGTTAAGGTCCATCAAAAAATAGCCTCCAGGACTGGGAGGTCTCTACGGGCTGCGTTTGGGGTGCTCCTGGGGCTGCTCCCGGGGGTCTCTGGGTGCCCAGAGGATGCTCCTGAGGGTCTTGGGGTGCTTGTGGGCGTTCTTGCGGTGCTCCTGGGGGTCTCTGTGTGCTCCCAGTATGCTCCTGGGGGTCTTGGGGTGGTCCTGGGGCCCTCTGGGTGCCCGCAGGCTGCTCTTGGGAGTCTTGGGGTGGTCTTGGCGGTCTAGGGGTGCTGCGGGGCATCTATAGGTGCCCATGGGTTGTTGCTGGGTGCCTTGGGACGCTCCTGGGGTTCTAGGTGCCGGCTCTAGGTGCCGGTTCTAGGCCCTGGTGGTGCTGCTGGGGCGCTCCTCGTGGTCTTGCTGTGCTTCTGGGGGTTCTTCTTTTGCTCCTGGGGTCTCTCAGTGCCCGTGGGTTGTTCCTTGGGTCTTGGGGTCTTCTAGGTGTCTCCGAGTCCCCTTGGAGTGCTCCTGGGGTGTTCCTGAGGGTCTCTGGGTGCCTCTAGGATGTTCTGGGGGTCTTGGGGTGCTCCTGGGTGTCTCTGGGTGCCCACAGGGTGCTCCTGGTGTTCTTGCGTTGCTCTTCGGGTGCTCTTGTTGTGCTCCTGGGGGTCTCTGGGTGCCCACGGGGTGTCCCTGGGGATCTTGGGGTGCTGCTGGATGTTCTTGTTGTGCTGCTGGGGGTCTCTGGGTGCCCTTGGGGTGTTCCCGGGGGTCTTGCGGCGCTCCTGGGTTTCTCTAGGTGCTCACAGGATACTCGTGGGCATCTTGGGGTGCTGCTGGATGTTCTTGTTGTGCTCCTGGGAGCCTTGGGGTGTTCTAGGTGCCTCTGGGTAGCCTTGGGGTTCCCCTGGGGTGCTCCTGGAGGATTGTGGGCAGTCCTTGTGTCTCCTGAGTGCCTGTGGGGTGCTCCTGGGGATCTCTGGGGGCCCGTGGGGTGCTCCTGGGAGTCTCTAGGTCCCCATGGGGTGTTCCTGGGGGTCTTGGGGTGCTCCGGGGTGTCTCTGAATCGTTGGTGATTTACATCAAATAATTTGCTCTGCATCCAGAGATATTTCTGAGAAGGGATTCTTCCAGAATCTGATTCTGCTTTGTTGTTCAGTCCTACCCAGAACAGAGTTGTGTCAGAAGTGAGGTAGCATGCGTGGTGTTCCTAGCAATGAAGTCTGACCCCATAGCATTTTGGGTTTTTGAGAGGAAACCAAAGCACATCATTTTGAATCATGATATTTTCGTTGCGTTGAATGATCTACTGTTCCTGCGTCGCTTGTGATGACATCTATCTTTGTCTATCTACGCCCTAGAAAAAGTAAGTTGAAGTCCCTGCCTGGTCCCATTGCTGATGCAATAGCTGCAACTGTAGGAAAAATTTCTTTACTGAAAGAGTGGTCAGGCCTTGGAACAGGCTGCCCAGGGAAGTGGTTGGGTCACCAACCCTGGAAGTATTTAAAAGAGGTGTAGAGGAGGTGCTTAGGGACGTGGTTTAGTGGGCGTGGTGGTGTTGGGTTGACGGTTGGACTCGATGGTCTTAGAGGTCTTTTCCAACCTTAAGGAGTCTAGGATTGATTCCAAAAGAGCAGGTATGGTGGTTTGCTGTGAGGGTGGCTTTCTCTGTTTGGTGCTTGGCATGCTGTAAACTGAAGGCAGGTGAGAAAACTGCCTGCTGCTCCTCTGGCTGCCTTGATGGCTCTGGTGGTTGGCCCCGCCCGTTCCCAGGGGATTGTGGGAAGGGCGGTGGGCGGGGCCTGGGGGAGATGAGCTACAGCCCCTCCTCAGGGAGCTCATTCTGCTGCTGGGCTTCTCTGGAGGCGGTGGTCTGCTGTTGCTCCAGCTGATTGCAGCTTTTGAGCTGTCTAAGCTATTTGGGTAGTCTTGTTTTGAGATTTAGGGAAGCAGAGGGGTCTGTTTAAGCTAAGGGCTTCAGGACCAGGCAAGGTTCAGCTGCATCTATAGCAGAAAGAAGACTCGTATGCAGCTTCTCTTTTTTTTTTTTTTTTTCCCAGGTGGGTCAATTTGTATTGGGTGTTCAGAAGTGGCAAGATGTATGGTTTTGGTTCATAATCTGGTTTTGATTTTTATTTTATTCCAGGTGCATTGTATTGTTTTGGAATTCCTGACTTTATTGAAGATGGAACCTTGTTTTTTTCCACCAGTTTTGCTGTCTATTGCAGAAGCTGTTGACATCATCTCTGGCTAGGAGCGACTGTGAGCCTATTTAGCAGGGCTTGAGGTGAGCATCTTGTATGCATCTGTCTATGGAGTTGTAGCGTTGTTCAAGAAAGCAGCAGGGACATAAGGCATCGTGTCTTTCAGCGTATGGAACGGCTCGTGGCCTTCGCCCACAGAGTATCATGTTGTCCCTAGAAGCGATGCGGCTGGCGGCCGGCCCCTCGTGGATGATAAGCGTCAGGACTTGACTTCTTTTGTGGGGCTGTAGCAGAGGTCAGAGTCTGTGGGAAGGTGGGAGGTGCTCGCAGAAGCCTGGGCATAGCTGGGCAGAGCAGCTCCCGAGGAGCGGCCGACACAGGGGCTTGAGGGGTGCAAATCCAGGGCAGGAGCTGTCAGGAAGGAGCGGGGTTCCTTCGCTGGCAGTTCAGGAGAAGAGAAGGGGTTTCTAAACTTTTGGGACCAGGGGATGGTTGGGAAAGGGAGGTGTGTTCCCGAGCCTTACTGAGATGGGTTTTGCAGTTGGATTTGGGTGTCGCTGAGGTCTGTTCTGTTGGAGTGTCTGTGCAGCTGACGAGAGATACAGCAAAGTCGTGGGAGATGCAGAGTAAACCGTCCGGGCCTCCACATCACAAGGTAGAGGGCTGAACGTCAGGCAAGTCTCATGTCGGAAAGCATTAGGTATGTTAAGGTCCATCAAAAAATAGCCTCCAGGACTGGGAGGTCTCTACGGGCTGCGTTTGGGGTGCTCCTGGGGCTGCTCCCGGGGGTCTCTGGGTGCCCAGAGGATGCTCCTGAGGGTCTTGGGGTGCTTGTGGGCGTTCTTGCGGTGCTCCTGGGGGTCTCTGTGTGCTGCCAGTATGCTCCTGGGGGTCTTGGGGTGCTCCTGGGGCCCTCTGGGTGCCCGCAGGCTGCTCTTGGGAGTCTTGGGGTGGTCTTGGCGGTCTAGGGGTGCTGCGGGGCATCTAGAGGTGCCCATGGGTTGTTGCTCGGTGCCTTGGGATGCTCCTGGGGCTCTAGGTGCCGGCTCTAGGTGCCGGCTCTAGGTGCCGGCTCTAGGTGCCGGTTCTAGGCCCTGGTGGTGCTGCTGGGGCGCTCCTCGTGGTCTTGCTGTGCTTCTGGGGGTTCTTCTTTTGCTCCTGGGGTCTCTCAGTGCCCGTGGGTTGTTCCTTGGGCTCTTGGGGTCTTCTAGGTGTCTCCGAGTCCCCTTGGAGTGCTCCTGGGGTGTTCCTGAGGGTCTCTGGGTGCCTCTAGGATGTTCTGGGGGTCTTGGGGTGCTCCTGGGTGTCTCTGGGTGCCCACAGGGTGCTCCTGGTGTTCTGGCGTTGCTCTTCGGGTGCTCTTGGGGGGCTCCCGGGGGTCTCTGGGTGCCCACGGGGTGTCCCCGGGGATCTTGGGGTGCTGCTGGATGTTCTTGTTGTGCTGCTGGGGGTCTCTGGGTGCCCTTGGGGTGTTCGCGGGGGTCTTGCGGCGCTCCTGGGTTTCTCTAGGTGCTCACAGGATACTCGTGGGCATCTTGGGGTGCTGCTGGATGTTCTTGTTGTGCTCCTGGGAGCCTTGGGGTGTTCTAGGTGCCTCTGGGTAGCCTTGGGGTTCCCCTGGGGTGCTCCTGGAGGATTGTGGGCAGTCCTTGTGTCTCCTGAGTGCCTGTGGGGTGCTCCTGGGGATCTCTGGGGGCCCGTGGGGTGCTCCTGGGAGTCTCTAGGTCCCCATGGGGTGTTCCTGGGGGTCTTGGGGTGCTCCTGGGTGTCTCTGAATCGTTGGTGATTTACAGCAAATAATTTGCTCTGCATCCAGAGATATTTCTGAGAAGGGATTCTTCCAGAATCTGATTCTGCTTTGTTGTTCAGTCCTACCCAGAACAGAGTTGTGTCAGAAGTGAGGTAGCATGCGTGGTGTTCCTAGCAATGAAGTCGGACCCCATAGCATTTTGGGTTTTTGAGAGGAAACCAAAGCACATCATTTTGAATCATGATATTTTCGTTGCGTTGAATGATCTACTGTTCCTGCGTCGCTTGTGATGACATCTATCTTTGTCTATCTACGCCCTAGAAAAAGTAAGTTGAAGTCCCTGCCCGGTCCCATTGCTGATGCAATAGCTGCAACTGTAGGAAAAATTTCTTTACTGAAAGAGTGGTCAGGCCTTGGAACAGGCTGCCCAGGGAAGTGGTTGGGTCACCAACCCTGGAAGTATTTAAAAGAGGTGTAGAGGAGGTGCTTAGGGACGTGGTTTAGTGGGCGTGGTGGTGTTGGGTTGACGGTTGGACTCGATGGTCTTAGAGGTCTTCTCCAACCTTAAGGAGTCTAGGATTGATTCCAAAAGAGCAGGTATGGTGGTTTGCTGTGAGGGTGGCTTTCTCTGTTTGGTGCTTGGCATGCTGTAAACTGAAGGCAGGTGAGAAAACTGCCTGCTGCTCCTCTGGCTGCCTTGATGGCTCTGGTGGTTGGCCCCGCCCGTTCCCAGGGGATTGTGGGAAGGGCGGTGGGCGATGAGCTACAGCCTCTCCTCAGGGAGCTCATGCTGCTGCTGGGCTTCTCTGGAGGCGGTGGTCTGCTGTTGCTTCAGTTGATTGCAGCTTTTGAGCTGTCTAAGCTATTTGGGTAGTCTTGTTTTGAGATTTAGGGAAGCAGAGGGGTCTGTTTAAGCTAAGGGCTTCAGGACCAGGCAAGGTTCAGCTGCATCTAGAGCAGAAAGGAGACTCGTATGCAGCTTTTCTTTTTTTTTTTTTTTCCAGGTGGGTCAATTTGTATTGGGTGTTCAGAGGTGGCAAGATGTATGGTTTTGGTTCATAATCTGGTTTTGGTTTTTATTTTATTCCAGGTGCATTGTATTGTTTTGGCATTCCTGACTTTATTGAAGATGGAACCTTGTTTTTTTCCACCAGTTTTGCTGTCTATTGCAGAAGCTGTTGACATCATCTCTGGCTAGGAGCGACTGTGAGACTATTTAGCAGGGCTTGAGGTGAGCATCTTGTATGCCTCTGTCTATGGAGTTGTAGCGTTGTTCAAGAAAGCAGCAGGGACATAAGGCATCGTGTCTTTCAGCGTATGGAACGGCTCGTGGCCTTCGCCCACAGAGTATCATGTTGTCCCTAGAAGCGATGCGGCTGGCGGCCGGCCCCTCGTGGATGATAAGCGTCAGGACTTGACTTCTTTTGTGGGGCTGTAGCAGAGGTCAGAGTCTGTGGGAAGGTGGGAGGTGCTCGCAGAAGCCTGGGCATAGCTGGGCAGAGCAGCTCCCGAGGAGCGGCCGACACAGGGGCTTGAGGGCTGCAAATCCAGGGCAGGAGCTGTCAGGAAGGAGCGGGGTTCCTTTGCTGGCAGTTCAGGAGAAGAGAAGGGGTTTCTAAACTTTTGGGACCAGGGGATGGTTGGGAAAGGGAGGTGTGTTCCCGAGCCTTACTGAGGTGGGTTTTGCAGTTGGATTTGGGTGTCGCTGAGGTCTGTTCTGTTGGAGTGTCTGTGCAGCTGACGAGAGATACAGCAAAGTCGTGGGAGATGCAGAGTAAACCGTCCGGGCCTCCACATCACAAGGTAGAGGGCTGAACGTCAGGCAAGTCTCATGTCGGAAAGCATTAGGTATGTTAAGGTCCATCAAAAAATAGCCTCCAGGACTGGGAGGTCTCTACGGGCTGCGTTTGGGGTGCTCCTGGGGCTGCTCCCGGGGGTCTCTGGGTGCCCAGAGGATGCTCCTGAGGGTCTTGGGGTGCTTCTGGGCGTTCTTGCGGTGCTCCTGGGGGTCTCTGTGTGCTCCCAGTATGCTCCTGGGGGTCTTGGGGTGGTCCTGGGGCCCTCTGGGTGCCCGCAGGCTGCTCTTGGGAGTCTTGGGGTGGTCTTGGCGGTCTAGGGGTGCTGCGGGGCATCTATAGGTGCCCATGGGTTGTTGCTGGGTGCCTTGGGACGCTCCTGGGGTTCTAGGTGCCGGTTCTAGGTGCCGGTTCTAGGTGCCGGTTCTAGGTGCCGGTTCTAGGTGCCGGTTCTAGGTGCCGGTTCTAGGTGCCGGTTGTGCTGCTGGGGCGCTCCTCGTGGTCTTGCTGTGCTTCTGGGGGTTCTTCTTTTGCTCCTGGGGTCTCTCAGTGCCCGTGGGTTGTTCCTTGGGTCTTGGGGTCTTCTAGGTGTCTCCGAGTCCCCTTGGAGTGCTCCTGGGGTGTTCCTGAGGGTCTCTGGGTGCCTCTAGGATGTTCTGGGGGTCTTGGGGTGCTCCTGGGTGTCTCTGGGTGCCCACAGGGTGCTCCTGGTGTTCTGGCGTTGCTCTTCGGGTGCTCTTGTTGTGCTCCTGGGGGTCTCTGGGTGCCCACGGGGTGTCCCTGGGGATCTTGGGGTGCTGCTGGATGTTCTTGTTGTGCTGCTGGGGGTCTCTGGGTGCCCTTGGGGTGTTCCCGGGGGTCTTGCGGCGCTCCTGGGTTTCTCTAGGTGCTCACAGGATACTCGTGGGCATCTTGGGGTGCTGCTGGATGTTCTTGTTGTGCTCCTGGGAGCCTTGGGGTGTTCTAGGTGCCTCTGGGTAGCCTTGGGGTTCCCCTGGGGTGCTCCTGGAGGATTGTGGGCAGTCCTTGTGTCTCCTGAGTGCCTGTGGGGTGCTCCTGGGGATCTCTGGGGGCCCGTGGGGTGCTCCTGGGAGTCTCTAGGTCCCCATGGGGTGTTCCTGGGGGTCTTGGGGTGCTCCTGGGTGTCTCTGAATCCTTGGTGATTTACAGCAAATAATTTGCTCTGCATCCAGAGATATTTCTGAGAAGGGATTCTTCCAGGATCTAATTCTGCTTTGTTGTTCAGTCCTACCCAGAACAGAGTTGTGTCAGAAGTGAGGTAGCATGCGTGGTGTTCCTAGAAATGAAGTCTGACCCCATAGCATTTTGGGTTTTTGAGAGGAAACCAAAGCACATCATTTTGAATCATGATATTTTCGTTGCGTTGAATGATCTACTGTTCCTGCGTCGCTTGTGATGACATCTATCTTTGTCTATCTACGCCCTAGAAAAAGCAAGTTGAAGTCCCTGCCTGGTCCCATTGCTGATGCAATAGCTGCAACTGTAGGAAAAACTTCTTTACTGAAAGAGTGGTCAGGCCTTGGAACAGGCTGCCCAGGGAAGTGGTTGGGTCACCAACCCTGGAAGTATTTAAAAGAGGTGTAGAGGAGGTGCTTAGGGACGTGGTTTAGTGGGCGTGGTGGTGTTGGGTTGACGGTTGGACTCGATGGTCTTAGAGGTCTTTTCCAACCTTAAGGAGTCTAGGATTGATTCCAAAAGAGCAGGTATGGTGGTTTGCTGTGAGGGTGGCTTTCTCTGTTTGGTGCTTGGCATGCTGTAAACTGAAGGCAGGTGAGAAAACTGCCTGCTGCTCCTCTGGCTGCCTTGATGGCTCTGGTGGTTGGCCCCGCCCGTTCCCAGGGGATTGTGGGAAGGGCGGTGGGCGGGGCCTGGGGGAGATGAGCTACAGCCTCTCCTCAGGGAGCTCATGCTGCTGCTGGGCTTCTCTGGAGGCGGTGGTCTGCTGTTGCTTCAGTTGATTGCAGCTTTTGAGCTGTCTAAGCTATTTGGGTAGTCTTGTTTTGAGATTTAGGGAAGCAGAGGGGTCTGTTTAAGCTAAGGGCTTCAGGACCAGGCAAGGTTCAGCTGCATCTAGAGCAGAAAGGAGACTCGTATGCAGCTTTTCTTTTTTTCTTTTTTTTCCAGGTGGGTCAATTTGTATTGGGTGTTCAGAAGTGGCAAGATGTATGGTTTTGGTTCATAATCTGGTTTTGGTTTTTATTTTATTCCAGGTGCATTGTATTGTTTTGGAATTCCTGACTTTATTGAAGATGGAACCTTGTTTTTTTCCACCAGTTTTGCTGTCTATTGCAGAAGCTGTTGACATCATCTCTGGCTAGGAGCGACTGTGAGACTATTTAGCAGGGCTTGAGGTGAGCATCTTGTATGCCTCTGTCTATGGAGTTGTAGCGTTGTTCAAGAAAGCAGCAGGGACATAAGGCATCGTGTCTTTCAGCGTATGGAACGGCTCGTGGCCTTCGCCCACAGAGTATCATGTTGTCCCTAGAAGCGATGCGGCTGGCGGCCGGCCCCTCGTGGATGATAAGCGTCAGGACTTGACTTCTTTTGTGGGGCTGTAGCAGAGGTCAGAGTCTGTGGGAAGGTGGGAGGTGCTCGCAGAAGCCTGGGCATAGCTGGGCAGAGCAGCTCCCGAGGAGCGGCCGACACAGGGGCTTGAGGGCTGCAAATCCAGGGCAGGAGCTGTCAGGAAGGAGCGGGGTTCCGTCGCTGGCAGTTCAGGAGAAGAGAAGGGGTTTCTAAACTTTTGGGACCAGGGGATGGTTGGGAAAGGGAGGTGTGTTCCCGAGCCTTACTGAGGTGGGTTTTGCAGTTGGATTTGGGTGTCGCTGAGGTCTGTTCTGTTGGAGTGTCTGTGCAGCTGACGAGAGATACAGCAAAGTCGTGGGAGATGCAGAGTAAACCGTCCGGGCCTCCACATCACAAGGTAGAGGGCTGAACGTCAGGCAAGTCTCATGTCGGAAAGCATTAGGTATGTTAAGGTCCATCAAAAAATAGCCTCCAGGACTGGGAGGTCTCTACGGGCTGCGTTTGGGGTGCTCCTGGGGCTGCTCCCGGGGGTCTCTGGGTGCCCAGAGGATGCTCCTGAGGGTCTTGGGGTGCTTGTGGGCGTTCTTGCGGTGCTCCTGGGGGTCTCTGTGTGCTCCCAGTATGCTCCTGGGGGTCTTGGGGTGGTCCTGGGGCCCTCTGGGTGCCCGCAGGCTGCTCTTGGGAGTCTTGGGGTGGTCTTGGCGGTCTAGGGGTGCTGCGGGGCATCTATAGGTGCCCATGGGTTGTTGCTGGGTGCCTTGGGACGCTCCTGGGGTTCTAGGTGCCGGTTCTAGGTGCCGGTTCTAGGTGCCGGTTCTAGGTGCCGGTTCTAGGTGCCGGTTCTAGGTGCCGGTTGTGCTGCTGGGGCGCTCCTCGTGGTCTTGCTGTGCTTCTGGGGGTTCTTCTTTTGCTCCTGGGGTCTCTCAGTGCCCGTGGGTTGTTCCTTGGGTCTTGGGGTCTTCTAGGTGTCTCCGAGTCCCCTTGGAGTGCTCCTGGGGTGTTCCTGAGGGTCTCTGGGTGCCTCTAGGATGTTCTGGGGGTCTTGGGGTGCTCCTGGGTGTCTCTGGGTGCCCACAGGGTGCTCCTGGTGTTCTTGCGTTGCTCTTCGGGTGCTCTTGGGGGGCTCCTGGGGGTCTCTGGGTGCCCACGGGGTGTCCCTGGGGATCTTGGGGTGCTGCTGGATGTTCTTGTTGTGCTGCTGGGGGTCTCTGGGTGCCCTTGGGGTGTTCCCGGGGGTCTTGCGGCGCTCCTGGGTTTCTCTAGGTGCTCACAGGATACTCGTGGGCATCTTGGGGTGCTGCTGGATGTTCTTGTTGTGCTCCTGGGAGCCTTGGGGTGTTCTAGGTGCCTCTGGGTAGCCTTGGGGTTCCCCTGGGGTGCTCCTGGAGGATTGTGGGCAGTCCTTGTGTCTCCTGAGTGCCTGTGGGGTGCTCCTGGGGATCTCTGGGGGCCCGTGGGGTGCTCCTGGGAGTCTCTAGGTCCCCATGGGGTGTTCCTGGGGGTCTTGGGGTGCTCCGGGGTGTCTCTGAATCGTTGGTGATTTACATCAAATAATTTGCTCTGCATCCAGAGATATTTCTGAGAAGGGATTCTTCCAGAATCTGATTCTGCTTTGTTGTTCAGTCCTACCCAGAACAGAGTTGTGTCAGAAGTGAGGTAGCATGCGTGGTGTTCCTAGCAATGAAGTCTGACCCCATAGCATTTTGGGTTTTTGAGAGGAAACCAAAGCACATCATTTTGAATCATGATATTTTCGTTGCGTTGAATGATCTACTGTTCCTGCGTCGCTTGTGATGACATCTATCTTTGTCTATCTACGCCCTAGAAAAAGTAAGTTGAAGTCCCTGCCTGGTCCCATTGCTGATGCAATAGCTGCAACTGTAGGAAAAATTTCTTTACTGAAAGAGTGGTCAGGCCTTGGAACAGGCTGCCCAGGGAAGTGGTTGGGTCACCAACCCTGGAAGTATTTAAAAGAGGTGTAGAGGAGGTGCTTAGGGACGTGGTTTAGTGGGCGTGGTGGTGTTGGGTTGACGGTTGGACTCGATGGTCTTAGAGGTCTTTTCCAACCTTAAGGAGTCTAGGATTGATTCCAAAAGAGCAGGTATGGTGGTTTGCTGTGAGGGTGGCTTTCTCTGTTTGGTGCTTGGCATGCTGTAAACTGAAGGCAGGTGAGAAAACTGCCTGCTGCTCCTCTGGCTGCCTTGATGGCTCTGGTGGTTGGCCCCGCCCGTTCCCAGGGGATTGTGGGAAGGGCGGTGGGCGGGGCCTGGGGGAGATGAGCTACAGCCTCTCCTCAGGGAGCTCATGCTGCTGCTGGGCTTCTCTGGAGGCGGTGGTCTGCTGTTGCTTCAGTTGATTGCAGCTTTTGAGCTGTCTAAGCTATTTGGGTAGTCTTGTTTTGAGATTTAGGGAAGCAGAGGGGTCTGTTTAAGCTAAGGGCTTCAGGACCAGGCAAGGTTCAGCTGCATCTAGAGCAGAAAGGAGACTCGTATGCAGCTTTTCTTTTTTTCTTTTTTTTCCAGGTGGGTCAATTTGTATTGGGTGTTCAGAAGTGGCAAGATGTATGGTTTTGGTTCATAATCTGGTTTTGGTTTTTATTTTATTCCAGGTGCATTGTATTGTTTTGGAATTCCTGACTTTATTGAAGATGGAACCTTGTTTTTTTCCACCAGTTTTGCTGTCTATTGCAGAAGCTGTTGACATCATCTCTGGCTAGGAGCGACTGTGAGACTATTTAGCAGGGCTTGAGGTGAGCATCTTGTATGCCTCTGTCTATGGAGTTGTAGCGTTGTTCAAGAAAGCAGCAGGGACATAAGGCATCGTGTCTTTCAGCGTATGGAACGGCTCGTGGCCTTCGCCCACAGAGTATCATGTTGTCCCTAGAAGCGATGCGGCTGGCGGCCGGCCCCTCGTGGATGATAAGCGTCAGGACTTGACTTCTTTTGTGGGGCTGTAGCAGAGGTCAGAGTCTGTGGGAAGGTGGGAGGTGCTCGCAGAAGCCTGGGCATAGCTGGGCAGAGCAGCTCCCGAGGAGCGGCCGACACAGGGGCTTGAGGGCTGCAAATCCAGGGCAGGAGCTGTCAGGAAGGAGCGGGGTTCCGTCGCTGGCAGTTCAGGAGAAGAGAAGGGGTTTCTAAACTTTTGGGACCAGGGGATGGTTGGGAAAGGGAGGTGTGTTCCCGAGCCTTACTGAGGTGGGTTTTGCAGTTGGATTTGGGTGTCGCTGAGGTCTGTTCTGTTGGAGTGTCTGTGCAGCTGACGAGAGATACAGCAAAGTCGTGGGAGATGCAGAGTAAACCGTCCGGGCCTCCACATCACAAGGTAGAGGGCTGAACGTCAGGCAAGTCTCATGTCGGAAAGCATTAGGTATGTTAAGGTCCATCAAAAAATAGCCTCCAGGACTGGGAGGTCTCTACGGGCTGCGTTTGGGGTGCTCCTGGGGCTGCTCCCGGGGGTCTCTGGGTGCCCAGAGGATGCTCCTGAGGGTCTTGGGGTGCTTGTGGGCGTTCTTGCGGTGCTCCTGGGGGTCTCTGTGTGCTCCCAGTATGCTCCTGGGGGTCTTGGGGTGGTCCTGGGGCCCTCTGGGTGCCCGCAGGCTGCTCTTGGGAGTCTTGGGGTGGTCTTGGCGGTCTAGGGGTGCTGCGGGGCATCTATAGGTGCCCATGGGTTGTTGCTGGGTGCCTTGGGACGCTCCTGGGGTTCTAGGTGCCGGTTCTAGGTGCCGGTTCTAGGTGCCGGTTCTAGGTGCCGGTTCTAGGTGCCGGTTCTAGGTGCCGGTTCTAGGTGCCGGTTGTGCTGCTGGGGCGCTCCTCGTGGTCTTGCTGTGCTTCTGGGGGTTCTTCTTTTGCTCCTGGGGTCTCTCAGTGCCCGTGGGTTGTTCCTTGGGTCTTGGGGTCTTCTAGGTGTCTCCGAGTCCCCTTGGAGTGCTCCTGGGGTGTTCCTGAGGGTCTCTGGGTGCCTCTAGGATGTTCTGGGGGTCTTGGGGTGCTCCTGGGTGTCTCTGGGTGCCCACAGGGTGCTCCTGGTGTTCTTGCGTTGCTCTTCGGGTGCTCTTGGGGGGCTCCTGGGGGTCTCTGGGTGCCCACGGGGTGTCCCTGGGGATCTTGGGGTGCTGCTGGATGTTCTTGTTGTGCTGCTGGGGGTCTCTGGGTGCCCTTGGGGTGTTCCCGGGGGTCTTGCGGCGCTCCTGGGTTTCTCTAGGTGCTCACAGGATACTCGTGGGCATCTTGGGGTGCTGCTGGATGTTCTTGTTGTGCTCCTGGGAGCCTTGGGGTGTTCTAGGTGCCTCTGGGTAGCCTTGGGGTTCCCCTGGGGTGCTCCTGGAGGATTGTGGGCAGTCCTTGTGTCTCCTGAGTGCCTGTGGGGTGCTCCTGGGGATCTCTGGGGGCCCGTGGGGTGCTCCTGGGAGTCTCTAGGTCCCCATGGGGTGTTCCTGGGGGTCTTGGGGTGCTCCGGGGTGTCTCTGAATCGTTGGTGATTTACATCAAATAATTTGCTCTGCATCCAGAGATATTTCTGAGAAGGGATTCTTCCAGAATCTGATTCTGCTTTGTTGTTCAGTCCTACCCAGAACAGAGTTGTGTCAGAAGTGAGGTAGCATGCGTGGTGTTCCTAGCAATGAAGTCTGACCCCATAGCATTTTGGGTTTTTGAGAGGAAACCAAAGCACATCATTTTGAATCATGATATTTTCGTTGCGTTGAATGATCTACTGTTCCTGCGTCGCTTGTGATGACATCTATCTTTGTCTATCTACGCCCTAGAAAAAGTAAGTTGAAGTCCCTGCCTGGTCCCATTGCTGATGCAATAGCTGCAACTGTAGGAAAAATTTCTTTACTGAAAGAGTGGTCAGGCCTTGGAACAGGCTGCCCAGGGAAGTGGTTGGGTCACCAACCCTGGAAGTATTTAAAAGAGGTGTAGAGGAGGTGCTTAGGGACGTGGTTTAGTGGGCGTGGTGGTGTTGGGTTGACGGTTGGACTCGATGGTCTTAGAGGTCTTTTCCAACCTTAAGGAGTCTAGGATTGATTCCAAAAGAGCAGGTATGGTGGTTTGCTGTGAGGGTGGCTTTCTCTGTTTGGTGCTTGGCATGCTGTAAACTGAAGGCAGGTGAGAAAACTGCCTGCTGCTCCTCTGGCTGCCTTGATGGCTCTGGTGGTTGGCCCCGCCCGTTCCCAGGGGATTGTGGGAAGGGCGGTGGGCGGGGCCTGGGGGAGATGAGCTACAGCCTCTCCTCAGGGAGCTCATGCTGCTGCTGGGCTTCTCTGGAGGCGGTGGTCTGCTGTTGCTTCAGTTGATTGCAGCTTTTGAGCTGTCTAAGCTATTTGGGTAGTCTTGTTTTGAGATTTAGGGAAGCAGAGGGGTCTGTTTAAGCTAAGGGCTTCAGGACCAGGCAAGGTTCAGCTGCATCTAGAGCAGAAAGGAGACTCGTATGCAGCTTTTCTTTTTTTCTTTTTTTCCCAGGTGGGTCAATTTGTATTGGGTGTTCAGAAGTGGCAAGATGTATGGTTTTGGTTCATAATCTGGTTTTGGTTTTTATTTTATTCCAGGTGCATTGTATTGTTTTGGAATTCCTGACTTTATTGAAGATGGAACCTTGTTTTTTTCCACCAGTTTTGCTGTCTATTGCAGAAGCTGTTGACATCATCTCTGGCTAGGAGCGACTGTGAGACTATTTAGCAGGGCTTGAGGTGAGCATCTTGTATGCCTCTGTCTATGGAGTTGTAGCGTTGTTCAAGAAAGCAGCAGGGACATAAGGCATCGTGTCTTTCAGCGTATGGAACGGCTCGTGGCCTTCGCCCACAGAGTATCATGTTGTCCCTAGAAGCGATGCGGCTGGCGGCCGGCCCCTCGTGGATGATAAGCGTCAGGACTTGACTTCTTTTGTGGGGCTGTAGCAGAGGTCAGAGTCTGTGGGAAGGTGGGAGGTGCTCGCAGAAGCCTGGGCATAGCTGGGCAGAGCAGCTCCCGAGGAGCGGCCGACACAGGGGCTTGAGGGCTGCAAATCCAGGGCAGGAGCTGTCAGGAAGGAGCGGGGTTCCGTCGCTGGCAGTTCAGGAGAAGAGAAGGGGTTTCTAAACTTTTGGGACCAGGGGATGGTTGGGAAAGGGAGGTGTGTTCCCGAGCCTTACTGAGGTGGGTTTTGCAGTTGGATTTGGGTGTCGCTGAGGTCTGTTCTGTTGGAGTGTCTGTGCAGCTGACGAGAGATACAGCAAAGTCGTGGGAGATGCAGAGTAAACCGTCCGGGCCTCCACATCACAAGGTAGAGGGCTGAACGTCAGGCAAGTCTCATGTCGGAAAGCATTAGGTATGTTAAGGTCCATCAAAAAATAGCCTCCAGGACTGGGAGGTCTCTACGGGCTGCGTTTGGGGTGCTCCTGGGGCTGCTCCCGGGGGTCTCTGGGTGCCCAGAGGATGCTCCTGAGGGTCTTGGGGTGCTTGTGGGCGTTCTTGCGGTGCTCCTGGGGGTCTCTGTGTGCTCCCAGTATGCTCCTGGGGGTCTTGGGGTGGTCCTGGGGCCCTCTGGGTGCCCGCAGGCTGCTCTTGGGAGTCTTGGGGTGGTCTTGGCGGTCTAGGGGTGCTGCGGGGCATCTAGAGGTGCCCATGGGTTGTTGCTCGGTGCCTTGGGATGCTCCTGGGGCTCTAGGTGCCGGCTCTAGGTGCCGGCTCTAGGTGCCGGCTCTAGGTGCCGGTTCTAGGCCCTGGTGGTGCTGCTGGGGCGCTCCTCGTGGTCTTGCTGTGCTTCTGGGGGTTCTTCTTTTGCTCCTGGGGTCTCTCAGTGCCCGTGGGTTGTTCCTTGGGCTCTTGGGGTCTTCTAGGTGTCTCCGAGTCCCCTTGGAGTGCTCCTGGGGTGTTCCTGAGGGTCTCTGGGTGCCTCTAGGATGTTCTGGGGGTCTTGGGGTGCTCCTGGGTGTCTCTGGGTGCCCACAGGGTGCTCCTGGTGTTCTGGCGTTGCTCTTCGGGTGCTCTTGGGGGGCTCCTGGGGGTCTCTGGGTGCCCACGGGGTGTCCCCGGGGATCTTGGGGTGCTGCTGGATGTTCTTGTTGTGCTGCTGGGGGTCTCTGGGTGCCCTTGGGGTGTTCCCGGGGGTCTTGCGGCGCTCCTGGGTTTCTCTAGGTGCTCACAGGATACTCGTGGGCATCTTGGGGTGCTGCTGGATGTTCTTGTTGTGCTCCTGGGAGCCTTGGGGTGTTCTAGGTGCCTCTGGGTAGCCTTGGGGTTCCCCTGGGGTGCTCCTGGAGGATTGTGGGCAGTCCTTGTGTCTCCTGAGTGCCTGTGGGGTGCTCCTGGGGATCTCTGGGGGCCCGTGGGGTGCTCCTGGGAGTCTCTAGGTCCCCATGGGGTGTTCCTGGGGGTCTTGGGGTGCTCCTGGGTGTCTCTGAATCGTTGGTGATTTACAGCAAATAATTTGCTCTGCATCCAGAGATATTTCTGAGAAGGGATTCTTCCAGAATCTGATTCTGCTTTGTTGTTCAGTCCTACCCAGAACAGAGTTGTGTCAGAAGTGAGGTAGCATGCGTGGTGTTCCTAGCAATGAAGTCGGACCCCATAGCATTTTGGGTTTTTGAGAGG
Organism: Calonectris borealis; assembly: GCF_964195595.1. NCBI lineage: Eukaryota > Metazoa > Chordata > Aves > Procellariiformes > Procellariidae > Calonectris > Calonectris borealis. The sequence continues at coordinate 188,520 of NW_027441467.1, read as the reverse complement.
AAACCAAAGCACATCATTTTGAATCATGATATTTTCGTTGCGTTGAATGATCTACTGTTCCTGCGTCGCTTGTGATGACATCTATCTTTGTCTATCTACGCCCTAGAAAAAGTAAGTTGAAGTCCCTGCCCGGTCCCATTGCTGATGCAATAGCTGCAACTGTAGGAAAAATTTCTTTACTGAAAGAGTGGTCAGGCCTTGGAACAGGCTGCCCAGGGAAGTGGTTGGGTCACCAACCCTGGAAGTATTTAAAAGAGGTGTAGAGGAGGTGCTTAGGGACGTGGTTTAGTGGGCGTGGTGGTGTTGGGTTGACGGTTGGACTCGATGGTCTTAGAGGTCTTCTCCAACCTTAAGGAGTCTAGGATTGATTCCAAAAGAGCAGGTATGGTGGTTTGCTGTGAGGGTGGCTTTCTCTGTTTGGTGCTTGGCATGCTGTAAACTGAAGGCAGGTGAGAAAACTGCCTGCTGCTCCTCTGGCTGCCTTGATGGCTCTGGTGGTTGGCCCCGCCCGTTCCCAGGGGATTGTGGGAAGGGCGGTGGGCGATGAGCTACAGCCTCTCCTCAGGGAGCTCATTCTGCTGCTGGGCTTCTCTGGAGGCGGTGGTCTGCTGTTGCTTCAGTTGATTGCAGCTTTTGAGCTGTCTAAGCTATTTGGGTAGTCTTGTTTTGAGATTTAGGGAAGCAGAGGGGTCTGTTTAAGCTAAGGGCTTCAGGACCAGGCAAGGTTCAGCTGCATCTAGAGCAGAAAGGAGACTCGTATGCAGCTTTTCTTTTTTTTTTTTTTTCCAGGTGGGTCAATTTGTATTGGGTGTTCAGAGGTGGCAAGATGTATGGTTTTGGTTCATAATCTGGTTTTGGTTTTTATTTTATTCCAGGTGCATTGTATTGTTTTGGAATTCCTGACTTCATTGAAGATGGAACCTTGTTTTTTTCCACCAGTTTTGCTGTCTATTGCAGAAGCTGTTGACATCATCTCTGCCTAGGAGCGACTGTGAGACTATTTAGCAGGGCTTGAGGTGAGCATCTTGTACGCATCTGTCTATGGAGTTGTAGCGTTGTTCAAGAAAGCAGCAGGGACATAAGGCATCGTGTCTTTCAGCGTATGGAACGGCTCGTGGCCTTCGCCCACAGAGTATCATGTTGTCCCTAGAAGCGATGCGGCTGGCGGCCGGCCCCTCGTGGATGATAAGCGTCAGGACTTGACTTCTTTTGTGGGGCTGTAGCAGAGATCAGAGTCTGTGGGAAGGTGGGAGGTGCTCGCAGAAGCCTGGGCATAGCTGGGCAGAGCAGCTCCCGAGGAGCGGCCGACACAGGGGCTTGAGGGGTGCAACTCCAGGGCAGGAGCTGTCAGGAAGGAGCGGGGTTCCTTTGCTGGCAGTTCAGGAGAAGAGAAGGGGTTTCTAAACTTTTGGGACCAGGGGATGGTTGGGAAAGGGAGGTGTGTTCCCGAGCCTTACTGAGATGGGTTTTGCAGTTGGATTTGGGTGTCGCTGAGGTCTGTTCTGTTGGAGTGTCTGTGCAGCTGACGAGAGATACAGCAAAGTCGTGGGAGATGCAGAGTAAACCGTGCGGGCCTCCACATCACAAGGTAGAGGGCTGAACGTCAGGCAAGTCTCATGTCGGAAAGCATTAGGTATGTTAAGGTCCATCAAAAAATAGCCTCCAGGACTGGGAGGTCTCTACGGGCTGCGTTTGGGGTGCTCCTGGGGCTGCTCCCGGGGGTCTCTGGGTGCCCAGAGGATGCTCCTGAGGGTCTTGGGGTGCTTGTGGGCGTTCTTGCGGTGCTCCTGGGGGTCTCTGTGTGCTGCCAGTATGCTCCTGGGGGTCTTGGGGTGGTCCTGGGGCCCTCTGGGTGCCCGCAGGCTGCTCTTGGGAGTCTTGGGGTGGTCTTGGCGGTCTAGGGGTGCTGCGGGGCATCTAGAGGTGCCCATGGGTTGTTGCTCGGTGCCTTGGGATGCTCCTGGGGCTCTAGGTGCCGGCTCTAGGTGCCGGCTCTAGGTGCCGGCTCTAGGTGCCGGCTCTAGGTGCCGGTTCTAGGCCCTGGTGGTGCTGCTGGGGCGCTCCTCGTGGTCTTGCTGTGCTTCTGGGGGTTCTTCTTTTGCTCCTGGGGTCTCTCAGTGCCCGTGGGTTGTTCCTTGGGCTCTTGGGGTCTTCTAGGTGTCTCCGAGTCCCCTTGGAGTGCTCCTGGGGTGTTCCTGAGGGTCTCTGGGTGCCTCTAGGATGTTCTGGGGGTCTTGGGGTGCTCCTGGGTGTCTCTGGGTGCCCACAGGGTGCTCCTGGTGTTCTGGCGTTGCTCTTCGGGTGCTCTTGGGGGGCTCCTGGGGGTCTCTGGGTGCCCACGGGGTGTCCCCGGGGATCTTGGGGTGCTGCTGGATGTTCTTGTTGTGCTGCTGGGGGTCTCTGGGTGCCCTTGGGGTGTTCGCGGGGGTCTTGCGGCGCTCCTGGGTTTCTCTAGGTGCTCACAGGATACTCGTGGGCATCTTGGGGTGCTGCTGGATGTTCTTGTTGTGCTCCTGGGAGCCTTGGGGTGTTCTAGGTGCCTCTGGGTAGCCTTGGGGTTCCCCTGGGGTGCTCCTGGAGGATTGTGGGCAGTCCTTGTGTCTCCTGAGTGCCTGTGGGGTGCTCCTGGGGATCTCTGGGGGCCCGTGGGGTGCTCCTGGGAGTCTCTAGGTCCCCATGGGGTGTTCCTGGGGGTCTTGGGGTGCTCCTGGGTGTCTCTGAATCGTTGGTGATTTACAGCAAATAATTTGCTCTGCATCCAGAGATATTTCTGAGAAGGGATTCTTCCAGAATCTGATTCTGCTTTGTTGTTCAGTCCTACCCAGAACAGAGTTGTGTCAGAAGTGAGGTAGCATGCGTGGTGTTCCTAGCAATGAAGTCGGACCCCATAGCATTTTGGGTTTTTGAGAGGAAACCAAAGCACATCATTTTGAATCATGATATTTTCGTTGCGTTGAATGATCTACTGTTCCTGCGTCGCTTGTGATGACATCTATCTTTGTCTATCTACGCCCTAGAAAAAGTAAGTTGAAGTCCCTGCCCGGTCCCATTGCTGATGCAATAGCTGCAACTGTAGGAAAAATTTCTTTACTGAAAGAGTGGTCAGGCCTTGGAACAGGCTGCCCAGGGAAGTGGTTGGGTCACCAACCCTGGAAGTATTTAAAAGAGGTGTAGAGGAGGTGCTTAGGGACGTGGTTTAGTGGGCGTGGTGGTGTTGGGTTGACGGTTGGACTCGATGGTCTTAGAGGTCTTCTCCAACCTTAAGGAGTCTAGGATTGATTCCAAAAGAGCAGGTATGGTGGTTTGCTGTGAGGGTGGCTTTCTCTGTTTGGTGCTTGGCATGCTGTAAACTGAAGGCAGGTGAGAAAACTGCCTGCTGCTCCTCTGGCTGCCTTGATGGCTCTGGTGGTTGGCCCCGCCCGTTCCCAGGGGATTGTGGGAAGGGCGGTGGGCGATGAGCTACAGCCTCTCCTCAGGGAGCTCATTCTGCTGCTGGGCTTCTCTGGAGGCGGTGGTCTGCTGTTGCTTCAGTTGATTGCAGCTTTTGAGCTGTCTAAGCTATTTGGGTAGTCTTGTTTTGAGATTTAGGGAAGCAGAGGGGTCTGTTTAAGCTAAGGGCTTCAGGACCAGGCAAGGTTCAGCTGCATCTAGAGCAGAAAGGAGACTCGTATGCAGCTTTTCTTTTTTTTTTTTTTTCCAGGTGGGTCAATTTGTATTGGGTGTTCAGAGGTGGCAAGATGTATGGTTTTGGTTCATAATCTGGTTTGGGTTTTTATTTTATTCCAGGTGCATTGTATTGTTTTGGAATTCCTGACTTCATTGAAGATGGAACCTTGTTTTTTTCCACCAGTTTTGCTGTCTATTGCAGAAGCTGTTGACATCATCTCTGCCTAGGAGCGACTGTGAGACTATTTAGCAGGGCTTGAGGTGAGCATCTTGTATGCATCTGTCTATGGAGTTGTAGCGTTGTTCAAGAAAGCAGCAGGGACATAAGGCATCGTGTCTTTCAGCGTATGGAACGGCTCGTGGCCTTCGCCCACAGAGTATCATGTTGTCCCTAGAAGCGATGCGGCTGGCGGCCGGCCCCTCGTGGATGATAAGCGTCAGGACTTGACTTCTTTTGTGGGGCTGTAGCAGAGATCAGAGTCTGTGGGAAGGTGGGAGGTGCTCGCAGAAGCCTGGGCATAGCTGGGCAGAGCAGCTCCCGAGGAGCGGCCGACACAGGGGCTTGAGGGGTGCAACTCCAGGGCAGGAGCTGTCAGGAAGGAGCGGGGTTCCTTTGCTGGCAGTTCAGGAGAAGAGAAGGGGTTTCTAAACTTTTGGGACCAGGGGATGGTTGGGAAAGGGAGGTGTGTTCCCGAGCCTTACTGAGATGGGTTTTGCAGTTGGATTTGGGTGTCGCTGAGGTCTGTTCTGTTGGAGTGTCTGTGCAGCTGACGAGAGATACAGCAAAGTCGTGGGAGATGCAGAGTAAACCGTGCGGGCCTCCACATCACAAGGTAGAGGGCTGAACGTCAGGCAAGTCTCATGTCGGAAAGCATTAGGTATGTTAAGGTCCATCAAAAAATAGCCTCCAGGACTGGGAGGTCTCTACGGGCTGCGTTTGGGGTGCTCCTGGGGCTGCTCCCGGGGGTCTCTGGGTGCCCAGAGGATGCTCCTGAGGGTCTTGGGGTGCTTGTGGGCGTTCTTGCGGTGCTCCTGGGGGTCTCTGTGTGCTGCCAGTATGCTCCTGGGGGTCTTGGGGTGGTCCTGGGGCCCTCTGGGTGCCCGCAGGCTGCTCTTGGGAGTCTTGGGGTGGTCTTGGCGGTCTAGGGGTGCTGCGGGGCATCTAGAGGTGCCCATGGGTTGTTGCTCGGTGCCTTGGGATGCTCCTGGGGCTCTAGGTGCCGGCTCTAGGTGCCGGCTCTAGGTGCCGGTTCTAGGCCCTGGTGGTGCTGCTGGGGCGCTCCTCGTGGTCTTGCTGTGCTTCTGGGGGTTCTTCTTTTGCTCCTGGGGTCTCTCAGTGCCCGTGGGTTGTTCCTTGGGCTCTTGGGGTCTTCTAGGTGTCTCCGAGTCCCCTTGGAGTGCTCCTGGGGTGTTCCTGAGGGTCTCTGGGTGCCTCTAGGATGTTCTGGGGGTCTTGGGGTGCTCCTGGGTGTCTCTGGGTGCCCACAGGGTGCTCCTGGTGTTCTGGCGTTGCTCTTCGGGTGCTCTTGGGGGGCTCCTGGGGGTCTCTGGGTGCCCACGGGGTGTCCCCGGGGATCTTGGGGTGCTGCTGGATGTTCTTGTTGTGCTGCTGGGGGTCTCTGGGTGCCCTTGGGGTGTTCGCGGGGGTCTTGCGGCGCTCCTGGGTTTCTCTAGGTGCTCACAGGATACTCGTGGGCATCTTGGGGTGCTGCTGGATGTTCTTGTTGTGCTCCTGGGAGCCTTGGGGTGTTCTAGGTGCCTCTGGGTAGCCTTGGGGTTCCCCTGGGGTGCTCCTGGAGGATTGTGGGCAGTCCTTGTGTCTCCTGAGTGCCTGTGGGGTGCTCCTGGGGATCTCTGGGGGCCCGTGGGGTGCTCCTGGGAGTCTCTAGGTCCCCATGGGGTGTTCCTGGGGGTCTTGGGGTGCTCCTGGGTGTCTCTGAATCGTTGGTGATTTACAGCAAATAATTTGCTCTGCATCCAGAGATATTTCTGAGAAGGGATTCTTCCAGAATCTGATTCTGCTTTGTTGTTCAGTCCTACCCAGAACAGAGTTGTGTCAGAAGTGAGGTAGCATGCGTGGTGTTCCTAGCAATGAAGTCGGACCCCATAGCATTTTGGGTTTTTGAGAGGAAACCAAAGCACATCATTTTGAATCATGATATTTTCGTTGCGTTGAATGATCTACTGTTCCTGCGTCGCTTGTGATGACATCTATCTTTGTCTATCTACGCCCTAGAAAAAGTAAGTTGAAGTCCCTGCCCGGTCCCATTGCTGATGCAATAGCTGCAACTGTAGGAAAAATTTCTTTACTGAAAGAGTGGTCAGGCCTTGGAACAGGCTGCCCAGGGAAGTGGTTGGGTCACCAACCCTGGAAGTATTTAAAAGAGGTGTAGAGGAGGTGCTTAGGGACGTGGTTTAGTGGGCGTGGTGGTGTTGGGTTGACGGTTGGACTCGATGGTCTTAGAGGTCTTCTCCAACCTTAAGGAGTCTAGGATTGATTCCAAAAGAGCAGGTATGGTGGTTTGCTGTGAGGGTGGCTTTCTCTGTTTGGTGCTTGGCATGCTGTAAACTGAAGGCAGGTGAGAAAACTGCCTGCTGCTCCTCTGGCTGCCTTGATGGCTCTGGTGGTTGGCCCCGCCCGTTCCCAGGGGATTGTGGGAAGGGCGGTGGGCGATGAGCTACAGCCTCTCCTCAGGGAGCTCATGCTGCTGCTGGGCTTCTCTGGAGGCGGTGGTCTACTGTTGCTTCAGTTGATTGCAGCTTTTGAGCTGTCTAAGCTATTTGGGTAGTCTTGTTTTGAGATTTAGGGAAGCAGAGGGGTCTGTTTAAGCTAAGGGCTTCAGGACCAGGCAAGGTTCAGCTGCATCTAGAGCAGAAAGGAGACTCGTATGCAGCTTTTCTTTTTTTTTTTTTTTCCAGGTGGGTCAATTTGTATTGGGTGTTCAGAGGTGGCAAGATGTATGGTTTTGGTTCATAATCTGGTTTTGGTTTTTATTTTATTCCAGGTGCATTGTATTGTTTTGGAATTCCTGACTTCATTGAAGATGGAACCTTGTTTTTTTCCACCAGTTTTGCTGTCTATTGCAGAAGCTGTTGACATCATCTCTGCCTAGGAGCGACTGTGAGACTATTTAGCAGGGCTTGAGGTGAGCATCTTGTACGCATCTGTCTATGGAGTTGTAGCGTTGTTCAAGAAAGCAGCAGGGACATAAGGCATCGTGTCTTTCAGCGTATGGAACGGCTCGTGGCCTTCGCCCACAGAGTATCATGTTGTCCCTAGAAGCGATGCGGCTGGCGGCCGGCCCCTCGTGGATGATAAGCGTCAGGACTTGACTTCTTTTGTGGGGCTGTAGCAGAGATCAGAGTCTGTGGGAAGGTGGGAGGTGCTCGCAGAAGCCTGGGCATAGCTGGGCAGAGCAGCTCCCGAGGAGCGGCCGACACAGGGGCTTGAGGGGTGCAACTCCAGGGCAGGAGCTGTCAGGAAGGAGCGGGGTTCCTTTGCTGGCAGTTCAGGAGAAGAGAAGGGGTTTCTAAACTTTTGGGACCAGGGGATGGTTGGGAAAGGGAGGTGTGTTCCCGAGCCTTACTGAGATGGGTTTTGCAGTTGGATTTGGGTGTCGCTGAGGTCTGTTCTGTTGGAGTGTCTGTGCAGCTGACGAGAGATACAGCAAAGTCGTGGGAGATGCAGAGTAAACCGTGCGGGCCTCCACATCACAAGGTAGAGGGCTGAACGTCAGGCAAGTCTCATGTCGGAAAGCATTAGGTATGTTAAGGTCCATCAAAAAATAGCCTCCAGGACTGGGAGGTCTCTACGGGCTGCGTTTGGGGTGCTCCTGGGGCTGCTCCCGGGGGTCTCTGGGTGCCCAGAGGATGCTCCTGAGGGTCTTGGGGTGCTTGTGGGCGTTCTTGCGGTGCTCCTGGGGGTCTCTGTGTGCTGCCAGTATGCTCCTGGGGGTCTTGGGGTGGTCCTGGGGCCCTCTGGGTGCCCGCAGGCTGCTCTTGGGAGTCTTGGGGTGGTCTTGGCGGTCTAGGGGTGCTGCGGGGCATCTAGAGGTGCCCATGGGTTGTTGCTGGGTGCCTTGGGATGCTCCTGGGGCTCTAGGTGCCGGCTCTAGGTGCCGGCTCTAGGTGCCGGCTCTAGGCCCTGGTGGTGCTGCTGGGGCGCTCCTCGTGGTCTTGCTGTGCTTCTGGGGGTTCTTCTTTTGCTCCGGGGGTCTCTCAGTGCCCATGGGTTGTTCCTTGGGCTCTTGGGGTCTTCTAGGTGTCTCCGAGTCCCCTTGGAGTGCTCCTGGGGTGTTCCTGAGGGTCTCTGGGTGCCTCTAGGATGTTCTGGGGGTCTTGGGGTGCTCCTGGGTGTCTCTGGGTGCCCACAGGGTGCTCCTGGTGTTCTGGCGTTGCTCTTCGGGTGCTCTTGGGGGGCTCCTGGGGGTCTCTGGGTGCCCACGGGGTGTCCCCGGGGATCTTGGGGTGCTGCTGGATGTTCTTGTTGTGCTGCTGGGGGTCTCTGGGTGCCCTTGGGGTGTTCCCAGGGGTCTTGCGGCGCTCCTGGGTTCCTCTAGGTGCTCACAGGATACTCGTGGGCATCTTGGGGTGCTGCTGGATGTTCTTGTTGTGCTCCTGGGAGCCTTGGGGTGTTCTCGGTGCCTCTGGGTAGCCTTGGGGTTCCCCTGGGGTGCTCCTGGAGGATTGTGGGCAGTCCTTGTGTCTCCTGAGTGCCTGTGGGGTGCTCCTGGGGATCTCTGGGGGCCCGTGGGGTGCTCCTGGGAGTCTCTAGGTCCCCATGGGGTGTTCCTGGGGGTCTTGGGGTGCTTCTGGGTGTCTCTGAATCCTTGGTGATTTACAGCAAATAATTTGCTCTGCATCCAGATATATTTCTGAGAAGGGATTCTTCCAGGATCTAATTCTGCTTTGTTGTTCAGTCCTACCCAGAACAGAGTTGTGTCAGAAGTGAGGTAACATGCGTGGTGTTCCTAGAAATGAAGTCTGACCCCATAGCATTTTGGGTTTTTGAGAGGAAACCAAAGCACATCATTTTGAATCATGATATTTTCGTTGCGTTGAATGATCTACTGTTCCTGCGTCGCTTGTGATGACATCTATCTTTGTCTATCTACGCCCTAGAAAAAGTAAGTTGAAGTCCCTGCCTGGTCCCATTGCTGATGCAATAGCTGCAACTGTAGGAAAAACTTCTTTACTGAAAGAGTGGTCAGGCCTTGGAACAGGCTGCCCAGGGAAGTGGTTGGGTCACCAACCCTGGAAGTATTTAAAAGACGTGTAGAGGAGGTGCTTAGGTGCGTGGTTTAGTGGGCGTGGTAGTGTTGGGTTGGCCATAGAGTGCCCCAGCTTCCTTGATCAGGTTGTCCACCTCGGTGCAAATTAGCACCCTCTTGGACAACCTTCCAGTAAGAAGAGTGTATTAGTGTTCCCGCTTATAATGCTTTGACAAGAGGCAACGAGCACAAACTGAAATACACGAAACTCCATTTAAACATACGTAAAAGATTTTTGCTGTGAGGGTGGTCAAACACTGGCACAGGTTGCCTGGAGAGGTTGTGGACACTCCACCCTTGGAGGTACTCGAAATCTGACTGGACACAGCCCTCAGCGCCCTGGATGCGCTCCTCGCCCGCCTCGACCACCGCAAAGTCAAGATCTGTGAGTGCGACCCTTCCCGGCTTTGCGTGGCAGTGCTTGCTTCATTATTCATTTGTTTGTTTGTTTAAAAAAGGTAAGAAAGAGGGAAAATTAAGCATTCCCCCCCCCTCCCGCCCTTCCCGCGTTCAGGTGGCGGGGGCACCCCCGGCCTCTCGCCGCGGCTCCTCCCGGGCCCCGCCGGTGCTTGCCGGCTGCAGAGCGGCGCTGCCCGTACCCCTCCTGCTGACCCCGGCCCCGAGCTCCGTCCGGCAGCTCTGGCGCTGGCTGCCGCCTGGGCAGGGCGCTGTCAGCGTGCGGGGCCGGTGGCTGCCGGTGCTTCCCCAGTGCCTCTCTCTGGCAGAAACCTGGTTCGGTGGGGAGAGGGTGTCTGCGGCGGGGGCGGAGGGGAGCTGGCTGGCTGTCAGGACCTCCAGCGCGGGGAGGTTTTAGCTGGGAGATGGCGCGGTGATCCTGCGGGAGGGCTGGGTGGGTTTGTGTATGTGTTTATGCCGGGTTTGCGCTAGACTTCGGATCAGCCGGGCTTCTGACAGTTCAGCCCACATGCCTGGTTAATTCTTTTGTTATGTGCATGGGAAGACCTCAGTAAATAGAAACCTGGATAGACTTTGCAGCTGGTTTTGTACCTCTCGGTTCTCCTGAGCTTCCGTTCTGTGTGCAGAACCGATCCCAAGTTTGTATTTGCAACTTCGTCCAGAGCACAAGCAGCAAGATCCAGGTTCGGCCTCGGATTCCCAAATAGCGGCAGTACGGGGAGGTTCTTGTTAAGTTTCTTTCTGAGCCTGTAAAGCGGTCCTCAGAAGCGACTAACTGTACAGCTAGACAGCTATAGGAAAAGTTTTTTCTGAGCTTGGTCCGACTTTGGAGAAAGGATCCTGTAAAACTTGTATCGGTTAAATGGAGTTTCATTTGTGCGTGTCCTAGCTCCCCACAGAGTAAGTGAAAGATGGCTTGCAACATCAGCTTAGCTTTCTCCATGTGTTGGAAACATTCAGGCATCCAAAGAACTGTGTTGCAACTTCTGTGGCAGCTGTGTAAGGTATAAGCCTAGCCTGAATAGGTTGCTGCTCAGAGACCACTGATAGCTTTCTTTTAGACTGAAGTACAAAGCCTGCTTTGCATATGGCATACTTATGAACAAAATTGATAAGGAAAGCCTTTCGCAGATAAGAGTCAAAGAGTATGAATCCTGTATGGGTAACTTACCTATTTCATTGCAGAATTATTCTTTATGGTAGACTTCAGTATACGGTTCCTCCAAAGGAGGAAACCATCGTCATCCTTAGCGAAAGGCTATTTCTGTGGTTTGTAAGGGTTAGGGTAAAGTTTTGTGATAACCAGTTTGACTTTTTTGGTGCTTTGGTAACTGCTTGGCAAACTTAAGGAGCTTTTCTTCCTCACCAGGACAGGCATATCCTTTTCTGCCGATATAGTTATGTTAGTTTGGCATGGCATGGTGCAGTCAGACTTGAAATGGGAATGTTTTGTTACTGTGGATACCTTCAGCATGGTGGTATATTACATTGATGCCCTGATAGGAAGCAGTATTTATTTATCTCTATTTTAAATAGGGAGCTAATTATTACTGTATGCTGATGCAACGCATCTAAAGGGAAGGGTGAAATGAGGCTAGTGCTGCACTGTGCAAACCCTGAAATTTTACATGGGTCAGACATTTAGTTATTGTATTCTCTCTTGGTCATCGTTTTGCACAAGTTATATATTTACTACATTTTTTTTTTTTATTGCAATTCAGTTCTTTGAGCTAAGCCTGTTATTGCTTTTAATTTGATGATCTTTGCTCTTGTCATTGCAATTCCCAAAATTGGACGCAGTTCTTATGTTTGGCTTTCTCCATTTGGTTTTCAATTCTTTGGTAAGTAGCATCTCTGCTGTCAAATTTAATTTTGTTGCTTAACAGCTGCTTAATTGCTGCTGCTAATATTTACTTTTCAAAGATCTCCTTTATTAAAGTCCACAAGAATTAATGACGATTTCTTTCTAATATATATATTTTTAATTGTATGAAATGCAGCCTCCTTGTAAAGGAAGATTATTTTATTTGCGTATCGGTCGCAAGGAATTGATGTGTAGGCTAAGCATAGTGACATGAAGTTGCATATAAAGACATGTCAATGCTCTTCTTATATGCTTTCTACATATTGTAATCTAGCCAAGGAGGTTGGGTGGGATGATCGGTTGTAGTTAGCGTCATGAACGTCTCTATAATGCAAGCCGTCAAGGCTCGTCTGCAAGTTTAACCCCGTTGCTGACATTAAAGGGAAATATCTGCAAAGCAACGAGAATGGTTTAATAATGCTGGCTTTGTTTGGGAACAATGACAAGGGGGATTTTTCCTTCCCATTTTTGAAGATACAGAAGCTTCATGGAGGAAACGGTTTGCTGTAGCGGGACTGTAAGAACAACAAGGATTGTAAACAAATTTAATTGCTTTCCCATTTACTAGATTCCTATTGCTCATAAACCTTTTCTTGTGGGGAAAAATGTTGTAAACGACTGTATGTCTTGTGGTGCACAGGCAGATGCAGCATGATGTTGTATCAGATGACTTAAGTATTTTGCTCTAGCTTTCAGGATGAGGGGGTAGGACATTGTACACCTGCTTTTCAAATCATGGGTAATTTCTACTTGAATAAATTGCTTTTGTTCTCTTTTTGGGGCCCAGACAATAATTTCCTCTTGGAACCAAAGGTCCCAGGGTGACTTTTGTGATCCCAGCGTGATCCTATATGGGAAGGACGAGAAGAGGACTAGCAAACTTCAAATCTGGGTCACAACCACTTCTTGGGAAGTAGCTGCAGACTAGCAGCTGGTATAAGCTACGCTACGTATGTCCCTGGTGCTTGGGAAAGTACGTACTTTGAAAATGTGAGGGTTTTTTCTTCTGTGTATTATCATCATTTTGTTTCCAAGTAAAATTATCCTTCAGATAACAGGGGTCTGTTAGTGTTTGTTTCTCACTGAGCATGGGTGGGGGTGTGAGGGAGGGAAAGCAGGCAGAACAAAGCTCTTTGTCTTCAGTTAGTCATTTCGTTACAGTCATGGACTGTGCTTGCTTGTCTGGCTGTACGGTGCGTCCTTGTGTGTGTGCAGGATCCATATGCTCCTAGACTGGAGTACTAGTAGGTAAATGTGTCTTGAATGATCTCTGCTGTTTCTCTTCTGTTACATATTCTTGATGTCCTGTAGTGAACGCATTAGTTTAAGTACATCCTTTCATGGCACCACCTGTGAAGGAACTTTCTGATGTGGCAAACTGGTCAATGGTGTGCTGCATTGCAGTGGGTGCTACGTCTTTGCAACCCTTACTAGGGGGAAGCTTCCTCAGCTATCAAGAGTGACTGGATTTCTGGCACGCCCTTCAACTGGGAGGCCTGCTTTCCAAGGCTTTTGTGTTGGTGTGCCACAGGCGCTCAGAGAGTTTAGTTTCATGTACTTCAGGATATTGAAGGTAGCTTTCAGTTGTAGGTGATCTTAGTGATGCTTTTTCCAGGGTTCACTGCTGAGGATGAGGTTCACTGGAATGGTTCAGCTCTCTCTGGTTTGGTTTGGCTGTCTCAAATTTTCCATTTACAGTGGTAGAAAAGCCTCTGTTTATGTCCCCCAACTGAGAAACTTGTGTGTCTGACTCTATTTCAATACAAGCATAATTTTAAGGCCATTCAGTAAAATGCTTTCCTGACATGTATTTGAGCTTTGCACGATGAGCAGGGTGTTGTGCCATAAGAAGGGACATCAAAATAGGATGAGACATGTCCCTATGGGACCGATGACTGGTTTATAACTTATGGTGGGGGAGGCACTAATGGCTCAAAGTGGTTTATAAAATTCAAGTGCAGTATGCAGTACTCGTGACCTTAGTTTAACTGCACTAGCCAGGTCTAGGGAATGAATTAGATTCGGTACTTTTTTATACAGTCTTTCATCAGGTTTTCATTAAGCTTATGTGTGTTGCTGTTTTGCGTGGTGTTTTGTCATATGTTTCCAGCATCCGGCTGCCGTAATACGGTTTACACCATCGAACTTGCCTAACAGCTTTTCATCTTCTAGCAGCGTGCATCTGTAGCTGTGACCTAGCATTAGGTGATGTAGTTTTCGTCACTTCCAGTTCTTAAACGTCAGGGTGGGTGAGGACAAGTGCCTTTTTGAAGTGATCAGAGCTCATCAGGATGGCAGCAGAGAAATCTTGCGTGAATTACAAGGCCAGCTCTTGGGAAACCCTCTGAGGCCTTAAACAGTCATTGTTTTTATAGGGCATGAAGGAGGACATTTTTTCCATTGATATTTGTCTTCTACCATCTGCAGGTACTTATGCAAAAATTAATATTGCTGTTCTTTTCTGTGAATCCTAATGGTTCGACGTCCTGGAAGGCTGTCCCTTCTATCTTCTGTGCTATTTATTTTTAGTCTTTCTGAAGAGATTGTTTGAGAGAAATGCTGGGAGGTTAACCTAATGACAACTTCTGGTTCAGTTTCTGCAGTAGTAGGATGGGGTTTGGCCAGTTGTACCTCCTATTCTGACAAGAAGAAACTGATCCTGTGGGAGGGAGGAAATGCTACCTCCTAATTAACGTTGTTGTTGTTTAAAATCCTTCGGTGTTTGGTTTTAAAGGCACAGCATAATCATTTGATGTTCATGCAGAACGTGAATACATATGTATGTATTTTTTTCAAGTTAAAGCACTTTAATGAAAGAGAGCTGGGGGGATGGAGAGTATGGCTTTCTATTTGTCTGCATGTTGTAAGGACAATCCAGTTTACACTTCATCTCCTGCTATTTTGTTCAGTAAGTATTTTCCACTCTTTGTGTGTAAGGCAGTACTGGAGCACGTTTCCTGCTTTAGCCGAACGGGAAGCTTTATTCAGCTTATTCCTAGGGAAACCCCTCCTCCACCCCTCGCCTCCAAAAGTGAGCATTATTCGAGACAGTACCAGCAGCAGGCAGGAGATGAACGGGCTGGCTGACGTTCTGGGATTTCTATAGCTTCTGATGTAAGGAAAGAGCGTACGAGATATCTGTCATCTTGTAATAACAAGAAGAAACCTTCGTTAGAAAAGTTTAGGAGAAAACCCCAAACCAATGAAAACACCACCCCAACAACAACAAAAAAACAAACAACCACCAAAACCAACCACCAAAACCGTGGTGTGCTGTTGAGGAAGCTTTGGTGAGAAGGGACTGACTGTCACGGGAAAAATTCTGTTCTGACAGTATTTGGGAGCTACAGTTTGGCTACGATACTCTACAGATGCTTCAAGTGACCGCATGCGATGGTACTTCTCTCTGTTGCTGTGTAATACGAAGATTCAGCGGCAAAGTTCAAACCATGTTAAACAGTTAATTGCTAAGTTCCCCTAGGAAAAAAAGAAGGTATTTTCTCTTTTACCCTGTTGTAATTATTCAGATTGCTGCTCAGAAGCAATATAACTCTTGTTTTATTTAGCTAGTGCAAGACTAATTATCTGTGGAAATTCAACCTGATCCAAAGGAGATTTCGTTTGAAATAAGCAGGAAGAAAGTCCGAGTTAGAAAAAGATTTCCCATGGGCATGGTGGGCCAAGTCGCTGTCCTGCTGCGTGGCAAAGCTCCAGCTGAATTCAGTTTGATGAGGGTTTGGCTTGCCGTTTTGAAAACAGTTGACACTCTTTGGCTGAAATTTAGAGCTGCTTTGTACATTGCTCGGAACCTATTATACGCCACCTATGAACATTTATTTCCGTAGATCGTATGAGATTGGCTTGATCGTTCAGGAGAATGGTGTTTAGGAGAGGTAGTTAATGAATTAAACATACTTGTATTTAGTTGTTTTTAATTAGGATTTATTTTGAAGGTTCCTAGATAGTTTAGGATACAATAAAATGTCCTCAGAAGTTTCTCTTCCTATTAGTATTGGCACAGTCTCAGCTTGGTTGAGCGCGAGCTAGTAATCTTGGTCTTGTGGGCTTCTCTCCTAAGCTGCTAATATGAAGCTTCTGCAGAAGAGGCACTTTTTTGGGTGAACCTATTAACAAACATAAAACAACACAGTGGAAAGCCACTGAAATTCCTCAAAACCTAAATTCCGTCCTGGAATTTAAACCAGCCTCTAATGAGTGGAGAGTCAGATGAGGCTTTCAAGGGGGATGGGGAGCAGATGATCCCACACGTGCTTAAGTGATTCCTGCACCTTCCTCTGAAGCGTTTGGTGCCGGCTGCCATCAGCTGGATGCTGCGCTTAACGTTGCCAAGGCCAGATTCACTATGGTAATTCCTGGCCTTTTTCCGTATTTCTGGGTGAAGGAGGGGCGATTTCCCTTTCCTCATCTTTCTTTTTTTCCCCCCTGCATGTTCAGATACATGATACGATAAATGAGGGTATGTGCTTCGGTTCCTGTTGTCAGGAGTGTTAGTGCAGCACAAACCGAAAGGGAGATTGAGAAATAGAAGGAATTAAAAAATGCACATCGAACGCTTGGCAATTATGCAAGGTCCCAGTTCCTTTTGTAGTAGTAAACTGGCTATCAGCAGGCGAGATCAAAGCTGTCCACCCTAACAGTTAACAAGATCAATTAAACATGGTAATTAAATGTTGTTCTCGGCTGTAGGTTTGACAGGAAACTGGTTGGGTGGCAGTCTCCGGAGAGCTTGGATGACACGCCACTTAAGAGACTAGAACAAATATCTTTCTACCTGTGGGTTAAGTACAGATTAATGTGGGTGGACTTTGCAAGTGGTTTGTATTTATATCGTACCGTGTTTTAGTTGGGCAGGGCTTCTTCTGGCTTCAGGCTGTCGTGTTTTTTTTTCTTTGTCATTTGTGAATGATGGTGTTTTATATTAGGTTGGTTTTATTTATTTATTTATTGGCCTCTTGTCCTTTAATCAGCGTTGTACATAGGGGATTTCGTTGCCCTTTGAGGCCTTATGACTAGTTAGAACGTTTAAGGTCCTACCGAATGTGGTTGAGCGTGCGTCACGGTGCAGTCTGGAGGCACGGCAGTTACGCCTGCAGAGAGAGACAGCGCCGAGTGACTGCTTTGCCGTAACGCTTGGTAATTTCCCTCTTGGAGCCACTGGTCTACACGCTTTCTAGGTTAAGACCTGGGGTTTTTTTTTCCTTTCCTCTTCTCTTCTCGTCCGCCTTTTCTTTAGTAGCTCAGGCTCCCCACCCCGGGTGTGCTCTGAGCTGCCTCTCCATCTCCAGTCCTGCCCGCTCTGAGGGGCGACAGTTCCAGTGTCCGCTCTGCACCTGGCCACCCGTGTCGTGCCTGGTGAAACTGGCCTTGGGCACCTCCCCGTCCTCAAATACAACGCTCTCTGCATGCCTGATGGTTGGTAGGGTTTGAGAGGAAGGAGGTGAGGGGGTGGGAGGCAGAGACAGGAGAGGGTGAAATCTGGTGGAGCTTTTGGCTTTCTCATGACAACCCCTTCTCACCCCTCCATTTCAGACCCCTCGGTGTTAGCCCCCACGTTAGGCCCTCGCGGCTGGGGTTGTGGCACCGTGGTGATAGTCTTAATCCTCTCTGAGTATGTCCTTTTGTTCATTTTTAACGCCTCCCTTCTAAACACAGAGATGTCCATGGCTCTGTTATGGGAGTATAAACCAAGAGCAAAACTGTTAATGTTAATCTTAATCAACATTAATTTTTAAAGTGGTATCATCCTGTGTATAGCCCTCACCCAGAACTGGGTTAAAAGACCAGTTAATAAGAAACCAGAATGATGAAGCTAGTGAGTGGGTGTTTGATTGGAGGAGATCAAGATGTATGTGTTTTAATTTAAGAACACTATGGTGATAGATAGTTTGTTGTGGATTCTATATTGCTCGCTTCTGTAATTTTAAACAATGCAGATTTGTTGCTTAGAAGTTAGATAACTAACAGGTGTGTGTTTGTAATTGTGTGGAGTAGTAATTAATTATAAGCTGTGTGTTTTAGAGGTAGTGAGCTATGGAAACTACAAACAAACGTGGTCCAAGCATGGCTTAGGGACAAATTGCGACCCTATAAGGTAAAAGAGGAAATAAGCTCATGAAGAGTTCACTACCCTGCCGACCACCAGAGACCACCCGAGACCCCCAAGAAGACCCTAAAGGCTTTAGTGCGCATGTGTTTAAGATGATGTAATATTATAAGTAGTTCTCGGAAATGTAATGAATATGTAACAAGGAAATTTAAATTATGTATGAGAAGCATGGATATAAACAGAAAGGTGACTAGACCAGGTGTGCTTGATTTGTGGCAAGTCCACCGAGCACCCAGGCCTGAATAAAACAATATCTCTCCTGAGCGTGTGGAATTGGTTACTTGCACGCCGGGCACGAATCCGCTTTTCGGACAACAGTTTTTGGCGACCCAGGTGGGACTGCTGTGAAGCCTTGCCCGGATCGACTCGCCGGCTCTCGGTGGGGACACTCTGCTCTCCGGACTCCAGCGCGCACCGACCTTTTGATCGGGGACTCCGTGAGTATTCTCCCCGACCAGAGCAGGTGAGCGACTCAACGGTGCAACGCTAAGGTAAATGAGATATTGTTCTGGAGTATAAAACTGTGCATGCATTTGGTAAGGAATTGTGGCCACAGGTAAAGAGGTATATTCATATGCGTTTGACAGTGACGACTGGAGTATATGAAGTTGTAGGCGCCAGGGGTAAACCGGTATATTCATATGCGTTTGACGGTGACGACTGGAGTATATGAAGTTGTGGTTAAGAACGTTCTTTTTTGGTAAAGATATGGGAGCTCAACCATCAAAAGTAATACCTTGTTCCCCCTTAGGATGCATCGTTAAACACTGGGGAAAATTTGGGGGTGATCCTTTGAGAAAGGATAAATTAATTGACTAGATGGTGGCCAATGTACAAATTGGAAGATGAGGAAAAATGGCCAGAATTGGGAACCTTGCAATATAATACTATTTTACAGTTAATGTTATTTTGTAGAAGACAAGGAAAATGGGATGAGGTACCTTATGTAGATTTGTTTTTTTCTTTGAGAAATGATCATGAAATTTGGAAAAAATGTAAGCTTTTAGATTCGGATTCTAATGTGGTGATGATGATGATGATGGAAAATAAGGAACCAAAAGCGCATTGTTGTTCTGCATGTAGCATAGGAAAACGGTGTTTAAAACTAGGAGAAGAAGAGGAGGATACACAAATGTTAGTACCACCAAGTAAAAATGAAACTTCTGAAACCGAAGCAAGAGGAAGCAATACTTTTAGTCCGATAGCTGGCAGGACTAGAACCCAGCAAGGGTCTGTATTGTTAGCACCCCTTCGCCAGGCAGTGGGCCCAAGGGGGGAGCCAGTATTTGTGAAAGTACCATTTACAACTTCTGATTTAATGAATTGGAAAGAGTTAGCAGGATCATACAGAGAGAATCCAGAAAAGGTGTATAGATCCTTTCGAACAATTATTGAAAATCATAATCCAGATTGGAAAGATATTCAAATTCTTTTGAATAATTTGTTTACTCCTGAAGAAAAGAGGGTAGTATTAGAAAAAGCAAATATGGAAAATGAAAGAATAAATGCAAGAGAAGGTCCTGCTCATTTTATGCCAACTCAAGACCCAAATTGGAATCCTAATAGTAATGATGGGAAATTGATGATTAAACGGTATCAACAATTAATTTTGTATGGAGTAAAGAATGGAATATCCCGCCCAAAGAATTTGGCGAAATTGACTCAAATAATTCAGGGAAAAACAGAGGACCCATCCACCTTTTATGAACGATTATGTGAGGCAGCTAGGAAATGGACAGACTTAGATCATCCTGAGAGTGATGAGAACAGAGCAATATTTACTACTTTGTTTGTAGGGCAAGCTGCTCCAGATATTCGAAAGAAATTGCAGAAAGTGGATGGGATTACAGGAATGACTATATCACAGCTAATTGAAATTGCTTATAAGGTGTATAACAATAGGGAAGAGGAGGAAAAGAAAAATCAGGAAAAAGAAAAAATAAAAGATAGGAAACAAAAAGCTGCTATTTTAGCAGCTGCTTTTGTAAATGCCCAAGGATCAGCTGGAGGAAGAGGCAGAAGATATTTGAGAGGTAGAGGTAGAGGGTATTTGAGAGGAAAAGGCAGAGGAGGTAGAGATATGTTTAAACAATATACCCCATTAGGATTTAATCAATGTGCTGTATGCAAGAAACAGGGACCCTGGAAGAGTGAGTGTCCAGAGAACAAAGGAGCAGTCGTGACTCAGTCACAGCAGATACCACCTGAAGCTGATTTACTTATGATGGGAGGAGATTCTGAATGATGGGGACCGGGGGTAGAAAATGATATTTTCCCAGCTGAGCCCCTGGTTCCAGTAAAGCTGGGAGATGAAGTAGTCGATTTTTTAGTAGATACTGGAGCAAAATATTCTGTTATAAATACATGTAAAGGACCAATGAGTAAATTTAATGTATCTATTGTTGGGGTCACGGGAAAGAAGGAGATAAGGCCTTTTTTGAAACCTTTAAAATGTAAAATTGGAGGAAAAACACTGATGCATGAATTTTTATATATACCGGAATGCACCATGCCTCTCTTAGGACGGGATTTATTGAATAAATTGGGAGCACAAATCAACTTTAAAAAAGGAAGAATCCAAGTTCATTTTCCTGAAGCTAATGCCTGGCAAGCCCAAGTTTATTTATTACAGACAAACACAGATGAATCTGAAGAAATTCCAGAAGAGCTTAAAGATGCAGTTTACCCTTTTGTTTGGGCAACAGAGAAACCAGGAAGAGCGAAAAATGTGGAACCGGTAAAAGTTGAATTGAAAACAGGAGCTCGACCGGTAAGAAAGAAACAGTATCCTATTAGTATAGAAGCCAGAAAAGGTTTGGAACCAATAATAAATAATTTTCTTAAATACGGACTTTTAAGAGAATGTCAATCTGATTATAATACTCCTGTCCTTCCAGTGAAAAAGCCGCATAACCAAGGATACAGGCTGGTCCAAGATTTAAGAGCAATAAACCAGTTAGTGGTGGACATTCATCCAATAGTCCCTAATCCATATACGCTGTTAACAACTATCAATGAATCAAATGCATATTTCTCTGTTATAGATTTGAAAGACGCTTTCTTTTGTATACCTCTGGAAGAAAACAGCCAAAAGATTTTTGCTTTTGAATGGGAAGATCCGTCGACTGGGAGGAGGACTCAGCTCTGCTGGACCGTGCTGCCACAAGGGTTTAAAAATAGCCCAACCATCTTTGGAGCAGCTCTGAATAAGGAACTGGAACAGTGGTCCGGTAAGGAAGATCAAATCACCCTCCTTCAATATGTTGATGACATCCTATTGGGAGCAGATACTATTGAAATCTGCAAAGAAAAGACTGTCAGCCTCCTAAACTTTTTGGGAATGGCCGGGTATAGGGTGTCAGAGAAGAAAGCACAAATTGCAAAACAAACTGTAATTTATTTGGGGTTTGAGATTTCCCAAGGACAGCGAAGATTGGGAAATGGTGGAAAAGAAGCCATTTGCAGGATGGCACCCCCTCAATCTAAAAGAGAGTTGAGAGGATTTTTAGGAATGGCTGGATGGTGTCGCCTTTGGATTCCAAATTATGGTTTGATGGCAAAACCACTGTATGAGGCAACCAAAGGCCCTGAAGAATTGTTAGAATGGACTCCAGAGTGCCGAAAAAGTTTTGATGACATTAAACAGACTTTAATGAAAACTCCAGCTTTAGGACTTCCAAATCTGACCAAACCCTTTGAGCTATTTGTGCATGAGAAGAGACATGTAGCTATGGGGGTTTTGACTCAACTTTTGGGAGACTGGAAAAGACCAGTGGCTTACTTTCCCGAACAATTAGATAAAGTAAGCTCAGGATGGCCTAGCTGCTTGCGGGCAGTTGCGGCAACAGTTCTCATCATTCAAGAAGCTAGAAAATTGACATTGGGACAGAAAATAACGGTTCACGTCCCGCATGCGGTACTTGCAGGACTGGAACAAAAAGGACATCATTGGCTAACCCCTAGTCGTTTGTTACAATATCAGGCTTTGTTAGTGGAACAAGACGACATCATTTTGAAAGTGAGTACAATTTTAAATCCTGCCTCTTTAATGCCAAGTGAAAAAGAGAGTGATCTTAACCATGATTGTTTACAAGTTATCGAACAGGTGTATGCCAGCAGGCCAGATCTGAAAGATGCCCCTCTCCAAACTCCGGATGAAGAATTATTTACTGATGGAAGCAGCTTTGTTGTAAAAGGAGAAAGGAGGGCTGGTTATGCCGTGGTAACTTTAACTGAAGATCGAGAAGTAAAAGCATTACCTCCAAATACATCCGCCCAGAAAGCAGAAATTATAGCCCTCACAAAAGCCTTAAATTTGGCTAAAGGTAAAAGAGTTAACATCTATACAGATTCTAAATATGCTTTTGGAGTTGTGCATGCTCATGGAGCAATATGGAAGGAGCGAGGACTTTTATCTGCTAGCGGTACCCCTATAAAATACGGAACCGAGATTTTGAATTTGTTGGAAGCAGTACAGAAACCTAAAGAAGTTGCGGTGATTCATTGTAAAGCTCATCAAAAAGGGGACTCAAAAGTAATACAAGGAAATCGAAAAGCAGACGAGGCTGCTAAACGTGTAGCATTAAATACTATGATTTATGTTTTAATTCCATCAAAAGAAATTCAGGTGGAATCCCCAAATTATAATGAGAAAGAAAATAAATTAGCTATGTTATTACATTGTAAGAAGAATGATCGAGGATGGTGGATAACTTCACATGGACAATGTATAGTAACCCCTGAAATTATGAAGAAATTAATGGTCAAAACCCGTGCTGAAACACACATGGGAGCAGAGGCAATGGTGGAATCAGTAAGACGATAGGCGATAGGAACCAAAATGTTATTGATTGCTAAAAGTGTGAGTAATAAATGTGAGATTTGTCTTAGGAACAATCCGAAAATAGAAATCCGACCCCCTCCTGGAGAGGTAAAAAGAGGCATAACTTCCGGTGAGTATTGGCAAATAGATTTTTCAGAGTTACCGCGATGTAACCAATACCGATATCTATTGATACTGGTAGATACCTTCTCTGGATGGCCGGAAGCTTTCCCGTGTCGAACCAACAAGGCAAAAGAGGTTGTAAAACATTGGTTGAAAGAAATAATTCCAAGGTTTGGAGTCCCTTTAGGAATATCCTCAGACAGAGGTCCACATTTTGTAGCAGAGGTTGTTAAAAACATGAGTAAGACATTAGGGATTAAGTGGGATCTCCATACCCCTTGGAGACCTCAATCTAGTGGGCAGGTGGAAAGGATGAATCAAACATTGAAAAGACAAATTTCTAAAATATGTCAGGAAGCTCAATTGAAGTGGATCGAAGCCTTACCACTTGCCTTGTTGAGAATTAGGGTGACCCCTAGAGCTAAAGAAAAAGTGAGTCCATTTGAAATTTTATATGGAAAACCTTATAGTGTTAATTTGACAGGAGGATCAGAACAAATGCATGTAATAGGAGAAAAAGTATTAACTGAATATCTTTTATCTTTGAGTAAGGTGTTGAATTCTTTGCATAAGTATGTCCTTTTGAAGACACCTTTACCTCTTGAATTTCCAGTACACTCATTTAATCCAGGGGATCAAGTTTATTTGCGAACGTGGAAGGACGACCCTCTTGGAGAAAAGTGGAAAGGACCTTTCCAGGTGCTGTTAACAACAAACACTGCTGTGAAACTGGAAGGAATAGATTCTTGGATTCATTATACGAGGATTAAGAAAATTCCACCTGGACTGTGGACATCTGTATTTAAGGAACCATTGAAGTTAACTTTGCGGCGTGTTCAATGAGATACTGGAGATGCTGCTAAATTAGTGTAACAATTTGATTATTGAACAGAATTAAATCAGAGAGAGAGGGAAGATGTGGAATGTGTTGTTGTTAATAATAACGATCAGTCAGATTGATTCTCAATTTTTGTTACCAAAATGGGATAGAAATCGAAATATCTGGGAACTTTTAGCCCGAGAAGTAACCAACATGTCTTCCTTTTGTATTTCAGCCGAGAATTCTGTGGGAGGGATGTATAGTTCTTGTTTGGTAGGAGTACCAACCCCATTGGAATTGATGAAGAATTATACAATGTTTCAAAGTTTTGATATTAAATTAACTTATCGTAGCATTTATAGTTTAGGAAAAACAACTAGAGTTAAGGAGAGAGGGATGTTAAGAGTCAAGGTGCGAGGAATGCTTCCAGCTGGGCATTGTGTTAAATTTATAAATTGCACTTCTAAATGTGAAAATTTAACGCGTTTACAACCTCCTTTGAGATGTAACTCCACTCAACTTCAGAGTTATGCCTGGGCTCATACTAAATTACCCCTTGGATGGTTTTTGTTGTGTGGACGAATAGCATATTCCTATATTCCAGCGAATGTGACCGGAGGTCCGTGTTCAATAGGGAGGATAGCTCCGCTGCTGGTAGACAAAAAGGACTTAGAACATGGTGCACGAACTAAAAGGAGCGTACATCAGATACCAGAGAATTGTGACTCGCGAGTCACTTTATACAGTTCAAGTGAGATGTCAGCTGCAGCTATCCTAGCACCCGGAGTTGGAGTAGCTATGAATTATCACACCATAAAACGGATTACTTGTGCTTTAGTAAAAGACATAAATTATACCTCCCAAGCACTTTCGGCTATTGATACCGAAATGACACAAATAAGAGAAGCTACCCTTGAAAACAGGGCTGCAATTGACTATTTACTTTTAAGACACAATCATGGTTGTGAAGAATTTAAAGGAATGTGTTGTTTTAATTTGAGTGATAATTCACAGTTAGTAGAGAAGAAAATTCA
This sequence comes from Calonectris borealis, assembly GCF_964195595.1. Taxonomy (NCBI): domain Eukaryota; kingdom Metazoa; phylum Chordata; class Aves; order Procellariiformes; family Procellariidae; genus Calonectris; species Calonectris borealis. The sequence continues at coordinate 164,377 of NW_027441467.1, read as the reverse complement.
ACAATTAAAAGATTTGGCATATGGGTTTAAAGAACGGGAAGGATTAGATTTTTCTTGGTTGTTCTCGTGGCTTCCAAATTTAAATTGGCTTAGACAATTATTTTTGTTTGTGGTACGGATCGTTATTTTAATTATGATTACATGTTGTATGATTCAATTTGTATCTTTTTGTAGAAAATAAGTATTATGAGACTCATGATGCTTAACATCGTAAGTCTCAAAGGGGGGAATTGTTAATGTTAATCTTAATCAACATTAATTTTTAAAGTGGTATCATCCTGTGTATAGCCCTCACCCAGAACTGGGTTAAAAGACCAGTTAATAAGAAACCAGAATGATGAAGCTAGTGAGTGGGTGTTTGATTGGAGGAGATCAAGATTATGTGTTTTAATTTAAGAACACTATGGTGATAGATAGTTTGTTGTGGATTCTATATTGCTCGCTTCTGTAATTTTAAACAATGCAGATTTGTTGCTTAGAAGTTAGATAACTAACAGGTGTGTGTTTGTAATTGTGTGGAGTAGTAATTAATTATAAGCTGTGTGTTTTAGAGGTAGTGAGCTATGGAAACTACAAACAAACGTGGTCCAAGCATGGCTTAGGGACAAATTGCGACCCTATAAGGTAAAAGAGGAAATAAGCTCATGAAGAGTTCACTACCCTGCCGACCACCAGAGACCACCCGAGACCCCCAAGAAGACCCTAAAGGCTTTAGTGCGCATGTGTTTAAGATGATGTAATATTATAATTAGTTCTCGGAAATGTAATGAATATGTAACAAGGAAATTTAAATTATGTATGAGAAGCATGGATATAAACAGAAAGGTGACTAGACCAGGTGTGCTTGATTTGTGGCAAGTCCACCGAGCACCCAGGCCTGAATAAAACAATATCTCTCCTGAGCGTGTGGAATTGGTTACTTGCACGCCGGGCACGAATCCGCTTTTCGGACAACAAAACCATTTACACCATTACAGTGGTGGAAGTGAGAGTATCCAGGTATTACCTGAAATAAAAAAATCTCAAAGGAATTCACTTTAATGTATATCTGTGGCTGAGTTCTTACAACTTTTGAACTTATAGGACATTTTAATGTTTCAGTAGGTTTAATTTCCCTAAATCTACAGGTGAGCAGCAGCTCTGTTTTAATCTGAAATTTAACATCTTGACAGCCAGTAGATCTATTAAGTTACTTGATTGGATATTCCTTTTACTGTAATCAGGCTGTAGTCTAACTAAGCAAATTTTGGTTAATCTAAGATTGTAATTTTTTAATTAACTTTGCTCCTACTTTTCAGAGATTAGGACTATAACAGATGCCTCCTGAAGTGAATTGGAACTATGGATGCTATCTGAAGAACTGAGCCACTTAATATTTCTACTAGCAATAAATACTAATGTAAATCATAATGGAAAGGTGATAAAGTAGAGATTTCAAGCATATTGAGTAGTAGCGACAGTGGTGATTTTTTATTTTATTTTTTTTCTGGTTGAATGGCCAAGTGGAAAATGAAAACAAGAGACTTCTCCAGAATATTCTAAATGGTAACGTATTGTACCTGAATGCTCTTCTTTCTCCTTGCTCCTCCCAATTTTTTTCCTTTTTAGTATCAAAATGCTGGCTACAGAAGAGCTCTCATCAATTTTCAAGTGGTGGGATAAATATTGCTGCTCACTGGCTTACATATATTCTCCTGTGTCTGGTTGTTACACTGGTAAGCTTTCTCAACAGCTTGGGTTTGAGTAAGAAAGCAAGCTTAGTCTTTCTCCTGGCAAAGAGACATCTGTCTTCTGTTTTCTCCTTTGGCAAGTTTTGGCTTTTGGCAACAGATGGAGTTTGCTTACGGGAAGCTCAGCAGGACCTGAGAGGGGTGCTTTGTGGGTTATCTCTAGTGGCACCTTTTGTAGCTGTTGTATGGGAGGAAAGAGCTCCCAAGTGAGCGGTGTTGGCTTTCCCTTCCTATTCGGCATCTAGTTGATGCTAAGTGGCTTGAAAAACCAAGTGATGTTTGGCTAATGCAGTATCTTTAAATGTTACAAAGAAAAGCTCAAAATGGTGTTAGCCACATTGTCGTTAGCGGCGCTTAAACCATTTTGAATTAGAAAAAAGAAGCCAACGACCAGGAAATCGGAACAAGCTCTTACAAAACTTATCTAAAACATTCCCTTTTTTGTTAGCTGTGGTACTTGATTTTCAATTTAGAAGAAAGATAGCACAAGCAAAGCTTGACTGATTGCACAGCAAGATTCCCCCCCCCTCACCCCACTTAGTCTGGACATGATGCAAATAAAATCCTCTTTTCTCAAATTTTGAATGATTTTTTTCCCCTTCTAACATATGTACTAGACACTGAAAATGTTTCTTTGCAGAAGTCCAAGAGTCCAAGAATTTCTGGAAATAATCAGTCTGTAAGATTGAGATATATGTTAATGTGTATATGAACAATAATGCAATGAAGTATATGGTTGTAGTCTCCTTTATACTATTTTGATTTTTAGTGTTGGAAAGATGGAGGCCCTATTTTGTAAACTTTAACATTTTAAATATGAGAAAGAACTTAATAAGTTTGTTATTAAGTATTTGTTAATAACAAATATTAAAAATACAAATAACAAATGCGTTATGAGAGAGAAAGAGAATGAAAATACTGTCATGTTCATAATATGCCTTGATGTGTTAGTTCAGATGCAGTTTTCTAAAACTTGTTCATTAACTAGTTCCTTATTCTATTAAAATAAAGGTAGGTAGTTACTGCGTGGTTCCTCCTGCCAGCTTTTTTTTAATAGCATGTGTATGCGATAGAAGATCAAGTGTATTATAAGGTATAAGCATGCTTATCACAAAAAGTCAGTTTGCACGGCTGAACGCACGCCGTAGGGAACCGGGAAGGTAGGAAATGGAAGGGAGATAATGGGGGGATCGCAGGGTTTTGTACCAGTTGTGTTCGGGAGCCTGATGGAAGCCAAGATCCAAGAAACTGGTATAGCAACTGATCTCTGCGGGGCCAACACCCTTCCCCGTATCTCTGGCTGCTGCCCTGGCAGTGGGGAGCGTGTGCCGTCCCGTCGGGCAGGCTGGGACAGCCCGAGCCCTGCGGGGAGCAGTCCCGCGGAGGTAGGGGGGGGCCCTGACCCCCTCGGGCTGCAGCTGGGCTCGGCCCCGGTTGTGCAACGTGTGCCGAGGCGGCTCTGCCTCCGCGCTTGCCGAAATCCCGCGTAGTATCGTGTGGGGCTTACCTCGGCCCGGGGAGGCAAGGAGTGATCCTAACGAGGGTGGTTTAAATGTAAATGGATTATTACAGTTGATTTGGAATTTATAGTTGCAGTAGTAATTATATAGTAACTATATTATAAAATGTACAGGATTGTAATCTATAATCGTGATCTTTACATTCAGGAAAGATAGGAAGGCTGGAGAAAATGAGGTGAGCGTGAGGCAGTTCTCTTGCCCTGCCTTGTCTTGGTGGTCAATGGTAGGTCAAGGCTGCCCTTCAGCAAGAAGTCCCCGGCACGGAGAGGAGCAAGGCTGTGCTCGCTTATCCTGAAGGAAGGTGAAACTGCAGTGGTGGCCTACTTGCGATCGTAAATTTCCTTACAACATTAGAAAGGACTTATTTAGCACAGCCACAATACAGATTTAACAGTGAGCATAAGGCTCTTTGCCCCGAGAGAGTCTAGCCTTAACACATACGAGTCAAGCTAGAAGATGGCAATTTAGTTAAATGTGGTTTAAAAAGGTCTGTGTTGAAGAACCCAAAGTTTCACAATAGTTATGGGCCTTCTTGAGGTCTAGAGATAGAGCAGGTAATTAGAAATCCACAGAGTGTTTGCCTGAGGCGAAGAATACCACAAAAACATAGAGCTCTTGGTGTTTTTTAGTTTGTCGTGTTGCAAAAGCCTCTGTTTGTTCCGTATCTGTTACAGAGACAGTGTGTCTGCTTGATGGTAACGAAGAACAAAACCCTCTGCAGTACTCATTATCTTGCGTGCTCCCACTCATGGCTGAGTTTGGCTTGAAATCTGTAATTTGTGATGTCCCCTCTGAAGAGCGTGGTATGCAACAGGGGAGGGAGTGCTCTTCGAGGCGCGTTGTTTTGACCCTGTTGCTCTAACAGAGCGTGTTTTCCTCTCCCACCCCTTTTCCCAACACAGGAAATACAGTAGCCGGGGTGTTCCTGAGGGTCTCTGGGTGCCCATAGGATGTTCAGGGGGTCTTGGGGTGCTCCTGGGTGTCTCTGGGTGCCCACAGGGTGCTCCTGGTGTTCTTGCTGGCTCTAGGCCCTGGTGGTGCTGCTGGGGCGCTCCTCGTGGTCTTGCTGTGCTTCTGGGGGTTCTTCTTTTGCTCCGGGGGTCTCTCAGTGCCCATGGGTTGTTCCTTGGGCTCTTGGGGTCTTCTAGGTGTCTCCGAGTCCCCTTGGAGTGCTCCTGGGGTGTTCCTGAGGGTCTCTGGGTGCCTATAGGATGTTCAGGGGGTCTTGGGGTGCTCCTGGGTGTCTCTGGGTGCCCACAGGGTGCTCCTGGTGTTCTTGCTGGTTCTAGGCCCTGGTGGTGCTGCTGGGGCGCTCCTCGTGGTCTTGCTGTGCTTCTGGGGGTTCTTCTTTTGCTCGTGGGGTCTCTCAGTGCCCATGGGTTGTTCCTTGGGCTCTTGGGGTCTTCTAGGTGTCTCCGAGTCCCCTTGGAGTGCTCCTGGGGTGTTCCTGAGGGTCTCTGGGTGCCTATAGGATGTTCTGGGGGTCTTGGGGTGCTCCTGGGGGTCACTGGGTGCCCACAGGGTGCTCCTGGTGTTCTGGCGTTGCTCTTCGGGTGCTCTTGGGGGGCTCCTGGGGGTCTCTGGGTGCCCACGGGGTGTCCCCGGGGATCTTGGGGTGCTGCTGGATGTTCTTGTTGTGCTGCTGGGGGTCTCTGGGTGCCCTTGGGGTGTTCGCGGGGGTCTTGCGGCGCTCCTGGGTTTCTCTAGGTGCTCACAGGATACTCGTGGGCATCTTGGGGTGCTGCTGGATGTTCTTGTTGTGCTCCTGGGAGCCTTGGGGTATTCTCGGTGCCTCTGGGTAGCCTTGGGGTTCCCCTGGGGTGCTCCTGGAGGATTGTGGGCAGTCCTTGTGTCTCCTGAGTGCCTGTGGGGTGCTCCTGGGGATCTCTGGGGGCCCGTGGGGTGCTCCTGGGAGTCTCTAGGTCCCCATGGGGTGTTCCTGGGGGTCTTGGGGTGCTCCTGGGTGTCTCTGAATCCTTGGTGATTTACAGCAAATAATTTGCTCTGCATCCAGAGATATTTCTGAGAAGGGATTCTTCCAGGATCTAATTCTGCTTTGTTGTTCAGTCCTACCCAGAACAGAGTTGTGTCAGAAGTGAGGTAGCATGCGTGGTGTTCCTAGCAATGAAGTCTGACCCCATAGCATTTTGGGTTTTTGAGAGGAAACCAAAGCACATCATTTTGAATCATGATATTTTCGTTGCGTTGAATGATCTACTGTTCCTGCGTCGCTTGTGATGACATCTATCTTTGTCTATCTACGCCCTAGAAAAAGTAAGTTGAAGTCCCTGCCTGGTCCCATTGCTGATGCAATAGCTGCAACTGTAGGAAAAACTTCTTTACTGAAAGAGTGGTCAGGCCTTGGAACAGGCTGCCCAGGGAAGTGGTTGGGTCACCAACCCTGGAAGTACTTAAAAGACGTGTAGAGGAGGTGCTTAGGTGCGTGGTTTAGTGGGCGTGGTAGTGTTGGGTTGGCCATAGAGTGCCCCAGCTTCCTTGATCAGGTTGTCCACCTCGGTGCAAATTAGCACCCTCTTGGACAACCTTCCAGTAAGAAGAGTGTATTAGTGTTCCCGCTTATAATGCTTTGACAAGAGGCAACGAGCACAAACTGAAATACACGAAACTCCATTTAAACATACGTAAAAGATTTTTGCTGTGAGGGTGGTCAAACACTGGCACAGGTTGCCTGGAGAGGTTGTGGACACTCCACCCTTGGAGGTACTCGAAATCTGACTGGACACAGCCCTCAGCGCCCTGGATGCGCTCCTTGCCCGCCTCGACCACCGCAAAGTCAAGATCTGTGAGTGCGACCCTTCCCGGCTTTGCGTGGCAGTGCTTGCTTCATTATTCATTTGTTTGTTTGTTTAAAAAAGGTAAGAAAGAGGGAAAATTAAGCATTCCCCCCCCCTCCCGCCCTTCCCGCGTTCAGGTGGCGGGGGCACCCCCGGCCTCTCGCCGCGGCTCCTCCCGGGCCCCGCCGGTGCTTGCCGGCTGCAGAGCGGCGCTGCCCGTACCCCTCCTGCTGACCCCGGCCCCGAGCTCCGTCCGGCGGCTCTGGCGCTGGCTGCCGCCCGGGCAGGGCGCTGTCAGCGTGCGGGGCCGGTGGCTGCCGGTGCTTCCCCAGTGCCTCTCTCTGGCAGAAACCTGGTTCGGTGGGGAGAGGGTGTCTGCGGCGGGGGCGGAGGGGAGCTGGCTGGCTGTCAGGACCTCCAGCGCGGGGAGGTTTTAGCTGGGAGATGGCGCGGTGATCCTGCGGGAGGGCTGGGTGGGTTTGTGTATGTGTTTATGCCGGGTTTGCGCTAGACTTCGGATCAGCCGGGCTTCTGACAGTTCAGCCCACATGCCTGGTTAATTCTTTTGTTATGTGCATGGGAAGACCTCAGTAAATAGAAACCTGGATAGACTTTGCAGCTGGTTTTGTACCTCTCGGTTCTCCTGAGCTTCCGTTCTGTGTGCAGAACCGATCCCAAGTTTGTATTTGCAACTTCATCCAGAGCACAAGCAGCAAGATCCAGATTTGGCCTCGGATTCCCAAATAGCGGCAGTACGGGGAGGTTCTTGTTAAGTTTCTTTCTGAGCCTGTAAAGCGGTCCTCAGAAGCGACTAACTGTACAGCTAGACAGCTATAGGAAAAGTTTTTTCTGAGCTTGGTCCGACTTTGGAGAAAGGATCCTGTAAAACTTGTATCGGTTAAATGGAGTTTCATTTGTGCGTGTCCTAGCTCCCCACAGAGTAAGTGAAAGATGGCTTGCAACATCAGCTTAGCTTTCTCCATGTGTTGGAAACATTCAGGCATCCAAAGAACTGTGTTGCAACTTCTGTGGCAGCTGTGTAAGGTATAAGCCTAGCCTGAATAGGTTGCTGCTCAGAGACCACTGATAGCTTTCTTTTAGACTGAAGTACAAAGCCTGCTTTGCATATGGCATACTTATGAACAAAATTGATAAGGAAAGCCTTTCGCAGATAAGAGTCAAAGAGTATGAATCCTGTATGGGTAACTTACCTATTTCATTGCAGAATTATTCTTTATGGTAGACTTCAGTATACGGTTCCTCCAAAGGAGGAAACCATCGTCATCCTTAGCGAAAGGCTATTTCTGTGGTTTGTAAGGGTTAGGGTAAAGTTTTGTGATAACCAGTTTGACTTTTTTGGTGCTTTGGTAACTGCTTGGCAAACTTAAGGAGCTTTTCTTCCTCACCAGGACAGGTATATCCTTTTCTGCCGATATAGTTATGTTAGTTTGGCATGGCATGGTGCAGTCAGACTTGAAATGGGAATGTTTTGTTACTGTGGATACCTTCAGCATGGTGGTATATTACATTGATGCCCTGATAGGAAGCAGTATTTATTTATCTCTATTTTAAATAGGGAGCTAATTATTACTGTATGCTGATGCAACGCATCTAAAGGGAAGGGTGAAATGAGGCTAGTGCTGCACTGTGCAAACCCTGAAATTTTACATGGGTCAGACATTGTTATTGTATTCTCTCTTGGTCATCGTTTTGCACAAGTTATATATTTACTACATTTTTTTTTTATTATTGCAATTCAGTTCTTTGAGCTAAGCCTGTTATTGCTTTTAATTTGATGATCTTTGCTCTTGTCATTGCAATTCCCAAAATTGGACGCAGTTCTTATGTTTGGCTTTCTCCATTTGGTTTTCAATTCTTTGGTAAGTAGCATCTCTGCTGTCAAATTTAATTTTGTTGCTTAACAGCTGCTTAATTGCTGCTGCTAATATTTACTTTTCAAAGATCTCCTTTATTAAAGTCCACAAGAATTAATGACGATTTCTTTCTAATATATATATTTTTAATTGTATGAAATGCAGCCTCCTTGTAAAGGAAGATTATTTTATTTGCGTATCGGTCGCAAGGAATTGATGTGTAGGCTAAGCATAGTGACATGAAGTTGCATATAAAGACATGTCAATGCTCTTCTTATATGCTTTCTACATATTGTAATCTAGCCAAGGAGGTTGGGTGGGATGATCGGTTGTAGTTAGCGTCATGAACGTCTCTATAATGCAAGCCGTCAAGGCTCGTCTGCAAGTTTAACCCCGTTGCTGACATTAAAGGGAAATATCTGCAAAGCAACGAGAATGGTTTAATAATGCTGGCTTTGTTTGAGAACAATGACAAGGGGGATTTTTCCTTCCCATTTTTGAAGATACAGAAGCTTCATGGAGGAAACGGTTTGCTGTAGCGGGACTGTAAGAACAACAAGGATTGTAAACAAATTTAATTGCTTTCCCATTTACTAGATTCCTATTGCTCATAAACCTTTTCTTGTGGGGAAAAATGTTGTAAACGACTGTATCTCTTGTGGTGCACAGGCAGATGCAGCATGATGTTGTATCAGATGACTTAAGTATTTTGCTCTAGCTTTCAGGATGAGGGGGTAGGACATTGTACACCTGCTTTTCAAATCATGGGTAATTTCTACTTGAATAAATTGCTTTTGTTCTCTTTTTGGGGCCCAGACAATAATTTCCTCTTGGAACCAAAGGTCCCAGGGTGACTTTTGTGATCCCAGCGTGATCCTATATGGGAAGGACGAGAAGAGGACTAGCAAACTTCAAATCTGGGTCACAACCACTTCTTGGGAAGTAGCTGCAGACTAGCAGCTGGTATAAGCTACGCTACGTATGTCCCTGGTGCTTGGGAAAGTACGTACTTTGAAAATGTGAGGGTTTTTTCTTCTGTGTATTATCATCATTTTGTTTCCAAGTAAAATTATCCTTCAGATAACAGGGGTCTGTTAGTGTTTGTTTCTCACTGAGCATGGGTGGGGGTGTGAGGGAGGGAAAGCAGGCAGAACAAAGCTCTTTGTCTTCAGTTAGTCATTTCGTTACAGTCATGGACTGTGCTTGCTTGTCTGGCTGTACGGTGCGTCCTTGTGTGTGTGCAGGATCCATATGCTCCTAGACTGGAGTACTAGTAGGTAAATGTGTCTTGAATGATCTCTGCTGTTTCTCTTCTGTTACATATTCTTGATGTCCTGTAGTGAACGCATTAGTTTAAGTACATCCTTTCATGGCACCACCTGTGAAGGAACTTTCTGATGTGGCAAACTGGTCAATGGTGTGCTGCATTGCAGTGGGTGCTACGTCTTTGCAACCCTTAGAGGGGGAAGCTTCCTCAGCTATCAAGAGTGACTGGATTTCTGGCACGCCCTTCAACTGGGAGGCCTGCTTTCCAAGGCTTTTGTGTTGGTGTGCCACAGGCGCTCAGAGAGTTTAGTTTCATGTACTTCAGGATATTGAAGGTAGCTTTCAGTTGTAGGTGATCTTAGTGATGCTTTTTCCAGGGTTCACTGCTGAGGATGAGGTTCACTGGAATGGTTCAGCTCTCTCTGGTTTGGTTTGGCTGTCTCAAATTTTCCATTTACAGTGGTAGAAAAGCCTCTGTTTATGTCCCCCAACTGAGAAACTTGTGTGTCTGACTCTATTTCAATACAAGCATAATTTTAAGGCCATTCAGTAAAATGCTTTCCTGACATGTATTTGAGCTTTGCACGATGAGCAGGGTGTTGTGCCATAAGAAGGGACATCAAAATAGGATGAGACATGTCCCTATGGGGCCGATGACTGGTTTATAACTTATGGTGGGGGAGGCACTAATGGCTCAAAGTGGTTTATAAAATTCAAGTGCAGTATGCAGTACTCGTGACCTTAGTTTAACTGCACTAGCCAGGTCTAGGGAATGAATTAGATTCGGTACTTTTTTATACAGTCTTTCATCAGGTTTTCATTAAGCTTATGTGTGTTGCTGTTTTGCGTGGTGTTTTGTCATATGTTTCCAGCATCCGGCTGCCGTAATACGGTTTACACCATCGAACTTGCCTAACAGCTTTTCATCTTCTAGCAGCGTGCATCTGTAGCTGTGACCTAGCATTAGGTGATGTAGTTTTCGTCACTTCCAGTTCTTAAACGTCAGGGTGGGTGAGGACAAGTGCCTTTTTGAAGTGATCAGAGCTCATCAGGATGGCAGCAGAGAAATCTTGCGTGAATTACAAGGCCAGCTCTTGGGAAACACTCTGAGGCCTTAAACAGTCATTGTTTTTATAGGGCATGAAGGAGGACATTTTTTCCATTGATATTTGTCTTCTACCATCTGCAGGTACTTATGCAAAAATTAATATTGCTGTTCTTTTCTGTGAATCCTAATGGTTCGACGTCCTGGAAGGCTGTCCCTTCTATCTTCTGTGCTATTTATTTTTAGTCTTTCTGAAGAGATTGTTTGAGAGAAATGCTGGGAGGTTAACCTAATGACAACTTCTGGTTCAGTTTCTGCAGTAGTAGGATGGGGTTTGGCCAGTTGTACCTCCTATTCTGACAAGAAGAAACTGATCCTGTGGGAGGGAGGAAATGCTACCTCCTAATTAACGTTGTTGTTGTTTAAAATCCTTCGGTGTTTGGTTTTAAAGGCACAGCATAATCATTTGATGTTCATGCAGAACGTGAATACATATGTATGTATTTTTTTCAAGTTAAAGCACTTTAATGAAAGAGAGCTGGGGGGATGGAGAGTATGGCTTTCTATTTGTCTGCATGTTGTAAGGACAATCCAGTTTACACTTCATCTCCTGCTATTTTGTTCAGTAAGTATTTTCCACTCTTTGTGTGTAAGGCAGTACTGGAGCACGTTTCCTGCTTTAGCCGAACGGGAAGCTTTATTCAGCTTATTCCTAGGGAAACCCCTCCTCCACCCCTCGCCTCCAAAAGTGAGCATTATTCGAGACAGTACCAGCAGCAGGCAGGAGATGAACGGGCTGGCTGACGTTCTGGGATTTCTATAGCTTCTGATGTAAGGAAAGAGCGTACGAGATATCTGTCATCTTGTAATAACAAGAAGAAACCTTCGTTAGAAAAAAGTTTAGGAGAAAACCCCAAACCAATGAAAACACCACCCCAACAACAACAAAAAAACAAACAACCACCAAAACCAACCACCAAAACCGTGGTGTGCTGTTGAGGAAGCTTTGGTGAGAAGGGACTGACTGTCACGGGAAAAATTCTGTTCTGACAGTATTTGGGAGCTACAGTTTGGCTACGATACTCTACAGATGCTTCAAGTGACCGCATGCGATGGTACTTCTCTCTGTTGCTGTGTAATACGAAGATTCAGCGGCAAAGTTCAAACCATGTTAAACAGTTAATTGCTAAGTTCCCCTAGGAAAAAAGGAAGGTATTTTCTCTTTTACCCTGTTGTAATTATTCAGATTGCTGCTCAGAAGCAATATAACTCTTGTTTTATTTAGCTAGTGCAAGACTAATTATCTGTGGAAATTCAACCTGATCCAAAGGAGATTTCGTTTGAAATAAGCAGGAAGAAAGTCCGAGTTAGAAAAAGATTTCCCATGGGCATGGTGGGCCAAGTCGCTGTCCTGCTGCGTGGCAAAGCTCCAGCTGAATTCAGTTTGATGAGGGTTTGGCTTGCCGTTTTGAAAACAGTTGACACTCTTTGGCTGAAATTTAGAGCTGCTTTGTACATTGCTCGGAACCTATTATACGCCACCTATGAACATTTATTTCCGTAGATCGTATGAGATTGGCTTGATCGTTCAGGAGAATGGTGTTTAGGAGAGGTAGTTAATGAATTAAACATACTTGTATTTAGTTGTTTTTAATTAGGATTTATTTTGAAGGTTCCTAGATAGTTTAGGATACAATAAAATGTCCTCAGAAGTTTCTCTTCCTATTAGTATTGGCACAGTCTCAGCTTGGTTGAGCGCGAGCTAGTAATCTTGGTCTTGTGGGCTTCTCTCCTAAGCTGCTAATATGAAGCTTCTGCAGAAGAGGCACTTTTTTGGGTGAACCTATTAACAAACATAAAACAACACAGTGGAAAGCCACTGAAATTCCTCAAAACCTAAATTCCGTCCTGGAATTTAAACCAGCCTCTAATGAGTGGAGAGTCAGATGAGGCTTTCAAGGGGGATGGGGAGCAGATGATCCCACACGTGCTTAAGTGATTCCTGCACCTTCCTCTGAAGCGTTTGGTGCCGGCTGCCATCAGCTGGATGCTGCGCTTAACGTTGCCAAGGCCAGATTCACTATGGTAATTCCTGGCCTTTTTCCGTATTTCTGGGTGAAGGAGGGGCGATTTCCCTTTCCTCATCTTTCTTTTTTTTCCCCCTGCATGTTCAGATACATGATACGATAAATGAGGGCATGTGCTTCGGTTCCTGTTGTCAGGAGTGTTAGTGCAGCACAAACCGAAAGGGAGATTGAGAAATAGAAGGAATTAAAAAATGCACATCGAACGCTTGGCAATTATGCAAGGTCCCAGTTCCTTTTGTAGTAGTAAACTGGCTATCAGCAGGCGAGATCAAAGCTGTCCACCCTAACAGTTAACAAGATCAATTAAACATGGTAATTAAATGTTGTTCTCGGCTGTAGGTTTGACAGGAAACTGGTTGGGTGGCAGTCTCCGGAGAGCTTGGATGACACGCCACTTAAGAGACTAGAACAAATATCTTTCTACCTGTGGGTTAAGTACAGATTAATGTGGGTGGACTTTGCAAGTGGTTTGTATTTATATCGTACCGTGTTTTAGTTGGGCAGGGCTTCTTCTGGCTTCAGGCTGTCGTGTTTTTTTTTCTTTGTCATTTGTGAATGATGGTGTTTTATATTAGGTTGGTTTTATTTATTTATTTATTGGCCTCTTGTCCTTTAATCAGCGTTGTACATAGGGGATTTCGTTGCCCTTTGAGGCCTTATGACTAGTTAGAACGTTTAAGGTCCTACCGAATGTGGTTGAGCGTGCGTCACGGTGCAGTCTGGAGGCACGGCAGTTACGCCTGCAGAGAGAGACAGCGCCGAGTGACTGCTTTGCCGTAACGCTTGGTAATTTCCCTCTTGGAGCCACTGGTCTACACGCTTTCTAGGTTAAGACCTGGGGTTTTTTTTTCCTTTCCTCTTCTCTTCTCGTCCGCCTTTTCTTTAGTAGCTCAGGCTCCCCACCCCGGGTGTGCTCTGAGCTGCCTCTCCATCTCCAGTCCTGCCCGCTCTGAGGGGCGACAGTTCCGGTGTCCGCTCTGCACCTGGCCACCCGTGTCGTGCCTGGTGAAACTGGCCTTGGGCACCTCCCCGTCCTCAAATACAACGCTCTCTGCATGCCTGATGGTTGGTAGGGTTTGAGAGGAAGGAGGTGAGGGGGTGGGAGGCAGAGACAGGAGAGGGTGAAATCTGGTGGAGCTTTTGGCTTTCTCATGACAACCCCTTCTCACCCCTCCATTTCAGACCCCTCGGTGTTAGCCCCCACGTTAGGCCCTCGCGGCTGGGGTTGTGGCACCGTGGTGATAGTCTTAATCCTCTCTGAGTATGTCCTTTTGTTCATTTTTAACGCCTCCCTTCTAAACACAGAGATGTCCATGGCTCTGTTATGGGAGTATAAACCAAGAGCAAAACTGTTAATGTTAATCTTAATCAACATTAATTTTTAAAGTGGTATCATCCTGTGTATAGCCCTCACCCAGAACTGGGTTAAAAGACCAGTTAATAAGAAACCAGAATGATGAAGCTAGTGAGTGGGTGTTTGATTGGAGGAGATCAAGATGTATGTGTTTTAATTTAAGAACACTATGGTGATAGATAGTTTGTTGTGGATTCTATATTGCTCGCTTCTGTAATTTTAAACAATGCAGATTTGTTGCTTAGAAGTTAGATAACTAACAGGTGTGTGTTTGTAATTGCGTGGAGTAGTAATTAATTATAAGCTGTGTGTTTTAGAGGTAGTGAGCTATGGAAACTACAAACAAACGTGGTCCAAGCATGGCTTAGGGACAAATTGCGACCCTATAAGGTAAAAGAGGAAATAAGCTCATGAAGAGTTCACTACCCTGCCGACCACCAGAGACCACCCGAGACCCCCAAGAAGACCCTAAAGGCTTTAGTGCGCATGTGTTTAAGATGATGTAATATTATAATTAGTTCTCGGAAATGTAATGAATATGTAACAAGGAAATTTAAATTATGTATGAGAAGCATGGATATAAACAGAAAGGTGACTAGACCAGGTGTGCTTGATTTGTGGCAAGTCCACCGAGCACCCAGGCCTGAATAAAACAATATCTCTCCTGAGCGTGTGGAATTGGTTACTTGCACGCCGGGCACGAATCCGCTTTTCGGACAACAGTTTTTGGCGACCCAGGTGGGACTGCTGTGAAGCCTTGCCCGGATCGACTCGCCGGCTCTCGGTGGGGAGACTCTGCTCTCCGGACTCCAGCGCGCACCGACCTTTTGATCGGGGACTCCGTGAGTATTCTCCCCGACCAGAGCAGGTGAGCGACTCAACGGTGCAACGCTAAGGTAAATGAGATATTGTTCTGGAGTATAAAACTGTGCATGCCTTTGGTAAGGAATTGTGGCCACAGGTAAAGAGGTATATTCATATGCGTTTGACAGTGACGACTGGAGTATATGAAGTTGTAGGCGCCAGGGGTAAACCGGTATATTCATATGCGTTTGACGGTGATGACTGGAGTATATGAAGTTGTGGTTAAGAACGTTCTTTTTTGGTAAAGATATGGGAGCTCAACCATCAAAAGTAACACCTTGTTCCCCCTTAGGATGCATCGTTAAACACTGGGGAAAATTTGGGGGTGATCCTTTGAGAAAGGATAAATTAATTGACTAGATGGTGGCCAATGTACAAATTGGAAGATGAGGAAAAATGGCCAGAATTGGGAACCTTGCAATATAATACTATTTTACAGTTAATGTTATTTTGTAGAAGACAAGGAAAATGGGATGAGGTACCTTATGTAGATTTGTTTTTTTCTTTGAGAAATGATCATGAAATTCGGAAAAAATGTAAGCTTTTAGATTTGGATTCTAATGTGGTGATGATGATGATGATGGAAAATAAGGAACCAAAAGCGCATTGTTGTTCTGCATGTAGCATAGGAAAACGGTGTTTAAAACTAGGAGAAGAAGAGGAGGATACACAAATGTTAGTACCACCAAGTAAAAATGAAACTTCTGAAACCGAAGCAAGAGGAAGCAATACTTTTAGTCCGATAGCTGGCAGGACTAGAACCCAGCAAGGGTCTGTATTGTTAGCACCCCTTCGCCAGGCAGTGGGCCCAAGGGGGGAGCCAGTATTTGTGAAAGTACCATTTACAACTTCTGATTTAATGAATTGGAAAGAGTTAGCAGGATCATACAGAGAGAATCCAGAAAAGGTGTATAGATCCTTTCGAACAATTATTGAAAATCATAATCCAGATTGGAAAGATATTCAAATTCTTTTGAATAATTTGTTTACTCCTGAAGAAAAGAGGGTAGTATTAGAAAAAGCAAATATGGAAAATGAAAGAATAAATGCAAGAGAAGGTCCTGCTCATTTTATGCCAACTCAAGACCCAAATTGGAATCCTAATAGTAATGATGGGAAATTGATGATTAAACGGTATCAACAATTAATTTTGTATGGAGTAAAGAATGGAATATCCCGCCCAAAGAATTTGGCGAAATTGACTCAAATAATTCAGGGAAAAACAGAGGACCCATCCACCTTTTATGAACGATTATGTGAGGCAGCTAGGAAATGGACAGACTTAGATCCTGAGAGTGATGAGAACAGAGCAATATTTACTACTTTGTTTGTAGGGCAAGCTGCTCCAGATATTCGAAAGAAATTGCAGAAAGTGGATGGGATTACAGGAATGACTATATCACAGCTAATTGAAATTGCTTATAAGGTGTATAACAATAGGGAAGAGGAGGAAAAGAAAAATCAGGAAAAAGAAAAAATAAAAGATAGGAAACAAAAAGCTGCTATTTTAGCAGCTGCTTTTGTAAATGCCCAAGGATCAGCTGGAGGAAGAGGCAGAAGATATTTGAGAGGTAGAGGTAGAGGGTATTTGAGAGGAAAAGGCAGAGGAGGTAGAGATATGTTTAAACAATATACCCCATTAGGATTTAATCAATGTGCTGTATGCAAGAAACAGGGACACTGGAAGAGTGAGTGTCCAGAGAACAAAGGAGCAGTCGTGACTCAGTCACAGCAGATACCACCTGAAGCTGATTTACTTATGATGGGAGGAGATTCTGAATGATGGGGACCGGGGGTAGAAAATGATATTTTCCCAGCTGAGCCCCTGGTTCCAGTAAAGCTGGGAGATGAAGTAGTCGATTTTTTAGTAGATACTGGAGCAAAATATTCTGTTATAAATACATGTAAAGGACCAATGAGTAAATTTAATGTATCTATTGTTGGGGTCACGGGAAAGAAGGAGATAAGGCCTTTTTTGAAACCTTTAAAATGTAAAATTGGAGGAAAAACACTGATGCATGAATTTTTATATATACCGGAATGCACCATGCCTCTCTTAGGACGGGATTTATTGAATAAATTGGGAGCACAAATCAACTTTAAAAAAGGAAGAATCCAAGTTCATTTTCCTGAAGCTAATGCCTGGCAAGCCCAAGTTTATTTATTACAGACAAACACAGATGAATCTGAAGAAATTCCAGAAGAGCTTAAAGATGCAGTTTACCCTTTTGTTTGGGCAACAGAGAAACCAGGAAGAGCGAAAAATGTGGAACCGGTAAAAGTTGAATTGAAAACAGGAGCTCGACCGGTAAGAAAGAAACAGTATCCTATTAGTATAGAAGCCAGAAAAGGTTTGGAACCAATAATAAATAATTTTCTTAAATACGGACTTTTAAGAGAATGTCAATCTGATTATAATATTCCTGTCCTTCCAGTGAAAAAGCCGCATAACCAAGGATATAGGCTGGTCCAAGATTTAAGAGCAATAAACCAGTTAGTGGTGGACATTCATCCAATAGTCCCTAATCCATATACGCTGTTAACAACTATCAATGAATCAAATGCATATTTCTCTGTTATAGATTTGAAAGACGCTTTCTTTTGTATACCTCTGGAAGAAAACAGCCAAAAGATTTTTGCTTTTGAATGGGAAGATCCGTCGACTGGGAGGAGGACTCAGCTCTGCTGGACCGTGCTGCCACAAGGGTTTAAAAATAGCCCAACCATCTTTGGAGCAGCTCTGAATAAGGAACTGGAACAGTGGTCCGGTAAGGAAGATCAAATCACCCTCCTTCAATATGTTGATGACATCCTATTGGGAGCAGATACTATTGAAATCTGCAAAGAAAAGACTGTCAGCCTCCTAAACTTTTTGGGAATGGCCGGGTATAGGGTGTCAGAGAAGAAAGCACAAATTGCAAAACAAACTGTAATTTATTTGGGGTTTGAGATTTCCCAAGGACAGCGAAGATTGGGAAATGGTGGAAAAGAAGCCATTTGCAGGATGGCACCCCCTCAATCTAAAAGAGAGTTGAGAGGATTTTTAGGAATGGCTGGATGGTGTCGCCTTTGGATTCCAAATTATGGTTTGATGGCAAAACCACTGTATGAGGCAACCAAAGGCCCTGAAGAATTGTTAGAATGGACTCCAGAGTGCCGAAAAAGTTTTGATGACATTAAACAGACTTTAATGAAAACTCCAGCTTTAGGACTTCCAAATCTGACCAAACCCTTTGAGCTATTTGTGCATGAGAAGAGACATGTAGCTATGGGGGTTTTGACTCAACTTTTGGGAGACTGGAAAAGACCAGTGGCTTACTTTCCCGAACAATTAGATAAAGTAAGCTCAGGATGGCCTAGCTGCTTGCGGGCAGTTGCGGCAACAGTTCTCATCATTCAAGAAGCTAGAAAATTGACATTGGGACAGAAAATAACGGTTCACGTCCCGCATGCGGTACTTGCGGTACTGGAACAAAAAGGACATCATTGGCTAACCCCTAGTCGTTTGTTACAATATCAGGCTTTGTTAGTGGAACAAGACGACATCATTTTGAAAGTGAGTACAATTTTAAATCCTGCCTCTTTAATGCCAAGTGAAAAAGAGAGTGATCTTAACCATGATTGTTTACAAGTTATCGAACAGGTGTATGCCAGCAGGCCAGATCTGAAAGATGTCCCTCTCCAAACTCCGGATGAAGAATTATTTACTGATGGAAGCAGCTTTGTTGTAAAAGGAGAAAGGAGGGCTGGTTATGCCGTGGTAACTTTAACTGAAGATCGAGAAGTAAAAGCATTACCTCCAAATACATCCGCCCGGAAAGCAGAAATTATAGCCCTCACAAAAGCCTTAAATTTGGCTAAAGGTAAAAGAGTTAACATCTATACAGATTCTAAATATGCTTTTGGAGTTGTGCATGCTCATGGAGCAATATGGAAGGAGCGAGGACTTTTATCTGCTAGCGGTACCCCTATAAAATATGGAACCGAGATTTTGAATTTGTTGGAAGCAGTACAGAAACCTAAAGAAGTTGCGGTGATTCATTGTAAAGCTCATCAAAAAGGGGACTCAAAAGTAATACAAGGAAATCGAAAAGCAGACGAGGCTGCTAAACGTGTAGCATTAAATACTATGATTTATGTTTTAATTCCATCAAAAGAAATTCAGGTGGAATCCCCAAATTATAATGAGAAAGAAAATAAATTAGCTATGTTATTACATTGTAAGAAGAATGATCGAGGATGGTGGATAACTTCACATGGACAATGTATAGTAACCCCTGAAATTATGAAGAAATTAATGGTCAAAACCCGTGCTGAAACACACATGGGAGCAGAGGCAATGGTGGAATCAGTAAGACGATAGGCGATAGGAACCAAAATGTTATTGATTGCTAAAAGTGTGAGTAATAAATGTGAGATTTGTCTTAGGAACAATCCGAAAATAGAAATCCGACCCCCTCCTGGAGAGGTAAAAAGAGGCATAACTTCCGGTGAGTATTGGCAAATAGATTTTTCAGAGTTACCGCGATGTAACCAATACCGATATCTATTGATACTGGTAGATACCTTCTCTGGATGGCCGGAAGCTTTCCCGTGTCGAACCAACAAGGCAAAAGAGGTTGTAAAACATTGGTTGAAAGAAATAATTCCAAGGTTTGGAGTCCCTTTAGGAATATCCTCAGACAGAGGTCCACATTTTGTAGCAGAGGTTGTTAAAAACATGAGTAAGACATTAGGGATTAAGTGGGATCTCCATACCCCTTGGAGACCTCAATCTAGTGGGCAGGTGGAAAGGATGAATCAAACATTGAAAAGACAAATTTCTAAAATATGTCAGGAAGCTCAATTGAAGTGGATCGAAGCCTTACCACTTGCCTTGTTGAGAATTAGGGTGACCCCTAGAGCTAAAGAAAAAGTGAGTCCATTTGAAATTTTATATGGAAAACCTTATAGTGTTAATTTGACAGGAGGATCAGAACAAATGCATGTAATAGGAGAAAAAGTATTAACTGAATATCTTTTATCTTTGAGTAAGGTGTTGAATTCTTTGCATAAGTATGTCCTTTTGAAGACACCTTTACCTCTTGAATTTCCAGTACACTCATTTAATCCGGGGGATCAAGTTTATTTGCGAACGTGGAAGGACGACCCTCTTGGAGAAAAGTGGAAAGGACCTTTCCAGGTGCTGTTAACAACAAACACTGCTGTGAAACTGGAAGGAATAGATTCTTGGATTCATTATACGAGGATTAAGAAAATTCCACCTGGACTGTGGACATCTGTATTTAAGGAACCATTGAAGTTAACTTTGCGGCGTGTTCAATGAGATACTGGAGATGCTGCTAAATTAGTGTAACAATTTGATTATTGAACAGAATTAAATCAGAGAGAGAGGGAAGATGTGGAATGTGTTGTTGTTAATAATAACGATCAGTCAGATTGATTCTCAATTTTTGTTACCAAAATGGGATAGAAATCGAAATATCTGGGAACTTTTAGCCCGAGAAGTAACCAACATGTCTTCCTTTTGTATTTCAGCCGAGAATTCTGTGGGAGGGATGTATAGTTCTTGTTTGGTAGGAGTACCAACCCCATTGGAATTGATGAAGAATTATACAATGTTTCAAAGTTTTGATATTAAATTAACTTATCGTAGCATTTATAGTTTAGGAAAAACAACTAGAGTTAAGGAGAGAGGGATGTTAAGAGTCAAGGTGCGAGGAATGCTTCCAGCTGGGCATTGTGTTAAATTTATAAATTGCACTTCTAAATGTGAAAATTTAACGCGTTTACAACCTCCTTTGAGATGTAACTCCACTCAACTTCAGAGTTATGCATGGGCTCATACTAAATTACCCCTTGGATGGTTTTTGTTGTGTGGACGAATAGCATATTCCTATATTCCAGCGAATGTGACCGGAGGTCCGTGTTCAATAGGGAGGATAGCTCCGCTGCTGGTAGACAAAAAGGACTTAGAACATGGTGCACGAACTAAAAGGAGCGTACATCAGATACCAGAGAATTGTGACTCGCGAGTCACTTTATACAGTTCAAGTGAGATGTCAGCTGCAGCTATCCTAGCACCCGGAGTTGGAGTAGCTATGAATTATCACACCATAAAACGGATTACTTGTGCTTTAGTAAAAGACATAAATTATACCTCCCAAGCACTTTCGGCTATTGGTACCGAAATGACACAAATAAGAGAAGCTACCCTTGAAAACAGGGCTGCAATTGACTATTTACTTTTAAGACACAATCATGGTTGTGAAGAATTTAAAGGAATGTGTTGTTTTAATTTGAGTGATAATTCACAGTTAGTAGAGAAGAAAATTCAACAATTAAAAGATTTGGCATATGGGTTTAAAGAACGGGAAGGATTAGATTTTTCTTGGTTGTTCTCGTGGCTTCCAAATTTAAATTGGCTTAGACAATTATTTTTGTTTGTGGTACGGATCGTTATTTTAATTATGATTACATGTTGTATGATTCAATTTGTATCTTTTTGTAGAAAATAAGTATTATGAGACTCATGATGCTTAACATCGTAAGTCTCAAAGGGGGGAATTGTTAATGTTAATCTTAATCAACATTAATTTTTAAAGTGGTATCATCCTGTGTATAGCCCTCACCCAGAACTGGGTTAAAAGACCAGTTAATAAGAAACCAGAATGATGAAGCTAGTGAGTGGGTGTTTGATTGGAGGAGATCAAGATGTATGTGTTTTAATTTAAGAACACTATGGTGATAGATAGTTTGTTGTGGATTCTATATTGCTCGCTTCTGTAATTTTAAACAATGCAGATTTGTTGCTTAGAAGTTAGATAACTAACAGGTGTGTGTTTGTAATTGCGTGGAGTAGTAATTAATTATAAGCTGTGTGTCTTAGAGGTAGTGAGCTATGGAAACTATAAACAAACGTGGTCCAAGCATGGCTTAGGGACAAATTGCGACCCTATAAGGTAAAAGAGGAAATAAGCTCATGAAGAGTTCACTACCCTGCCGACCACCAGAGACCACCCGAGACCCCCAAGAAGACCCTAAAGGCTTTAGTGCGCATGTGTTTAAGATGATGTAATATTATAATTAGTTCTCGGAAATGTAATGAATATGTAACAAGGAAATTTAAATTATGTATGAGAAGCATGGATATAAACAGAAAGGTGACTAGACCAGGTGTGCTTGATTTGTGGCAAGTCCACCGAGCACCCAGGCCTGAATAAAACAATATCTCTCCTGAGCGTGTGGAATTGGTTACTTGCACGCCGGGCACGAATCCGCTTTTCGGACAACAGTTTTTGGCGACCCAGGTGGGACTGCTGTGAAGCCTTGCCCGGATCGACTCGCCGGCTCTCGGTGGGGACACTCTGCTCTCCGGACTCCAGCGCGCACCGACCTTTTGATCGGGGACTCCGTGAGTATTCTCCCCGACCAGAGCAGGTGAGCGACTCAACGGTGCAACGCTAAGGTAAATGAGATATTGTTCTGGAGTATAAAACTGTGCATGCATTTGGTAAGGAATTGTGGCCACAGGTAAAGAGGTATATTCATATGCGTTTGACAGTGACGACTGGAGTATATGAAGTTGTAGGCGCCAGGGGTAAACCGGTATATTCATATGCGTTTGACGGTGACGACTGGAGTATATGAAGTTGTGGTTAAGAACGTTCTTTTTTGGTAAAGATATGGGAGCTCAACCATCAAAAGTAACACCTTGTTCCCCCTTAGGATGCATCGTTAAACACTGGGGAAAATTTGGGGGTGATCCTTTGAGAAAGGATAAATTAATTGACTAGATGGTGGCCAATGTACAAATTGGAAGATGAGGAAAAATGGCCAGAATTGGGAACCTTGCAATATAATACTATTTTACAGTTAATGTTATTTTGTAGAAGACAAGGAAAATGGGATGAGGTACCTTATGTAGATTTGTTTTTTTCTTTGAGAAATGATCATGAAATTCGGAAAAAATGTAAGCTTTTAGATTCGGATTCTAATGTGGTGATGATGATGATGATGGAAAATAAGGAACCAAAAGCGCATTGTTGTTCTGCATGTAGCATAGGAAAACGGTGTTTAAAACTAGGAGAAGAAGAGGAGGATACACAAATGTTAGTACCACCAAGTAAAAATGAAACTTCTGAAACCGAAGCAAGAGGAAGCAATACTTTTAGTCCGATAGCTGGCAGGACTAGAACCCAGCAAGGGTCTGTATTGTTAGCACCCCTTCGCCAGGCAGTGGGCCCAAGGGGGGAGCCAGTATTTGTGAAAGTACCATTTACAACTTCTGATTTAATGAATTGGAAAGAGTTAGCAGGATCATACAGAGAGAATCCAGAAAAGGTGTATAGATCCTTTCGAACAATTATTGAAAATCATAATCCAGATTGGAAAGATATTCAAATTCTTTTGAATAATTTGTTTACTCCTGAAGAAAAGAGGGTAGTATTAGAAAAAGCAAATATGGAAAATGAAAGAATAAATGCAAGAGAAGGTCCTGCTCATTTTATGCCAACTCAAGACCCAAATTGGAATCCTAATAGTAATGATGGGAAATTGATGATTAAACGGTATCAACAATTAATTTTGTATGGAGTAAAGAATGGAATATCCCGCCCAAAGAATTTGGCGAAATTGACTCAAATAATTCAGGGAAAAACAGAGGACCCATCCACCTTTTATGAACGATTATGTGAGGCAGCTAGGAAATGGACAGACTTAGATCATCCTGAGAGTGATGAGAACAGAGCAATATTTACTACTTTGTTTGTAGGGCAAGCTGCTCCAGATATTCGAAAGAAATTGCAGAAAGTGGATGGGATTACAGGAATGACTATATCACAGCTAATTGAAATTGCTTATAAGGTGTATAACAATAGGGAAGAGGAGGAAAAGAAAAATCAGGAAAAAGAAAAAATAAAAGATAGGAAACAAAAAGCTGCTATTTTAGCAGCTGCTTTTGTAAATGCCCAAGGATCAGCTGGAGGAAGAGGCAGAAGATATTTGAGAGGTAGAGGTAGAGGGTATTTGAGAGGAAAAGGCAGAGGAGGTAGAGATATGTTTAAACAATATACCCCATTAGGATTTAATCAATGTGCTGTATGCAAGAAACAGGGACCCTGGAAGAGTGAGTGTCCAGAGAACAAAGGAGCAGTCGTGACTCAGTCACAGCAGATACCACCTGAAGCTGATTTACTTATGATGGGAGGAGATTCTGAATGATGGGGACCGGGGGTAGAAAATGATATTTTCCCAGCTGAGCCCCTGGTTCCAGTAAAGCTGGGAGATGAAGTAGTCGATTTTTTAGTAGATACTGGAGCAAAATATTCTGTTATAAATACATGTAAAGGACCAATGAGTAAATTTAATGTATCTATTGTTGGGGTCACGGGAAAGAAGGAGATAAGGCCTTTTTTGAAACCTTTAAAATGTAAAATTGGAGGAAAAACACTGATGCATGAATTTTTATATATACCGGAATGCACCATGCCTCTCTTAGGACGGGATTTATTGAATAAATTGGGAGCACAAATCAACTTTAAAAAAGGAAGAATCCAAGTTCATTTTCCTGAAGCTAATGCCTGGCAAGCCCAAGTTTATTTATTACAGACAAACACAGATGAATCTGAAGAAATTCCAGAAGAGCTTAAAGATGCAGTTTACCCTTTTGTTTGGGCAACAGAGAAACCAGGAAGAGCGAAAAATGTGGAACCGGTAAAAGTTGAATTGAAAACAGGAGCTCGACCGGTAAGAAAGAAACAGTATCCTATTAGTATAGAAGCCAGAAAAGGTTTGGAACCAATAATAAATAATTTTCTTAAATACGGACTTTTAAGAGAATGTCAATCTGATTATAATATTCCTGTCCTTCCAGTGAAAAAGCCGCATAACCAAGGATATAGGCTGGTCCAAGATTTAAGAGCAATAAACCAGTTAGTGGTGGACATTCATCCAATAGTCCCTAATCCATATACGCTGTTAACAACTATCAATGAATCAAATGCATATTTCTCTGTTATAGATTTGAAAGACGCTTTCTTTTGTATACCTCTGGAAGAAAACAGCCAAAAGATTTTTGCTTTTGAATGGGAAGATCCGTCGACTGGGAGGAGGACTCAGCTCTGCTGGACCGTGCTGCCACAAGGGTTTAAAAATAGCCCAACCATCTTTGGAGCAGCTCTGAATAAGGAACTGGAACAGTGGTCCGGTAAGGAAGATCAAATCACCCTCCTTCAATATGTTGATGACATCCTATTGGGAGCAGATACTATTGAAATCTGCAAAGAAAAGACTGTCAGCCTCCTAAACTTTTTGGGAATGGCCGGGTATAGGGTGTCAGAGAAGAAAGCACAAATTGCAAAACAAACTGTAATTTATTTGGGGTTTGAGATTTCCCAAGGACAGCGAAGATTGGGAAATGGTGGAAAAGAAGCCATTTGCAGGATGGCACCCCCTCAATCTAAAAGAGAGTTGAGAGGATTTTTAGGAATGGCTGGATGGTGTCGCCTTTGGATTCCAAATTATGGTTTGATGGCAAAACCACTGTATGAGGCAACCAAAGGCCCTGAAGAATTGTTAGAATGGACTCCAGAGTGCCGAAAAAGTTTTGATGACATTAAACAGACTTTAATGAAAACTCCAGCTTTAGGACTTCCAAATCTGACCAAACCCTTTGAGCTATTTGTGCATGAGAAGAGACATGTAGCTATGGGGGTTTTGACTCAACTTTTGGGAGACTGGAAAAGACCAGTGGCTTACTTTCCCGAACAATTAGATAAAGTAAGCTCAGGATGGCCTAGCTGCTTGCGGGCAGTTGCGGCAACAGTTCTCATCATTCAAGAAGCTAGAAAATTGACATTGGGACAGAAAATAACGTCCCGCATGCGGTACTTGCGGTACTGGAACAAAAAGGACATCATTGGCTAACCCCTAGTCGTTTGTTACAATATCAGGCTTTGTTAGTGGAACAAGACGACATCATTTTGAAAGTGAGTACAATTTTAAATCCTGCCTCTTTAATGCCAAGTGAAAAAGAGAGTGATCTTAACCATGATTGTTTACAAGTTATCGAACAGGTGTATGCCAGCAGGCCAGATCTGAAAGATGTCCCTCTCCAAACTCCGGATGAAGAATTATTTACTGATGGAAGCAGCTTTGTTGTAAAAGGAGAAAGGAG
The DNA here is from genome assembly GCF_964195595.1 of Calonectris borealis. NCBI lineage: Eukaryota > Metazoa > Chordata > Aves > Procellariiformes > Procellariidae > Calonectris > Calonectris borealis. Next base: position 138,666 of record NW_027441467.1, on the reverse strand, counting down.
GGCTGGTTATGCCGTGGTAACTTTAACTGAAGATCGAGAAGTAAAAGCATTACCTCCAAATACATCCGCCCGGAAAGCAGAAATTATAGCCCTCACAAAAGCCTTAAATTTGGCTAAAGGTAAAAGAGTTAACATCTATACAGATTCTAAATATGCTTTTGGAGTTGTGCATGCTCATGGAGCAATATGGAAGGAGCGAGGACTTTTATCTGCTAGCGGTACCCCTATAAAATACGGAACCGAGATTTTGAATTTGTTGGAAGCAGTACAGAAACCTAAAGAAGTTGCGGTGATTCATTGTAAAGCTCATCAAAAAGGGGACTCAAAAGTAATACAAGGAAATCGAAAAGCAGACGAGGCTGCTAAACGTGTAGCATTAAATACTATGATTTATGTTTTAATTCCATCAAAAGAAATTCAGGTGGAATCCCCAAATTATAATGAGAAAGAAAATAAATTAGCTATGTTATTACATTGTAAGAAGAATGATCGAGGATGGTGGATAACTTCACATGGACAATGTATAGTAACCCCTGAAATTATGAAGAAATTAATGGTCAAAACCCGTGCTGAAACACACATGGGAGCAGAGGCAATGGTGGAATCAGTAAGACGATAGGCGATAGGAACCAAAATGTTATTGATTGCTAAAAGTGTGAGTAATAAATGTGAGATTTGTCTTAGGAACAATCCGAAAATAGAAATCCGACCCCCTCCTGGAGAGGTAAAAAGAGGCATAACTTCCGGTGAGTATTGGCAAATAGATTTTTCAGAGTTACCGCGATGTAACCAATACCGATATCTATTGATACTGGTAGATACCTTCTCTGGATGGCCGGAAGCTTTCCCGTGTCGAACCAACAAGGCAAAAGAGGTTGTAAAACATTGGTTGAAAGAAATAATTCCAAGGTTTGGAGTCCCTTTAGGAATATCCTCAGACAGAGGTCCACATTTTGTAGCAGAGGTTGTTAAAAACATGAGTAAGACATTAGGGATTAAGTGGGATCTCCATACCCCTTGGAGACCTCAATCTAGTGGGCAGGTGGAAAGGATGAATCAAACATTGAAAAGACAAATTTCTAAAATATGTCAGGAAGCTCAATTGAAGTGGATCGAAGCCTTACCACTTGCCTTGTTGAGAATTAGGGTGACCCCTAGAGCTAAAGAAAAAGTGAGTCCATTTGAAATTTTATATGGAAAACCTTATAGTGTTAATTTGACAGGAGGATCAGAACAAATGCATGTAATAGGAGAAAAAGTATTAACTGAATATCTTTTATCTTTGAGTAAGGTGTTGAATTCTTTGCATAAGTATGTCCTTTTGAAGACACCTTTACCTCTTGAATTTCCAGTACACTCATTTAATCCGGGGGATCAAGTTTATTTGCGAACGTGGAAGGACGACCCTCTTGGAGAAAAGTGGAAAGGACCTTTCCAGGTGCTGTTAACAACAAACACTGCTGTGAAACTGGAAGGAATAGATTCTTGGATTCATTATACGAGGATTAAGAAAATTCCACCTGGACTGTGGACATCTGTATTTAAGGAACCATTGAAGTTAACTTTGCGGCGTGTTCAATGAGATACTGGAGATGCTGCTAAATTAGTGTAACAATTTGATTATTGAACAGAATTAAATCAGAGAGAGAGGGAAGATGTGGAATGTGTTGTTGTTAATAATAACGATCAGTCAGATTGATTCTCAATTTTTGTTACCAAAATGGGATAGAAATCGAAATATCTGGGAACTTTTAGCCCGAGAAGTAACCAACATGTCTTCCTTTTGTATTTCAGCCGAGAATTCTGTGGGAGGGATGTATAGTTCTTGTTTGGTAGGAGTACCAACCCCATTGGAATTGATGAAGAATTATACAATGTTTCAAAGTTTTGATATTAAATTAACTTATCGTAGCATTTATAGTTTAGGAAAAACAACTAGATTTAAGGAGAGAGGGATGTTAAGAGTCAAGGTGCGAGGAATGCTTCCAGCTGGGCATTGTGTTAAATTTATAAATTGCACTTCTAAATGTGAAAATTTAACGCGTTTACAACCTCCTTTGAGATGTAACTCCACTCAACTTCAGAGTTATGCATGGGCTCATACTAAATTACCCCTTGGATGGTTTTTGTTGTGTGGACGAATAGCATATTCCTATATTCCAGCGAATGTGACCGGAGGTCCGTGTTCAATAGGGAGGATAGCTCCGCTGCTGGTAGACAAAAAGGACTTAGAACATGGTGCACGAACTAAAAGGAGCGTACATCAGATACCAGAGAATTGTGACTCGCGAGTCACTTTATACAGTTCAAGTGAGATGTCAGCTGCAGCTATCCTAGCACCCGGAGTTGGAGTAGCTATGAATTATCACACCATAAAACGGATTACTTGTGCTTTAGTAAAAGACATAAATTATACCTCCCAAGCACTTTCGGCTATTGGTACCGAAATGACACAAATAAGAGAAGCTACCCTTGAAAACAGGGCTGCAATTGACTATTTACTTTTAAGACACAATCATGGTTGTGAAGAATTTAAAGGAATGTGTTGTTTTAATTTGAGTGATAATTCACAGTTAGTAGAGAAGAAAATTCAACAATTAAAAGATTTGGCATATGGGTTTAAAGAACGGGAAGGATTAGATTTTTCTTGGTTGTTCTCGTGGCTTCCAAATTTAAATTGGCTTAGACAATTATTTTTGTTTGTGGTACGGATCGTTATTTTAATTATGATTACATGTTGTATGATTCAATTTGTATCTTTTTGTAGAAAATAAGTATTATGAGACTCATGATGCTTAACATCGTAAGTCTCAAAGGGGGGAATTGTTAATGTTAATCTTAATCAACATTAATTTTTAAAGTGGTATTATCCTGTGTATAGCCCTCACCCAGAACTGGGTTAAAAGACCAGTTAATAAGAAACCAGAATGATGAAGCTAGTGAGTGGGTGTTTGATTGGAGGAGATCAAGATGTATGTGTTTTAATTTAAGAACACTATGGTGATAGATAGTTTGTTGTGGATTCTATATTGCTCGCTTCTGTAATTTTAAACAATGCAGATTTGTTGCTTAGAAGTTAGATAACTAACAGGTGTGTGTTTGTAATTGCGTGGAGTAGTAATTAATTATAAGCTGTGTGTTTTAGAGGTAGTGAGCTATGGAAACTACAAACAAACGTGGTCCAAGCATGGCTTAGGGACAAATTGCGACCCTATAAGGTAAAAGAGGAAATAAGCTCATGAAGAGTTCACTACCCTGCCGACCACCAGAGACCACCCGAGACCCCCAAGAAGACCCTAAAGGCTTTAGTGCGCATGTGTTTAAGATGATGTAATATTATAATTAGTTCTCGGAAATGTAATGAATATGTAACAAGGAAATTTAAATTATGTATGAGAAGCATGGATATAAACAGAAAGGTGACTAGACCAGGTGTGCTTGATTTGTGGCAAGTCCACCGAGCACCCAGGCCTGAATAAAACAATATCTCTCCTGAGCGTGTGGAATTGGTTACTTGCACGCCGGGCACGAATCCGCTTTTCGGACAACAGTTTTTGGCGACCCAGGTGGGACTGCTGTGAAGCCTTGCCCGGATCGACTCGCCGGCTCTCGGTGGGGAGACTCTGCTCTCCGGACTCCAGCGCGCACCGACCTTTTGATCGGGGACTCCGTGAGTATTCTCCCCGACCAGAGCAGGTGAGCGACTCAACGGTGCAACGCTAAGGTAAATGAGATATTGTTCTGGAGTATAAAACTGTGCATGCATTTGGTAAGGAATTGTGGCCACAGGTAAAGAGGTATATTCATATGCGTTTGACAGTGACGACTGGAGTATATGAAGTTGTAGGCGCCAGGGGTAAACCGGTATATTCATATGCGTTTGACGGTGACGACTGGAGTATATGAAGTTGTGGTTAAGAACGTTCTTTTTTGGTAAAGATATGGGAGCTCAACCATCAAAAGTAACACCTTGTTCCCCCTTAGGATGCATCGTTAAACACTGGGGAAAATTTGGGGGTGATCCTTTGAGAAAGGATAAATTAATTGACTAGATGGTGGCCAATGTACAAATTGGAAGATGAGGAAAAATGGCCAGAATTGGGAACCTTGCAATATAATACTATTTTACAGTTAATGTTATTTTGTAGAAGACAAGGAAAATGGGATGAGGTACCTTATGTAGATTTGTTTTTTTCTTTGAGAAATGATCATGAAATTCGGAAAAAATGTAAGCTTTTAGATTCGGATTCTAATGTGGTGATGATGATGATGATGGAAAATAAGGAACCAAAAGCGCATTGTTGTTCTGCATGTAGCATAGGAAAACGGTGTTTAAAACTAGGAGAAGAAGAGGAGGATACACAAATGTTAGTACCACCAAGTAAAAATGAAACTTCTGAAACCGAAGCAAGAGGAAGCAATACTTTTAGTCCGATAGCTGGCAGGACTAGAACCCAGCAAGGGTCTGTATTGTTAGCACCCCTTCGCCAGGCAGTGGGCCCAAGGGGGGAGCCAGTATTTGTGAAAGTACCATTTACAACTTCTGATTTAATGAATTGGAAAGAGTTAGCAGGATCATACAGAGAGAATCCAGAAAAGGTGTATAGATCCTTTCGAACAATTATTGAAAATCATAATCCAGATTGGAAAGATATTCAAATTCTTTTGAATAATTTGTTTACTCCTGAAGAAAAGAGGGTAGTATTAGAAAAAGCAAATATGGAAAATGAAAGAATAAATGCAAGAGAAGGTCCTGCTCATTTTATGCCAACTCAAGACCCAAATTGGAATCCTAATAGTAATGATGGGAAATTGATGATTAAACGGTATCAACAATTAATTTTGTATGGAGTAAAGAATGGAATATCCCGCCCAAAGAATTTGGCGAAATTGACTCAAATAATTCAGGGAAAAACAGAGGACCCATCCACCTTTTATGAACGATTATGTGAGGCAGCTAGGAAATGGACAGACTTAGATCATCCTGAGAGTGATGAGAACAGAGCAATATTTACTACTTTGTTTGTAGGGCAAGCTGCTCCAGATATTCGAAAGAAATTGCAGAAAGTGGATGGGATTACAGGAATGACTATATCACAGCTAATTGAAATTGCTTATAAGGTGTATAACAATAGGGAAGAGGAGGAAAAGAAAAATCAGGAAAAAGAAAAAATAAAAGATAGGAAACAAAAAGCTGCTATTTTAGCAGCTGCTTTTGTAAATGCCCAAGGATCAGCTGGAGGAAGAGGCAGAAGATATTTGAGAGGTAGAGGTAGAGGGTATTTGAGAGGAAAAGGCAGAGGAGGTAGAGATATGTTTAAACAATATACCCCATTAGGATTTAATCAATGTGCTGTATGCAAGAAACAGGGACACTGGAAGAGTGAGTGTCCAGAGAACAAAGGAGCAGTCGTGACTCAGTCACAGCAGATACCACCTGAAGCTGATTTACTTATGATGGGAGGAGATTCTGAATGATGGGGACCGGGGGTAGAAAATGATATTTTCCCAGCTGAGCCCCTGGTTCCAGTAAAGCTGGGAGATGAAGTAGTCGATTTTTTAGTAGATACTGGAGCAAAATATTCTGTTATAAATACATGTAAAGGACCAATGAGTAAATTTAATGTATCTATTGTTGGGGTCACGGGAAAGAAGGAGATAAGGCCTTTTTTGAAACCTTTAAAATGTAAAATTGGAGGAAAAACACTGATGCATGAATTTTTATATATACCGGAATGCACCATGCCTCTCTTAGGACGGGATTTATTGAATAAATTGGGAGCACAAATCAACTTTAAAAAAGGAAGAATCCAAGTTCATTTTCCTGAAGCTAATGCCTGGCAAGCCCAAGTTTATTTATTACAGACAAACACAGATGAATCTGAAGAAATTCCAGAAGAGCTTAAAGATGCAGTTTACCCTTTTGTTTGGGCAACAGAGAAACCAGGAAGAGCGAAAAATGTGGAACCGGTAAAAGTTGAATTGAAAACAGGAGCTCGACCGGTAAGAAAGAAACAGTATCCTATTAGTATAGAAGCCAGAAAAGGTTTGGAACCAATAATAAATAATTTTCTTAAATACGGACTTTTAAGAGAATGTCAATCTGATTATAATACTCCTGTCCTTCCAGTGAAAAAGCCGCATAACCAAGGATATAGGCTGGTCCAAGATTTAAGAGCAATAAACCAGTTAGTGGTGGACATTCATCCAATAGTCCCTAATCCATATACGCTGTTAACAACTATCAATGAATCAAATGCATATTTCTCTGTTATAGATTTGAAAGACGCTTTCTTTTGTATACCTCTGGAAGAAAACAGCCAAAAGATTTTTGCTTTTGAATGGGAAGATCCGTCGACTGGGAGGAGGACTCAGCTCTGCTGGACCGTGCTGCCACAAGGGTTTAAAAATAGCCCAACCATCTTTGGAGCAGCTCTGAATAAGGAACTGGAACAGTGGTCCGGTAAGGAAGATCAAATCACCCTCCTTCAATATGTTGATGACATCCTATTGGGAGCAGATACTATTGAAATCTGCAAAGAAAAGACTGTCAGCCTCCTAAACTTTTTGGGAATGGCCGGGTATAGGGTGTCAGAGAAGAAAGCACAAATTGCAAAACAAACTGTAATTTATTTGGGGTTTGAGATTTCCCAAGGACAGCGAAGATTGGGAAATGGTGGAAAAGAAGCCATTTGCAGGATGGCACCCCCTCAATCTAAAAGAGAGTTGAGAGGATTTTTAGGAATGGCTGGATGGTGTCGCCTTTGGATTCCAAATTATGGTTTGATGGCAAAACCACTGTATGAGGCAACCAAAGGCCCTGAAGAATTGTTAGAATGGACTCCAGAGTGCCGAAAAAGTTTTGATGACATTAAACAGACTTTAATGAAAACTCCAGCTTTAGGACTTCCAAATCTGACCAAACCCTTTGAGCTATTTGTGCATGAGAAGAGACATGTAGCTATGGGGGTTTTGACTCAACTTTTGGGAGACTGGAAAAGACCAGTGGCTTACTTTCCCGAACAATTAGATAAAGTAAGCTCAGGATGGCCTAGCTGCTTGCGGGCAGTTGCGGCAACAGTTCTCATCATTCAAGAAGCTAGAAAATTGACATTGGGACAGAAAATAACGGTTCACGTCCCGCATGCGGTACTTGCAGTACTGGAACAAAAAGGACATCATTGGCTAACCCCTAGTCGTTTGTTACAATATCAGGCTTTGTTAGTGGAACAAGACGACATCATTTTGAAAGTGAGTACAATTTTAAATCCTGCCTCTTTAATGCCAAGTGAAAAAGAGAGTGATCTTAACCATGATTGTTTACAAGTTATCGAACAGGTGTATGCCAGCAGGCCAGATCTGAAAGATGTCCCTCTCCAAACTCCGGATGAAGAATTATTTACTGATGGAAGCAGCTTTGTTGTAAAAGGAGAAAGGAGGGCTGGTTATGCCGTGGTAACTTTAACTGAAGATCGAGAAGTAAAAGCATTACCTCCAAATACATCCGCCCGGAAAGCAGAAATTATAGCCCTCACAAAAGCCTTAAATTTGGCTAAAGGTAAAAGAGTTAACATCTATACAGATTCTAAATATGCTTTTGGAGTTGTGCATGCTCATGGAGCAATATGGAAGGAGCGAGGACTTTTATCTGCTAGCGGTACCCCTATAAAATACGGAACCGAGATTTTGAATTTGTTGGAAGCAGTACAGAAACCTAAAGAAGTTGCGGTGATTCATTGTAAAGCTCATCAAAAAGGGGACTCAAAAGTAATACAAGGAAATCGAAAAGCAGACGAGGCTGCTAAACGTGTAGCATTAAATACTATGATTTATGTTTTAATTCCATCAAAAGAAATTCAGGTGGAATCCCCAAATTATAATGAGAAAGAAAATAAATTAGCTATGTTATTACATTGTAAGAAGAATGATCGAGGATGGTGGATAACTTCACATGGACAATGTATAGTAACCCCTGAAATTATGAAGAAATTAATGGTCAAAACCCGTGCTGAAACACACATGGGAGCAGAGGCAATGGTGGAATCAGTAAGACGATAGGCGATAGGAACCAAAATGTTATTGATTGCTAAAAGTGTGAGTAATAAATGTGAGATTTGTCTTAGGAACAATCCGAAAATAGAAATCCGACCCCCTCCTGGAGAGGTAAAAAGAGGCATAACTTCCGGTGAGTATTGGCAAATAGATTTTTCAGAGTTACCGCGATGTAACCAATACCGATATCTATTGATACTGGTAGATACCTTCTCTGGATGGCCGGAAGCTTTCCCGTGTCGAACCAACAAGGCAAAAGAGGTTGTAAAACATTGGTTGAAAGAAATAATTCCAAGGTTTGGAGTCCCTTTAGGAATATCCTCAGACAGAGGTCCACATTTTGTAGCAGAGGTTGTTAAAAACATGAGTAAGACATTAGGGATTAAGTGGGATCTCCATACCCCTTGGAGACCTCAATCTAGTGGGCAGGTGGAAAGGATGAATCAAACATTGAAAAGACAAATTTCTAAAATATGTCAGGAAGCTCAATTGAAGTGGATCGAAGCCTTACCACTTGCCTTGTTGAGAATTAGGGTGACCCCTAGAGCTAAAGAAAAAGTGAGTCCATTTGAAATTTTATATGGAAAACCTTATAGTGTTAATTTGACAGGAGGATCAGAACAAATGCATGTAATAGGAGAAAAAGTATTAACTGAATATCTTTTATCTTTGAGTAAGGTGTTGAATTCTTTGCATAAGTATGTCCTTTTGAAGACACCTTTACCTCTTGAATTTCCAGTACACTCATTTAATCCGGGGGATCAAGTTTATTTGCGAACGTGGAAGGACGACCCTCTTGGAGAAAAGTGGAAAGGACCTTTCCAGGTGCTGTTAACAACAAACACTGCTGTGAAACTGGAAGGAATAGATTCTTGGATTCATTATACGAGGATTAAGAAAATTCCACCTGGACTGTGGACATCTGTATTTAAGGAACCATTGAAGTTAACTTTGCGGCGTGTTCAATGAGATACTGGAGATGCTGCTAAATTAGTGTAACAATTTGATTATTGAACAGAATTAAATCAGAGAGAGAGGGAAGATGTGGAATGTGTTGTTGTTAATAATAACGATCAGTCAGATTGATTCTCAATTTTTGTTACCAAAATGGGATAGAAATCGAAATATCTGGGAACTTTTAGCCCGAGAAGTAACCAACATGTCTTCCTTTTGTATTTCAGCCGAGAATTCTGTGGGAGGGATGTATAGTTCTTGTTTGGTAGGAGTACCAACCCCATTGGAATTGATGAAGAATTATACAATGTTTCAAAGTTTTGATATTAAATTAACTTATCGTAGCATTTATAGTTTAGGAAAAACAACTAGAGTTAAGGAGAGAGGGATGTTAAGAGTCAAGGTGCGAGGAATGCTTCCAGCTGGGCATTGTGTTAAATTTATAAATTGCACTTCTAAATGTGAAAATTTAACGCGTTTACAACCTCCTTTGAGATGTAACTCCACTCAACTTCAGAGTTATGCATGGGCTCATACTAAATTACCCCTTGGATGGTTTTTGTTGTGTGGACGAATAGCATATTCCTATATTCCAGCGAATGTGACCGGAGGTCCGTGTTCAATAGGGAGGATAGCTCCGCTGCTGGTAGACAAAAAGGACTTAGAACATGGTGCACGAACTAAAAGGAGCGTACATCAGATACCAGAGAATTGTGACTCGCGAGTCACTTTATACAGTTCAAGTGAGATGTCAGCTGCAGCTATCCTAGCACCCGGAGTTGGAGTAGCTATGAATTATCACACCATAAAACGGATTACTTGTGCTTTAGTAAAAGACATAAATTATACCTCCCAAGCACTTTCGGCTATTGGTACCGAAATGACACAAATAAGAGAAGCTACCCTTGAAAACAGGGCTGCAATTGACTATTTACTTTTAAGACACAATCATGGTTGTGAAGAATTTAAAGGAATGTGTTGTTTTAATTTGAGTGATAATTCACAGTTAGTAGAGAAGAAAATTCAACAATTAAAAGATTTGGCATATGGGTTTAAAGAACGGGAAGGATTAGATTTTTCTTGGTTGTTCTCGTGGCTTCCAAATTTAAATTGGCTTAGACAATTATTTTTGTTTGTGGTACGGATCGTTATTTTAATTATGATTACATGTTGTATGATTCAATTTGTATCTTTTTGTAGAAAATAAGTATTATGAGACTCATGATGCTTAACATCGTAAGTCTCAAAGGGGGGAATTGTTAATGTTAATCTTAATCAACATTAATTTTTAAAGTGGTATCATCCTGTGTATAGCCCTCACCCAGAACTGGGTTAAAAGACCAGTTAATAAGAAACCAGAATGATGAAGCTAGTGAGTGGGTGTTTGATTGGAGGAGATCAAGATGTATGTGTTTTAATTTAAGAACACTATGGTGATAGATAGTTTGTTGTGGATTCTATATTGCTCGCTTCTGTAATTTTAAACAATGCAGATTTGTTGCTTAGAAGTTAGATAACTAACAGGTGTGTGTTTGTAATTGCGTGGAGTAGTAATTAATTATAAGCTGTGTGTTTTAGAGGTAGTGAGCTATGGAAACTACAAACAAACGTGGTCCAAGCATGGCTTAGGGACAAATTGCGACCCTATAAGGTAAAAGAGGAAATAAGCTCATGAAGAGTTCACTACCCTGCCGACCACCAGAGACCACCCGAGACCCCCAAGAAGACCCTAAAGGCTTTAGTGCGCATGTGTTTAAGATGATGTAATATTATAATTAGTTCTCGGAAATGTAATGAATATGTAACAAGGAAATTTAAATTATGTATGAGAAGCATGGATATAAACAGAAAGGTGACTAGACCAGGTGTGCTTGATTTGTGGCAAGTCCACCGAGCACCCAGGCCTGAATAAAACAATATCTCTCCTGAGCGTGTGGAATTGGTTACTTGCACGCCGGGCACGAATCCGCTTTTCGGACAACAGTTTTTGGCGACCCAGGTGGGACTGCTGTGAAGCCTTGCCCGGATCGACTCGCCGGCTCTCGGTGGGGAGACTCTGCTCTCCGGACTCCAGCGCGCACCGACCTTTTGATCGGGGACTCCGTGAGTATTCTCCCCGACCAGAGCAGGTGAGCGACTCAACGGTGCAACGCTAAGGTAAATGAGATATTGTTCTGGAGTATAAAACTGTGCATGCATTTGGTAAGGAATTGTGGCCACAGGTAAAGAGGTATATTCATATGCGTTTGACAGTGACGACTGGAGTATATGAAGTTGTAGGCGCCAGGGGTAAACCGGTATATTCATATGCGTTTGACGGTGACGACTGGAGTATATGAAGTTGTGGTTAAGAACGTTCTTTTTTGGTAAAGATATGGGAGCTCAACCATCAAAAGTAACACCTTGTTCCCCCTTAGGATGCATCGTTAAACACTGGGGAAAATTTGGGGGTGATCCTTTGAGAAAGGATAAATTAATTGACTAGATGGTGGCCAATGTACAAATTGGAAGATGAGGAAAAATGGCCAGAATTGGGAACCTTGCAATATAATACTATTTTACAGTTAATGTTATTTTGTAGAAGACAAGGAAAATGGGATGAGGTACCTTATGTAGATTTGTTTTTTTCTTTGAGAAATGATCATGAAATTCGGAAAAAATGTAAGCTTTTAGATTTGGATTCTAATGTGGTGATGATGATGATGATGGAAAATAAGGAACCAAAAGCGCATTGTTGTTCTGCATGTAGCATAGGAAAACGGTGTTTAAAACTAGGAGAAGAAGAGGAGGATACACAAATGTTAGTACCACCAAGTAAAAATGAAACTTCTGAAACCGAAGCAAGAGGAAGCAATACTTTTAGTCCGATAGCTGGCAGGACTAGAACCCAGCAAGGGTCTGTATTGTTAGCACCCCTTCGCCAGGCAGTGGGCCCAAGGGGGGAGCCAGTATTTGTGAAAGTACCATTTACAACTTCTGATTTAATGAATTGGAAAGAGTTAGCAGGATCATACAGAGAGAATCCAGAAAAGGTGTATAGATCCTTTCGAACAATTATTGAAAATCATAATCCAGATTGGAAAGATATTCAAATTCTTTTGAATAATTTGTTTACTCCTGAAGAAAAGAGGGTAGTATTAGAAAAAGCAAATATGGAAAATGAAAGAATAAATGCAAGAGAAGGTCCTGCTCATTTTATGCCAACTCAAGACCCAAATTGGAATCCTAATAGTAATGATGGGAAATTGATGATTAAACGGTATCAACAATTAATTTTGTATGGAGTAAAGAATGGAATATCCCGCCCAAAGAATTTGGCGAAATTGACTCAAATAATTCAGGGAAAAACAGAGGACCCATCCACCTTTTATGAACGATTATGTGAGGCAGCTAGGAAATGGACAGACTTAGATCCTGAGAGTGATGAGAACAGAGCAATATTTACTACTTTGTTTGTAGGGCAAGCTGCTCCAGATATTCAAAAGAAATTGCAGAAAGTGGATGGGATTACAGGAATGACTATATCACAGCTAATTGAAATTGCTTATAAGGTGTATAACAATAGGGAAGAGGAGGAAAAGAAAAATCAGGAAAAAGAAAAAATAAAAGATAGGAAACAAAAAGCTGCTATTTTAGCAGCTGCTTTTGTAAATGCCCAAGGATCAGCTGGAGGAAGAGGCAGAAGATATTTGAGAGGTAGAGGTAGAGGGTATTTGAGAGGAAAAGGCAGAGGAGGTAGAGATATGTTTAAACAATATACCCCATTAGGATTTAATCAATGTGCTGTATGCAAGAAACAGGGACCCTGGAAGAGTGAGTGTCCAGAGAACAAAGGAGCAGTCGTGACTCAGTCACAGCAGATACCACCTGAAGCTGATTTACTTATGATGGGAGGAGATTCTGAATGATGGGGACCGGGGGTAGAAAATGATATTTTCCCAGCTGAGCCCCTGGTTCCAGTAAAGCTGGGAGATGAAGTAGTCGATTTTTTAGTAGATACTGGAGCAAAATATTCTGTTATAAATACATGTAAAGGACCAATGAGTAAATTTAATGTATCTATTGTTGGGGTCACGGGAAAGAAGGAGATAAGGCCTTTTTTGAAACCTTTAAAATGTAAAATTGGAGGAAAAACACTGATGCATGAATTTTTATATATACCGGAATGCACCATGCCTCTCTTAGGACGGGATTTATTGAATAAATTGGGAGCACAAATCAACTTTAAAAAAGGAAGAATCCAAGTTCATTTTCCTGAAGCTAATGCCTGGCAAGCCCAAGTTTATTTATTACAGACAAACACAGATGAATCTGAAGAAATTCCAGAAGAGCTTAAAGATGCAGTTTACCCTTTTGTTTGGGCAACAGAGAAACCAGGAAGAGCGAAAAATGTGGAACCGGTAAAAGTTGAATTGAAAACAGGAGCTCGACCGGTAAGAAAGAAACAGTATCCTATTAGTATAGAAGCCAGAAAAGGTTTGGAACCAATAATAAATAATTTTCTTAAATACGGACTTTTAAGAGAATGTCAATCTGATTATAATATTCCTGTCCTTCCAGTGAAAAAGCCGCATAACCAAGGATATAGGCTGGTCCAAGATTTAAGAGCAATAAACCAGTTAGTGGTGGACATTCATCCAATAGTCCCTAATCCATATACGCTGTTAACAACTATCAATGAATCAAATGCATATTTCTCTGTTATAGATTTGAAAGACGCTTTCTTTTGTATACCTCTGGAAGAAAACAGCCAAAAGATTTTTGCTTTTGAATGGGAAGATCCGTCGACTGGGAGGAGGACTCAGCTCTGCTGGACCGTGCTGCCACAAGGGTTTAAAAATAGCCCAACCATCTTTGGAGCAGCTCTGAATAAGGAACTGGAACAGTGGTCCGGTAAGGAAGATCAAATCACCCTCCTTCAATATGTTGATGACATCCTATTGGGAGCAGATACTATTGAAATCTGCAAAGAAAAGACTGTCAGCCTCCTAAACTTTTTGGGAATGGCCGGGTATAGGGTGTCAGAGAAGAAAGCACAAATTGCAAAACAAACTGTAATTTATTTGGGGTTTGAGATTTCCCAAGGACAGCGAAGATTGGGAAATGGTGGAAAAGAAGCCATTTGCAGGATGGCACCCCCTCAATCTAAAAGAGAGTTGAGAGGATTTTTAGGAATGGCTGGATGGTGTCGCCTTTGGATTCCAAATTATGGTTTGATGGCAAAACCACTGTATGAGGCAACCAAAGGCCCTGAAGAATTGTTAGAATGGACTCCAGAGTGCCGAAAAAGTTTTGATGACATTAAACAGACTTTAATGAAAACTCCAGCTTTAGGACTTCCAAATCTGACCAAACCCTTTGAGCTATTTGTGCATGAGAAGAGACATGTAGCTATGGGGGTTTTGACTCAACTTTTGGGAGACTGGAAAAGACCAGTGGCTTACTTTCCCAAACAATTAGATAAAGTAAGCTCAGGATGGCCTAGCTGCTTGCGGGCAGTTGCGGCAACAGTTCTCATCATTCAAGAAGCTAGAAAATTGACATTGGGACAGAAAATAACGGTTCACGTCCCGCATGCGGTACTTGCAGGACTGGAACAAAAAGGACATCATTGGCTAACCCCTAGTCGTTTGTTACAATATCAGGCTTTGTTAGTGGAACAAGACGACATCATTTTGAAAGTGAGTACAATTTTAAATCCTGCCTCTTTAATGCCAAGTGAAAAAGAGAGTGATCTTAACCATGATTGTTTACAAGTTATCGAACAGGTGTATGCCAGCAGGCCAGATCTGAAAGATGTCCCTCTCCAAACTCCGGATGAAGAATTATTTACTGATGGAAGCAGCTTTGTTGTAAAAGGAGAAAGGAGGGCTGGTTATGCCGTGGTAACTTTAACTGAAGATCGAGAAGTAAAAGCATTACCTCCAAATACATCCGCCCAGAAAGCAGAAATTATAGCCCTCACAAAAGCCTTAAATTTGGCTAAAGGTAAAAGAGTTAACATCTATACAGATTCTAAATATGCTTTTGGAGTTGTGCATGCTCATGGAGCAATATGGAAGGAGCGAGGACTTTTATCTGCTAGCGGTACCCCTATAAAATACGGAACCGAGATTTTGAATTTGTTGGAAGCAGTACAGAAACCTAAAGAAGTTGCGGTGATTCATTGTAAAGCTCATCAAAAAGGGGACTCAAAAGTAATACAAGGAAATCGAAAAGCAGACGAGGCTGCTAAACGTGTAGCATTAAATACTATGATTTATGTTTTAATTCCATCAAAAGAAATTCAGGTGGAATCCCCAAATTATAATGAGAAAGAAAATAAATTAGCTATGTTATTACATTGTAAGAAGAATGATCGAGGATGGTGGATAACTTCACATGGACAATGTATAGTAACCCCTGAAATTATGAAGAAATTAATGGTCAAAACCCGTGCTGAAACACACATGGGAGCAGAGGCAATGGTGGAATCAGTAAGACGATAGGCGATAGGAACCAAAATGTTATTGATTGCTAAAAGTGTGAGTAATAAATGTGAGATTTGTCTTAGGAACAATCCGAAAATAGAAATCCGACCCCCTCCTGGAGAGGTAAAAAGAGGCATAACTTCCGGTGAGTATTGGCAAATAGATTTTTCAGAGTTACCGCGATGTAACCAATACCGATATCTATTGATACTGGTAGATACCTTCTCTGGATGGCCGGAAGCTTTCCCGTGTCGAACCAACAAGGCAAAAGAGGTTGTAAAACATTGGTTGAAAGAAATAATTCCAAGGTTTGGAGTCCCTTTAGGAATATCCTCAGACAGAGGTCCACATTTTGTAGCAGAGGTTGTTAAAAACATGAGTAAGACATTAGGGATTAAGTGGGATCTCCATACCCCTTGGAGACCTCAATCTAGTGGGCAGGTGGAAAGGATGAATCAAACATTGAAAAGACAAATTTCTAAAATATGTCAGGAAGCTCAATTGAAGTGGATCGAAGCCTTACCACTTGCCTTGTTGAGAATTAGGGTGACCCCTAGAGCTAAAGAAAAAGTGAGTCCATTTGAAATTTTATATGGAAAACCTTATAGTGTTAATTTGACAGGAGGATCAGAACAAATGCATGTAATAGGAGAAAAAGTATTAACTGAATATCTTTTATCTTTGAGTAAGGTGTTGAATTCTTTGCATAAGTATGTCCTTTTGAAGACACCTTTACCTCTTGAATTTCCAGTACACTCATTTAATCCAGGGGATCAAGTTTATTTGCGAACGTGGAAGGACGACCCTCTTGGAGAAAAGTGGAAAGGACCTTTCCAGGTGCTGTTAACAACAAACACTGCTGTGAAACTGGAAGGAATAGATTCTTGGATTCATTATACGAGGATTAAGAAAATTCCACCTGGACTGTGGACATCTGTATTTAAGGAACCATTGAAGTTAACTTTGCGGCGTGTTCAATGAGATACTGGAGATGCTGCTAAATTAGTGTAACAATTTGATTATTGAACAGAATTAAATCAGAGAGAGAGGGAAGATGTGGAATGTGTTGTTGTTAATAATAACGATCAGTCAGATTGATTCTCAATTTTTGTTACCAAAATGGGATAGAAATCGAAATATCTGGGAACTTTTAGCCCGAGAAGTAACCAACATGTCTTCCTTTTGTATTTCAGCCGAGAATTCTGTGGGAGGGATGTATAGTTCTTGTTTGGTAGGAGTACCAACCCCATTGGAATTGATGAAGAATTATACAATGTTTCAAAGTTTTGATATTAAATTAACTTATCGTAGCATTTATAGTTTAGGAAAAACAACTAGATTTAAGGAGAGAGGGATGCTAAGAGTCAAGGTGCGAGGAATGCTTCCAGCTGGGCATTGTGTTAAATTTATAAATTGCACTTCTAAATGTGAAAATTTAACGCGTTTACAACCTCCTTTGAGATGTAACTCCACTCAACTTCAGAGTTATGCATAGGCTCATACTAAATTACCCCTTGGATGGTTTTTGTTGTGTGGACGAATAGCATATTCCTATATTCCAGCGAATGTGACCGGAGGTCCGTGTTCAATAGGGAGGATAGCTCCGCTGCTGATAGACAAAAAGGACTTAGAACATGGTGCACGAACTAAAAGGAGCGTACATCAGATACCAGAGAATTGTGACTCGCGAGTCACTTTATACAGTTCAAGTGAGATGTCAGCTGCAGCTATCCTAGCACCCGGAGTTGGAGTAGCTATGAATTATCACACCATAAAACGGATTACTTGTGCTTTAGTAAAAGACATAAATTATACCTCCCAAGCACTTTCGGCTATTGGTACCGAAATGACACAAATAAGAGAAGCTACCCTTGAAAACAGGGCTGCAATTGACTATTTACTTTTAAGACACAATCATGGTTGTGAAGAATTTAAAGGAATGTGTTGTTTTAATTTGAGTGATAATTCACAGTTAGTAGAGAAGAAAATTCAACAATTAAAAGATTTGGCATATGGGTTTAAAGAACGGGAAGGATTAGATTTTTCTTGGTTGTTCTTGTGGCTTCCAAATTTAAATTGGCTTAGACAATTATTTTTGTTTGTGGTACGGATCGTTATTTTAATTATGATTACATGTTGTATGATTCAATTTGTATCTTTTTGTAGAAAATAAGTATTATGAGACTCATGATGCTTAACATCGTAAGTCTCAAAGGGGGGAATTGTTAATGTTAATCTTAATCAACATTAATTTTTAAAGTGGTATCATCCTGTGTATAGCCCTCACCCAGAACTGGGTTAAAAGACCAGTTAATAAGAAACCAGAATGATGAAGCTAGTGAGTGGGTGTTTGATTGGAGGAGATCAAGATGTATGTGTTTTAATTTAAGAACACTATGGTGATAGATAGTTTGTTGTGGATTCTATATTGCTCGCTTCTGTAATTTTAAACAATGCAGATTTGTTGCTTAGAAGTTAGATAACTAACAGGTGTGTGTTTGTAATTGTGTGGAGTAGTAATTAATTATAAGCTGTGTGTTTTAGAGGTAGTGAGCTATGGAAACTATAAACAAACGTGGTCCAAGCATGGCTTAGGGACAAATTGCGACCCTATAAGGTAAAAGAGGAAATAAGCTCATGAAGAGTTCACTACCCTGCCGACCACCAGAGACCACCCGAGACCCCCAAGAAGACCCTAAAGGCTTTAGTGCGCATGTGTTTAAGATGATGTAATATTATAATTAGTTCTCGGAAATGTAATGAATATGTAACAAGGAAATTTAAATTATGTATGAGAAGCATGGATATAAACAGAAAGGTGACTAGACCAGGTGTGCTTGATTTGTGGCAAGTCCACCGAGCACCCAGGCCTGAATAAAACAATATCTCTCCTGAGCGTGTGGAATTGGTTACTTGCACGCCGGGCACGAATCCGCTTTTCGGACAACAAAACCATTTACACCATTACAGTGGTGGAAGTGAGAGTATCCAGGTATTACCTGAAATAAAAAAATCTCAAAGGAATTCACTTTAATGTATATCTGTGGCTGAGTTCTTACAACTTTTGAACTTATAGGACATTTTAATGTTTCAGTAGGTTTAATTTCCCTAAATCTACAGGTGAGCAGCAGCTCTGTTTTAATCTGAAATTTAACATCTTGACAGCCAGTAGATCTATTAAGTTACTTGATTGGATATTCCTTTTACTGTAATCAGGCTGTAGTCTAACTAAGCAAATTTTGGTTAATCTAAGATTGTAATTTTTTAATTAACTTTGCTCCTACTTTTCAGAGATTAGGACTATAACAGATGCCTCCTGAAGTGAATTGGAACTATGGATGCTATCTGAAGAACTGAGCCACTTAATATTTCTACTAGCAATAAATACTAATGTAAATCATAATGGAAAGGTGATAAAGTAGAGATTTCAAGCATATTGAGTAGTAGCGACAGTGGTGATTTTTTATTTTATTTTTTTTCTGGTTGAATGGCCAAGTGGAAAATGAAAACAAGAGACTTCTCCAGAATATTCTAAATGGTAACGTATTGTACCTGAATGCTCTTCTTTCTCCTTGCTCCTCCCAATTTTTTTCCTTTTTAGTATCAAAATGCTGGCTACAGAAGAGCTCTCATCAATTTTCAAGTGGTGGGATAAATATTGCTGCTCACTGGCTTACATATATTCTCCTGTGTCTGGTTGTTACACTGGTAAGCTTTCTCAACAGCTTGGGTTTGAGTAAGAAAGCAAGCTTAGTCTTTCTCCTGGCAAAGAGACATCTGTCTTCTGTTTTCTCCTTTGGCAAGTTTTGGCTTTTGGCAACAGATGGAGTTTGCTTACGGGAAGCTCAGCAGGACCTGAGAGGGGTGCTTTGTGGGTTATCTCTAGTGGCACCTTTTGTAGCTGTTGTATGGGAGGAAAGAGCTCCCAAGTGAGCGGTGTTGGCTTTCCCTTCCTATTCGGCATCTAGTTGATGCTAAGTGGCTTGAAAAACCGAGTGATGTTTGGCTAATGCAGTATCTTTAAATGTTACAAAGAAAAGCTCAAAATGGTGTTAGCCACATTGTCGTTAGCGGCGCTTAAACCATTTTGAATTAGAAAAAAGAAGCCAACGACCAGGAAATCGGAACAAGCTCTTACAAAACTTATCTAAAACATTCCCTTTTTTGTTAGCTGTGGTACTTGATTTTCAATTTAGAAGAAAGATAGCACAAGCAAAGCTTGACTGATTGCACAGCAAGATTCCCCCCCCTCACCCCACTTAGTCTGGACATGATGCAAATAAAATCCTCTTTTCTCAAATTTTGAATGATTTTTTTCCCCTTCTAACATATGTACTAGACACTGAAAATGTTTCTTTGCAGAAGTCCAAGAGTCCAAGAATTTCTGGAAATAATCAGTCTGTAAGATTGAGATATATGTTAATGTGTATATGAACAATAATGCAATGAAGTACATGGTTGTAGTCTCCTTTATACTATTTTGATTTTTAGTGTTGGAAAGATGGAGGCCCTATTTTGTAAACTTTAACATTTTAAATATGAGAAAGAACTTAATAAGTTTGTTATTAAGTATTTGTTAATAACAAATATTAAAAATACAAATAACAAATGCGTTATGAGAGAGAAAGAGAATGAAAATACTGTCATGTTCATAATATGCCTTGATGTGTTAGTTCAGATGCAGTTTTCTAAAACTTGTTCATTAACTAGTTCCTTATTCTATTAAAATAAAGGTAGGTAGTTACTGCGTGGTTCCTCCTGCCAGCTTTTTTTTAATAGCATGTGTATGCGATAGAAGATCAAGTGTATTATAAGGTATAAGCATGCTTATCACAAAAAGTCAGTTTGCACGGCTGAACGCACGCCGTAGGGAACCGGGAAGGTAGGAAATGGAAGGGAGATAATGGGGGGATCGCAGGGTTTTGTACCAGTTGTGTTCGGGAGCCTGATGGAAGCCAAGATCCAAGAAACTGGTATAGCAACTGATCTCTGCGGGGCCAACACCCTTCCCCGTATCTCTGGCTGCTGCCCTGGCAGTGGGGAGCGTGTGCCGTCCCGTCGGGCAGGCTGGGACAGCCCGAGCCCTGCGGGGAGCAGTCCCGCGGAGGTAGGGGGGGGCCCTGACCCCCTCGGGCTGCAGCTGGGCTCGGCCCCGGTTGTGCAACGTGTGCCGAGGCGGCTCTGCCTCCGCGCTTGCCGAAATCCCGCGTAGTATCGTGTGGGGCTTACCTCGGCCCGGGGAGGCAAGGAGTGATCCTAACGAGGGTGGTTTAAATGTAAATGGATTATTACAGTTGATTTGGAATTTATAGTTGCAGTAGTAATTATATAGTAACTATATTATAAAATGTACAGGATTGTAATCTATAATCGTGATCTTTACATTCAGGAAAGATAGGAAGGCTGGAGAAAATGAGGTGAGCGTGAGGCAGTTCTCTTGCCCTGCCTTGTCTTGGTGGTCAATGGTAGGTCAAGGCTGCCCTTCAGCAAGAAGTCCCCGGCACGGAGAGGAGCAAGGCTGTGCTCGCTTATCCTGAAGGAAGGTGAAACTGCAGTGGTGGCCTACTTGCGATCGTAAATTTCCTTACAACATTAGAAAGGACTTATTTAGCACAGCCACAATACAGATTTAACAGTGAGCATAAGGCTCTTTGCCCCGAGAGAGTCTAGCCTTAACACATACGAGTCAAGCTAGAAGATGGCAATTTAGTTAAATGTGGTTTAAAAAGGTCTGTGTTGAAGAACCCAAAGTTTCACAATAGTTATGGGCCTTCTTGAGGTCTAGAGATAGAGCAGGTAATTAGAAATCCACAGAGTGTTTGCCTGAGGCGAAGAATACCACAAAAACATAGAGCTCTTGGTGTTTTTTAGTTTGTCGTGTTGCAAAAGCCTCTGTTTGTTCCGTATCTGTTACAGAGACAGTGTGTCTGCTTGATGGTAACGAAGAACAAAACCCTCTGCAGTACTCATTATCTTGCGTGCTCCCACTCATGGCTGAGTTTGGCTTGAAATCTGTAATTTGTGATGTCCCCTCTGAAGAGCGTGGTATGCAACAGGGGAGGCAGTGCTCTTCGAGGCGCGTTGTTTTGACCCTGTTGCTCTAACAGAGCGTGTTTTCCTCTCCCACCCCTTTCCCAACACAGGAAATACAGTAGCTGGGGTGTTCCTGAGGGTCTCTGGGTGCCCATAGGATGTTCAGGGGGTCTTGGGGTGCTCCTGGGTGTCTCTGGGTGCCCACAGGGTGCTCCTGGTGTTCTTGCTGGCTCTAGGCCCTGGTGGTGCTGCTGGGGCGCTCCTCGTGGTCTTGCTGTGCTTCTGGGGGTTCTTCTTTTGCTCGTGGGGTCTCTCAGTGCCCATGGGTTGTTCCTTGGGCTCTTGGGGTCTTCTAGGTGTCTCTGAGTCCCCTTGGAGTGCTCCTGGGGTGTTCCTGAGGGTCTCTGGGTGCCTATAGGATGTTCTGGGGGTCTTGGGGTGCTCCTGGGTGTCTCTGGGTGCCCACAGGGTGCTCCTGGTGTTCTGGCGTTGCTCTTCGGGTGCTCTTGGGGGGCTCCTGGGGGTCTCTGGGTGCCCACGGGGTGTCCCCGGGGATCTTGGGGTGCTGCTGGATGTTCTTGTTGTGCTCCTGGGGGTCTCTGGGTGCCCTTGGGGGGTGTTCCCGGGGGTCTTGCGGCGCTCCTGGGTTTCTCTAGGTGCTCACAGGACACTCGTGGGCATCTTGGGGTGCTGCTGGATGTTCTTGTTGTGCCCCTGGGAGCCTTGGGGTGTTCTAGGTGCCTCTGGGTAGCCTTGGGGTTCCCCTGGGGTGCTCCTGGAGGATTGTGGGCAGTCCTTGTGTCTCCTGAGTGCCTGTGGGGTGCTCCTGGGGATCTCTGGGGGCCCGTGGGATGCTCCTGGGAGTCTCTAGGTCCCCATGGGGTGTTCCTGGGGGTCTTGGGGTGCTCCTGGGTGTCTCTGAATCGTTGGTGATTTACAGCAAATAATTTGCTCTGCATCCAGAGATATTTCTGAGAAGGGATTCTTCCAGGATCTAATTCTGCTTTGTTGTTCAGTCCTACCCAGAACAGAGTTGTGTCAGAAGTGAGGTAGCATGCGTGGTGTTCCTAGAAATGAAGTCTGACCCCATAGCATTTTGGGTTTTTGAGAGGAAACCAAAGCACATCATTTTGAATCATGATACTTTCGTTGCGTTGAATGATCTACTGTTCCTGCGTCGCTTGTGATGACATCTGTCTTTGTCTATCTACGCCCTAGAAAAAGTAAGTTGAAGTCCCTGCCTGGTCCCATTGCTGATGCAATAGCTGCAACTGTAGGAAAAATTTCTTTACTGAAAGAGTGGTCAGGCCTTGGAACAGGCTGCCCAGGGAAGTGGTTGGGTCACCAACCCTGGAAGTATTTAACAGATGTGTAGAGGAGGTGCTTAAGGACGTGGTTTAGTGGGCGTGGTGGTGTTGGGTTGACGGTTGGACTCGATGGTCTTAGAGGTCTTTTCCAACCTTAAGGATTCTAGGATTGATTCCAAAAGAGCAGGTATGGTGGTTTGCTGTGAGGGTGGCTTTCTCTGTTTGGTGCTTGGCATGCTGTAAAGTGAAGGCAGGTGAGAAAACTGCCTGCTGCTCCTCTGGCTGCCTTGATGGCTCTGGTGGTTGGCCCCGCCCGTTCCCAGGGGATTGTGGGAAGGGCGGTGGGCGGGGCCTGGGGGAGATGAGCTACAGCCTCTCCTCAGGGAGCTCATGCTGCTGCTGGGCTTCTCTGGAGGCGGTGGTCTGCTGTTGCTTCAGTTGATTGCAGCTTTTGAGCTGTCTAAGCTATTTGGGTAGTCTTGTTTTGAGATTTAGGGAAGCAGAGGGGTCTGTTTAAGCTAAGGGCTTCAGGACCAGGCAAGGTTCAGCTGCATCTATAGCAGAAAGGAGACTCGTATGCAGCTTTTCTTTTTTTTTTTTTTTTTCCAGGTGGGTCAATTTGTATTGGGTGTTCAGAGGTGGCAAGATGTATGGTTTTGGTTCATAATCTGGTTTGGGTTTTTATTTTATTCCAGGTGCATTGTATTGTTTTGGAATTCCTGACTTTATTGAAGATGGAACCTTGTTTTTTTCCACCAGTTTTGCTGTCTATTGCAGAAGCTGTTGACATCATCTCTGGCTAGGAGCGACTGTGAGACTATTTAGCAGGGCTTGAGGTGAGCATCTTGTATGCCTCTGTCTATGGAGTTGTAGCGTTGTTCAAGAAAGCAGCAGGGACATAAGGCATCGTGTCTTTCAGCGTATGGAACGGCTCGTGGCCTTCGCCCACAGAGTATCATGTTGTCCCTAGAAGCGATGCGGCTGGCGGCCGGCCCCTCGTGGATGAGAAGCGTCAGGACTTGACTTCTTTTGTGGGGCTGTAGCAGAGGTCAGAGGTCAGCAGTGGGAAGGTGGGAGGTGCTCGCAGAAGCCTGGGCATAGCTGGGCAGAGCAGCTCCCGAGGAGCGGCCGACAGAGGGGCTTGAGGGGTGCAACTCCAGGGCAGGAGCTGTCAGGAAGGAGCGGGGTTCCGTCGCTGGCAGTTCAGGAGAAGAGAAGGGGTTTCTAAACTTTTGGGACCAGGGGATGGTTGGGAAAGGGAGGTGTGTTCCCGAGCCTTACTGAGATGGGTTTTGCAGTTGGATTTGGGTGTCGCTGAGGTCTGTTCTGTTGGAGTGTCTGTGCAGCTGACGAGAGATACAGCAAAGTCGTAGGAGATGCAGAGGAAACCGTCCGGGCCTCCACATCACAAGGTAGAGGGCTGAACGTCAGGCAAGTCTCATGTCGGAAAGCATTAGGTATGTTAAGGTCCATCAAAAAATAGCCTCGAGGACTGGGAGGTCTCTACGGGCTGCGTTTGGGGTGCTCCTGGGGCTGCTCGCGGGGGTCTCTGGGTGCCCAGAGGATGCTCCTGAGGGTCTTGGGGTGCTTGTGGGCGTTCTTGCGGTGCTCCTGGGGGTCTCTGTGTGCTCCCAGTATGCTCCTGGGGGTCTTGGGGTGCTCCTGGGGCCCTCTGGGTGCCCGCAGGATGCTCTTGGGAATCTTGGGGTGGTCTTGGCAGTCTAGGGGTGCTGCGGGGCATCTAGGGGTGCCCATGGGTTGTTGCTGGGTGCCTTGGGATGCTCCTGGGGCTCTAGGTGCGGGCTCTAGGTGCGGGCTCTAGGTGCGGGCTCTAGGTGCGGGCTCTAGGTGCCGGCTCTAGGTGCCGGCTCTAGGTGCCGGCTCTAGGTGCGGGCTCTAGGTGCCGGCTCTAGGTGCCGGCTCTAGGTGCCGGCTCTAGGCCCTGGTGCTGCTGCTGGGGCGCTCCTCGTGGTCTTGCTGTGTTTCTGGGGGTTCTTCTTTTGCTCCTGGGGTCTCTCAGTGCCCATGGGTTGTTCCTTGGGCTCTTGGGGTCTTCTAGGTGTCTCCGAGTCCCCTTGGAGTGCTCCTGGGGTGTTCCTGAGCGTCTCTGGGTGCCTCTAGGATGTTCTGGGGGTCTTGGGGTGCTCCTGGGTGTCTCTGGGTGCCCACAGGGTGCTCCTGGTGTTCTTGCGTTGCTCTTCGGGTGCTCTTGGGGGGCTCCTGGGGGTCTCTGGGTGCCCTTGGGGTGTCCGCGGGGATCTTGGGGTGCTGCTGGATGTTCTTGTTGTGCTCCTTGTGGGTCTCTGGGTGCCCTTGGGGTGTTCCCGGGGGTCTTGCGGCGCTCCTGGGTTTCTCTAGGTGCTCACAGGATACTCGTGGGCATCTTGGGGTGCTGCTGGATGTTCTTGTTGTGCTCCTGGGAGCCTTGGGGAGTTCTAGGTGCCTCTGGGTAGCCTTGGGGTTCCCCTGGGGTGCTCCTGGAGGATTGTGGGCAGTCCTTGTGTCTCCTGAGTGCCTGTGGGGTGCTCCTGGGGATCTCTGGGGGCCCGTGGGGTGCTCCTGGGAGTCTCTAGGTCCCCATGGGGTGTTCCTGGGGGTCTTGGGGTGCTCCTGGGTGTCTCTGAATCGTTGGTGATTTACAGCAAATAATTTGCTCTGCATCCAGAGATATTTCTGAGAAGGGATTCTTCCAGGATCTAATTCTGCTTTGTTGTTCAGTCCTACCCAGAACAGAGTTGTGTCAGAAGTGAGGTAGCACGCGTGGTGTTCCTAGAAATGAAGTCTGACCCCATAGCATTTTGGGTTTTTGAGAGGAAACCAAAGCACATCATTTTGAATCATGATATTTTCGTTGCGTTGAATGATCTACTGTTCCTGCGTCGCTTGTGATGACATCTATCTTTGTCTATCTACGCCCTAGAAAGAGTAAGTTGAAGTCCCTGCCTGGTCCCATTGCTGATGCAATAGCTGCAACTGTAGGAAAAATTTCTTTACTGAAAGAGTGGTCAGGCCTTGGAACAGGCTGCCCAGGGAAGTGGTTGGGTCACCAACCCTGGAAGTATTTAAAAGAGGTGTAGAGGAGGTGCTTAGGGACGTGGTTTAGTGGGCGTGGCGGTGTTGGGTTGACGGTTGGACTCGATGGTCCTAGAGGTCTTTTCCAACCTTAAGGAGTCTAGGATTGATTCCAAAAGAGCAGGTATGGTGGTTTGCTGTGAGGGTGGCTTTCTCTGTTTGGTGCTTGGCATGCTGTAAAGTGAAGGCAGGTGAGAAAACTGCCTGCTGCTCCTCTGGCTGCCTTGATGGCTCTGGTGGTTGGCCCCGCCCGTTCCCAGGGGATTGTGGGAAGGGCGGTGGGCGGGGCCTGGGGGAGATGAGCTACAGCCTCTCCTCAGGGAGCTCATGCTGCTGCTGGGCTTCTCTGGAGGCGGTGGTCTGCTGTTGCTTCAGTTGATTGCAGCTTTTGAGCTGTCTAAGCTATTTGGGTAGTCTTGTTTTGAGATTTAGGGAAGCAGAGGGGTCTGTTTAAGCTAAGGGCTTCAGGACCAGGCAAGGTTCAGCTGCATCTAGAGCAGAAAGGAGACTCGTATGCAGCTTTTCTTTTTTTTTTTTTTTTTCCAGGTGGGTCAATTTGTATTGGGTGTTCAGAGGTGGCAAGATGTATGGTTTTGGTTCATAATCTGGTTTTGGTTTTTATTTTATTCCAGGTGCATTGTATTGTTTTGGCATTCCTGACTTTATTGAAGATGGAACCTTGTTTTTTTCCACCAGTTTGGCTGTCTATTGCAGAAGCTGTTGACATCATCTCTGGCTAGGAGCGACTGTGAGACTATTTAGCAGGGGTTGAGGTGAGCATCTTGTATGCATCTGTCTATGGAGTTGTAGCGTTGTTCAAGAAAGCAGCAGGGACATAAGGCATCGTGTCTTTCAGCGTATGGAACGGCTCGTGGCCTTCGCCCACAGAGTATCATGTTGTCCCTAGAAGCGATGCGGCTGGCGGCCGGCCCCTCGTGGATGAGAAGCGTCAGGACTTGACTTCTTTTGTGGGGCTGTAGCAGAGGTCAGAGTCTGTGGGAAGGTGGGAGGTGCTCGCAGAAGCCTGGGCATAGCTGGGCAGAGCAGCTCCCGAGGAGCGGCCGACACAGGGGCTTGAGGGGTGCAAATGCAGGGCAGGAGCTGTCAGGAAGGAGCGGGGTTCCTTCGCTGGCAGTTCAGGAGAAGAGAAGGGGTTTCTAAACTTTTGGGACCAGGGGATGGTTGGGAAAGGGAGGTGTGTTCCCGAGCCTTACTGAGATGGGTTTTGCAGTTGGCTTTGGGTGTCGCTGAGGTCTGTTCTGTTGGAGTGTCTGTGCAGCCGACGGGAGATACAGCAAAGTCGTGGGAGATGCAGAGTAAACCGTCCGGGCCTCCACATCACAAGGTAGAGGGCTGAACGTCAGGCAAGTCTCATGTCGGAAAGCATTAGGTATGTTAAGGTCCATCAAAAAATCGCCTCCAGGACTGGGAGGTCTCTACGGGCTGCGTTTGGGGTGCTCCTGGGGCTGCTCGCGGGGGTCTCTGGGTGCCCAGAGGATGCTCCTGAGGGTCTTGGGGTGCTTGTGGGCGTTCTTGCGGTGCTCCTGGGGGTCTCTGTGTGCTCCCAGTATGCTCCTGGGGGTCTTGGGGTGCTCCTGGGGCCCTCTGGGTGCCCGCAGGATGGTCTTAGGAGTCTTGGGGTGGTCTTGGCGGTCTAGGGGTGCTGCGGGGCATCTGTAGGTGCCCATGGGTTGTTGCTGGGTGCCTTGGGATGCTCCTGGGGCTCCAGGTGCGGGCTCCAGGTGCGGGCTCCAGGTGCGGGCTCCAGGTGCGGGCTCCAGGTGCGGGCTCCAGGCCCTGGTGGTGCTGCTGGGGCGCTCCTCGTGGTCTTGCTGTGCTTCTGGGGGTTCTTCTTTTGCTCCGGAGGTCTCTCAGTGCCCATGGGTTGTTCCTTGGGCTCTTGGGGTCTTCTAGGTGTCTCCGAGTCCCCTTGGAGTGCTCCTGGGGTGTTCCTGAGGGTCTCTGGGTGCCTCTAGGATGTTCTGGGGGTCTTGGGGTGCTCCTGGGTGTCTCTGGGTGCCCACAGGGTGCTCCTGGTGTTCTTGCGTTGCTCTTCGGGTGCTCTTGGGGGGCTCCTGGGGGTCTCTGGGTGCCCTTGGGGTGTCCGCGGGGATCTTGGGGTGCTGCTGGATGTTCTTGTTGTGCTCCTGGGGGTCTCTGGGTGCCCTTGGGGTGTTCCCGGGGGTCTTGCGGCGCTCCTGGGTTTCTCTAGGTGCTCACAGGATACTCGTGGGCATCTTGGGGTGCTGCTGGATGTTCTTGTTGTGCTCCTGGGAGCCTTGGGGTGTTCTAGGTGCCTCTGGGTAGCCTTGGGGTTCCCCTGGGGTGCTCCTGGAGGATTGTGGGCAGTCCTTGTGTCTCCTGAGTGCCTGTGGGGTGCTCCTGGGGATCTCTGGGGGCCCGTGGGGTGCTCCTGGGAGTCTCTAGGTCCCCATGGGGTGTTCCTGGGGGTCTTGGGGTGCTCCTGGGTGTCTCTGAATCGTTGGTGATTTACAGCAAATAATTTGCTCTGCATCCAGAGATATTTCTGAGAAGGGATTCTTCCAGGATCTAATTCTGCTTTGTTGTTCAGTCCTACCCAGAACAGAGTTGTGTCAGAAGTGAGGTAGCATGCGTGGTGTTCCTAGAAATGAAGTCTGACCCCGTAGCATTTTGGGTTTTTGAGAGGAAACCAAAGCACATCATTTTGAATCATGATATTTTCGTTGCGTTGAATGATCTACTGTTCCTGCGTCGCTTGTGATGACATCTCTCTTTGTCTATCTACGCCCTAGAAAAAGTAAGTTGAAGTCCCTGCCTGGTCCCATTGCTGATGCAATAGCTGCAACTGTAGGAAAAATTTCTTTACTGAAAGAGTGGTCAGGCCTTGGAACAGGCTGCCCAGGGAAGTGGTTGGGTCACCAACCCTGGAAGTATTTAAAAGACGTGTAGAGGAGGTGCTTAGGGACGTGGTTTAGTGGGCGTGGCGGTGTTGGGTTGACGGTTGGACTCGATGGTCTTAGAGGTCTTTTCCAACCTTAAGGATTCTAGGATTGATTCCAAAAGAGCAGGTATGGTGGTTTGCTGTGAGGGTGGCTTTCTCTGTTTGGTGCTTGGCATGCTGTAAACTGAAGGCAGGTGAGAAAACTGCCTGCTGCTCCTCTGGCTGCCTTGATGGCTCTGGTGGTTGGCCCCGCCCGTTCCCAGGGGATTGTGGGAAGGGCGGTGGGCGGGGCCTGGGGGAGATGAGCTACAGCCTCTCCTCAGGGAGCTCATGCTGCTGCTGGGCTTCTCTGGAGGCGGTGGTCTGCTGTTGCTTCAGTTGATTGCAGCTTTTGAGCTGTCTAAGCTATTTGGGTAGTCTTGTTTTGAGATTTAGGGAAGCAGAGGGGTCTGTTTAAGCTAAGGGCTTCAGGACCAGGCAAGGTTCAGCTGCATCTAGAGCAGAAAGGAGACTCGTATGCAGCTTTTCTTTTTATTTTTTTTTTTTTGCCAGGTGCGTCAATTTGTATTGGGTGTTCAGAGGTGGCAAGATGTATGGTTTTGGTTCATAATCTGGTTTTGGTTTTTATTTTATTCCAGGTGCATTGTATTGTTTTGGAATTCCTGACTTTATTGAAGATGGAACCTTGTTTTTTCCACCAGTTTTGCTGTCTATTGCAGAAGCTGTTGACATCATCTCTGGCTAGGAGCGACTGTGAGACTATTTAGCAGGGCTTGAGGTGAGCATCTTGTATGCATCTGTCTATGGAGTTGTAGCGTTGTTCAAGAAAGCAGCAGGGACATAAGGCATCGTGTCTTTCAGCGTATGGAACGGCTCGTGACCTTCGCCCACAGAGTATCATGTTGTCCCTAGAAGCGATGCCGCTGGCGGCCGGCCCCTCGTGGATGAGAAGCGTCAGGACTTGACTTCTTTTGTGGGGCTGTAGCAGAGGTCAGAGTCTGTGGGAAGGTGGGAGGTGCTCGCAGAAGCCTGGGCATAGCTGGGCAGAGCAGCTCCCGAGGAGCGGCCGACACAGGGGCTTGAGGGGTGCAAATCCAGGGCAGAAGCTGTCAGGAAGGAGCAGGGTTCCTTCGCTGGCAGTTCAGGAGAAGAGAAGGGGTTTCTAAACTTTTGGGACCAGGGGATGGTTGGGAAAGGGAGGTGTGTTCCCGAGCCTTACTGAGATGGGTTTTGCAGTTGGCTTTGGGTGTCGCTGAGGTCTGTTCTGTTGGAGTGTCTGTGCAGCCGACGGGAGATACAGCAAAGTCGTGGGAGATGCAGAGTAAACCGTCCGGGCCTCCACATCACAAGGTAGAGGGCTGAACGTCAGGCAAGTCTCATGTCGGAAAGCATTAGGTATGTTAAGGTCCATCAAAAAATAGCCTCCAGGACTGGGAGGTCTCTACGGGCTGCGTTTGGGGTGCTCCTGGGGCTGCTCGCGGGGGTCTCTGGGTGCCCAGAGGATGCTCCTGAGGGTCTTGGGGTGCTTGTGGGCGTTCTTGCGGTGCTCCTGGGGGTCTCTGTGTGCTCCCAGTATGCTCCTGGGGGTCTTGGGGTGCTCCTGGGGCCCTCTGGGTGCCCGCAGGCTGCTCTTGGGAGTCTTGGGGTGGTCTTGGCGGTCTAGGGGTGCTGCGGGGCATCTGTAGGTGCCCATGGGTTGTTGCTGGGTGCCTTGGGATGCTCCTGGGCTTAGAGGTGCGGGTTCTGGGTGCCGGTTCTGGGTGCCGGTTCTGGGTGCCGGTTCTGGGTGCTGGTTCTAGGCCCTGGTGGTGCTGCTGGGGCGCTCCTCGTGGTCTTGCTGTGCTTCTGGGGGTTCTTCTTTTGCTCCTGGGGTCTCTCAGTGCCCATGGGTTGTTCCTTGGGCTCTTGGGGTCTTCTAGGTGTCTCCGAGTCCCTTTGGAGTGCTCCTGGGGTGTTCCTGAGGGTCTCTGGGTGCCTCTAGGATGTTCTGGGGGTCTTGGGGTGCTCCTGGGTGTCTCTGGGTGCCCACAGGGTGCTCCTGGTGTTCTGGCGTTGCTCTTCGGGTGCTCTTGGGGGGCTCCTGGGGGTCTCTGGGTGCCCACGGGGTGTCCCCGGGGATCTTGGGGTGCTGCTGGATGTTCTTGTTGTGCTCCTGGGGGTCTCTGGGTGCCCTTGGGGTGTTCCCGGGGGTCTTGCGGCGCTCCTGGGTTTCTCTAGGTGCTCACAGGATACTCGTGGGCATCTTGGGGTGCTGCTGGATGTTCTTGTTGTGCTCCTGGGAGCCTTGGGGTGTTCTAGGTGCCTCTGGGTAGCCTTGGGGTTCCCCTGGGGTGCTCCTGGAGGATTGTGGGCAGTCCTTGTGTCTCCTGAGTGCCTGTGGGGTGCTCCTGGGGATCTCTGGGGGCCCGTGGGGTGCTCCTGGGAGTCTCTAGGTCCCCATGGGGTGTTCCTGGGGGTCTTGGGGTGCTCCTGGGTGTCTCTGAATCCTTGGTGATTTACAGCAAATAATTTGCTCTGCATCCAGAGATATTTCTGAGAAGGGATTCTTCCAGGATCTAATTCTGCTTTGTCGTTCAGTCCTACCCAGAACAGAGTTGTGTCAGAAGTGAGGTAGCATGCGTGGTGTTCCTAGAAATGAAGTCTGACCCCGTAGCATTTTGGGTTTTTGAGAGGAAACCAAAGCACATCTTTTTGAATCATGATATTTTCGTTGCGTTGAATGATCTACTGTTCCTGCGTCGCTTGTGATGACATCTATCTTTGTCTATCTACGCCCTAGAAAAAGTAAGTTGAAGTCCCTGCCTGGTCCCATTGCTGATGCAATAGCTGCAACTGTAGGAAAAATTTCTTTACTGAAAGAGTGGTCAGGCCTTGGAACAGGCTGCCCAGGGAAGTGGTTGGGTCACCAACCCTGGAAGTATTTAAAAGACGTGTAGAGGAGGTGCTTAGGTGCGTGGTTTAGTGGGCGTGGTAGTGTTGGGTTGGCCATAGAGTGCCCCAGCTTCCTTGATCACGTTGTCCACCTCGGTGCAAATTAGCACCCTCTTGGACAACCTTCCATTAAGAAGAGTGTATTAGTGTTCCCGCTTATAATGCTTTGACAAGAGGCAACGAGCACAAACTGAAATACACGAAACTCCATTTAAACATACGTAAAAGTTTTTTTGCTGTGAGGGTGGTCAAACACTGGCACAGGTTGCCTGGAGAGGTTGTGGACACTCCACCCTTGGAGGTACTCGAAATCTGACTGGACACAGCCCTCAGCGCCCTGGATGCACTCCTCGCCCGCCTCGACCACCGCAAAGTCAAGATCTGTGAGTGCGACCCTTCCCGGCTTTGCGTGGCAGCGCTTGCTTCATTATTCATTTGTTTGTTTGTTTAAAAAAGGTAAGAAAGAGGGAAAATTAAGCATTCCCCCCCCCTCCCACCCTTCCCGCGTTCAGGTGGCGGGGGCACCCCCGGCCTCTCGCCGCGGCTCCTCCCGGGCCCCGCCGGTGCTTGCTGGCTGCAGAGCGGCGCTGCCCGTACCCCTCCTGCTGACCCCAGCCCCGGCCCCGAGCTCCGTCCGGCGGCTCTGGCGCTGGCTGCTGCCCGGGCAGGGCGCTGTCAGCGTGCGGGGCCGGTGGCTGCCGGTGCTTCCCCAGTGCCTCTCTCTGGCAGAAACCTGGTTCGGTGGGGAGAGGGTGTCTGCGGCGGGGGCGGAGGGGAGCTGGCTGGCTGTCAGGACCTCCAGCGCGGGGAGGTTTTAGCTGGGAGATGGCGCGGTGATCCTGCGGGAGGGCTGGGTGGGTTTGTGTATGTGTTTATGCCGGGTTTGCGCTAGACTTCGGATCAGCCG
Source organism: Calonectris borealis (assembly GCF_964195595.1). NCBI lineage: Eukaryota > Metazoa > Chordata > Aves > Procellariiformes > Procellariidae > Calonectris > Calonectris borealis. Next base: position 106,017 of record NW_027441467.1, on the reverse strand, counting down.
GGCTTCTGACAGTTCAGCCCACATGCCTGGTTAATTCTTTTGTTATGTGCATGGGAAGACCTCAGTAAATAGAAACCTGGATAGACTTTGCAGCTGGTTTTGTACCTCTCGGTTCTCCTGAGCTTCCGTTCTGTGTGCAGAACCGATCCCAAGTTTGTATTTGCAACTTCGTCCAGAGCACAAGCAGCAAGATCCAGATTCGGCCTCGGATTCCTAAGTAGCGGCAGTATGGGGAGGTTCTTGTTAAGTTTCTTTCTGAGCCTGTAAAGCGGTCCTCAGAAGTGACTAACTGTACAGCTAGACAGCTATAGGAAAAGTTTTTTCTGAGCTTGGTCCGACTTTGGAGAAAGGATCCTGTAAAACTTGTATCGGTTAAATGGAGTTTCATTTGTGCGTGTCCTAGCTCCCCACAGAGTAAGTGAAAGATGGCTTGCAACATCAGCTTAGCTTTCTCCATGTGTTGGAAACATTCAGGAATCCAAAGAACTGTGTTGCAACTTCTGTGGCAGCTGTGTAAGGTATAAGCCTAGCCTGAATAGGTTGCTGCTCAGAGACCACTGATAGCTTTCTTTTAGACTGAAGTACAAAGCCTGCTTTGCATATGGCATACTTATGAACAAAATTGATAAGGAAAGCCTTTCGCAGATAAGAGTCAAAGAGTATGAATCCTGTATGGGTAACTTACCTATTTCATTGCAGAATTATTCTTTATGGTAGACTTCAGTATACGGTTCCTCCAAAGGAGGAAACCATCATCATCCTTAGCGAAAGGCTATTTCTGTGGTTTGTAAGGGTTAGGGTAAAGTTTTGTGATAACCAGTTTGACTTTTTTGGTGCTTTGGTAACTGCTTGGCAAACTTAAGGAGCTTTTCTTCCTTACCAGGACAGGTATATCCTTTTCTGCCGATATAGTTATGTTAGTTTGGCATGGCATGGTGCAGTCAGACTTGAAATGGGAATGTTTTGTTACTGTGGATACCTTCAGCATGGTGGTATATTACATTGATGCCCTGATAGGAAGCAGTATTTATTTATCTCTATTTTAAATAGGGAGCTAATTATTACTGTATGCTGATGCAACGCATCTAAAGGGAAGGGTGAAATGAGGCTAGTGCTGCACTGTGCAAACCCTGAAATTTTACATGGGTCAGACATTTAGTTATTGTATTCTCTCTTGGTCATCGTTTTGCACAAGTTATATATTTACTACATTTTTTTTTTATTATTGCAATTCAGTTCTTTGAGCTAAGCCTGTTATTGCTTTTAATTTGATGATCTTTGCTCTTGTCATTGCAATTCCCAAAATTGGACGCAGTTCTTATGTTTGGCTTTCTCCATTTGGTTTTCAATTCTTTGGTAAGTAGCATCTCTGCTGTCAAATTTAATTTTGTTGCTTAACAGCTGCTTAATTGCTGCTGCTAATATTTACTTTTCAAAGATCTCATTTATTAAAGTCCACAAGAATTAATGACGATTTCTTTCTAATATATATATTTTTAATTGTATGAAATGCAGCCTCCTTGTAAAGGAAGATTATTTTATTTGCGTATCGGTCGCAAGGAATTGATGTGTAGGCTAAGCATATGGACATGAAGTTGCATATAAAGACATGTCAATGCTCTTCTTATATGCTTTCTACATATTGTAATCTAGCCAAGGAGGTTGGGTGGGATGATCGGTTGTAGTTAGCATCATGAACGTCTCTATAATGCAAGCCGTCAAGGCTCGTCTGCAAGTTTAACCCCGTTGCTGACATTAAAGGGAAATATCTGCAAAGCAACGAGAATGGTTTAATAATGCTGGCTTTGTTTGGGAACAATGACAAGGGGGATTTTTCCTTCCCATTTTTGAAGATACAGAAGCTTCATGGAGGAAACGGTTTGCTGTAGCGGGACTGTAAGAACAACAAGGATTGTAAACAAATTTAATTGCTTTCCCATTTACTAGATTCTTATTGCTCATAAACCTTTTCTTGTGGGGAAAAATGTTGTAAACGACTGTATGTCTTGTGGTGCACAGGCAGATGCAGCATGATGTTGTATCAGATGACTTAAGTATTTTGCTCTAGCTTTCAGGATGAGGGGGTAGGACATTGTACACCTGCTTTTCAAATCATGGGTAATTTCTACTTGAATAAACTGCTTTTGTTCTCTTTTTGGGGCCCAGACAATAATTTCCTCTTGGAACCAAAGGTCCCAGGGTGACTTTTGTGATCCCAGCGTGATCCTATATGGGAAGGACGAGAAGAGGACTAGCAAACTTCAAATCTGGGTCACAACCACTTCTTGGGAAGTAGCTGCAGACTAGCAGCTGGTATAAGCTACGCTACGTATGTCCCTGGTGCTTGGGAAAGTACGTACTTTGAAAATGTGAGGGTTTTTTCTTCTGTGTATTATCATCATTTTGTTTCCAAGTAAAATTATCCTTCAAATAACAGGGGTCTGTTAGTGTTTGTTTCTCACTGAGCATGGGTGGGGGGGTGAGGGAGGGAAAGCAGGCAGAACAAAGCTCTTTGTCTTCAGTTAGTCATTTCGTTACAGTCATGGACTGTGCTTGCTTGTCTGGCTACACGGTGCGTCCTTGTGTGTGTGCAGGATCCATATGCTCCTAGACTGGAGTACTAGTAGGTAAATGTGTCTTGAATGATCTCTGCTGTTTCTCTTCTGTTACATATTCTTGATGTCCTGTAGTGAATGCATTAGTTTAAGTACATCCTTTCATGGCACCACATGTGAAGGAACTTTCTGATGTGGCAAACTGGTCAATGGTGTGCTGCATTGCAGTGGGTGCTACGTCTTTGCAACCCTTACTAGGCGGAAGCTTCCTCAGCTATCAAGAGTGACTGGATTTCTGGCATGCCCTTCAACTGGGAGGCCTGCTTTCCAAGGCTTTTGTGTTGGTGTGCCACAGGCGCTCAGAGAGTTTAGTTTCATGTACTTCAGGATATTGAAGGTAGCTTTCAGTTGTAGGTGATCTTAGTGATGCTTTTTCCAGGGTTCACTGCTGAGGATGAGGGTCACTGGAATGGTTCAGCTCTCTCTGGTTTGGTTTGGCTGTCTCAAATTTTCCATTTACAGTGGTAGAAAAGCCTCTGTTTATGTCCCCCAACTGAGAAACTTGTGTGTCTGACTCTATTTCAATACAAGCATAATTTTAAGGCCATTCAGTAAAATGCTTTCCTGACATGTATTTGAGCTTTGCACGATGAGCAGGGTGTTGTGCCATAAGAAGGGACATCAAAATAGGATGAGACATGTCCCTATGGGGCCGATGACTGGTTTATAACTTATGGTGGGGGAGGCACTAATGGCTCAAAGTGGTTTATAAAATTCAAGTGCAGTATGCAGTACTCGTGACCTTAGTTTAACTGCACTAGCCAGGTCTAGGGAATGAATTCGATTCGGTACTTTTTTATACAGTCTTTCATCAGGTTTTCATTAAGCTTATGTGTGTTGCTGTTTTGCGTGGTGTTTTGTCATATGTTTCCAGCATCCGGCTGCCGTAATACGGTTTACACCATCGAACTTGCCTAACAGCTTTTCATCTTCTAGCAGCGTGCATCTGTAGCTGTGACCTAGCATTAGGTGATGTAGTTTTCGTCACTTCCAGTTCTTAAACGTCAGGGTGGGTGAGGACAAGTGCCTTTTTGAAGTGATCAGAGCTCATCAGGATGGCAGCAGAGAAATCTTGCGTGAATTACAAGGCCAGCTCTTGGGAAACACTCTGAGGCCTTAAACAGTCATTGTTTTTATAGGGCATGAAGAAGGACATTTTTTCCATTAATATTTGTCTTCTACCATCTGCAGGTACTTATGCAAAAATTAATATTGCTGTTCTTTTCTGTGAATCCTAATGGTTCGACGTCCTGGAAGGCTGTCCCTTCTATCTTCTGTGCTATTTATTTTTAGTCTTTCTGAAGAGATTGTTTGAGAGAAATGCTGGGAGAGGTTAACCTAATGACAACTTCTGGTTCAGTTTCTGCAGTAGTAGGATGGGGTTTGGCCAGTTGTACCTCCTATTCTGACAAGAAGAAACTGATCCTGTGGGAGGGAGGAAATGCTACCTCCTAATTAACGTTGTTGTTGTTTAAAATCCTTCGGTGTTTGGTTTTAAAGGCACAGCATAATCATTTGATGTTCATGCAGAACGTGTATACATATGTATGTATTTTTTTCAAGTTAAAGCACTTTAATGAAAGAGAGCTGGGGGGATGGAGAGTATGGCTTTCTATTTGTCTGCATGTTGTAAGGACAATCCAGTTTACACTTCATCTCCTGCTATTTTGTTTAGTAAGTATTTTCCACTCTTTGTGTGTAAGGCAGTACTGGAGCACGTTTCCTGCTTTAGCCGAACGGGAAGCTTTATTCAGCTTATTCCTAGGGAAACCCCTCCTCCACCCCTCGCCTCCAAAAGTGAGCATTATTCGAGACAGTACCAGCAGCAGGCAGGAGATGAACGGGCTGGCTGACGTTCTGGGATTTCTATAGCTTCTGATGTAAGGAAAGAGCGTACGAGATATCTGTCATCTTGTAATAACAAGAAGAAACCTTCGTTAGAAAAAAGTTCAGGAGAAAACCCCAAACCAATGAAAACACCACCCCAACAACAACAAAAAAAACAAACAACCACCAAAACCAACCACCAAAACCGTGGTGTGTTGTTGAGGAAGCTTTGGTGAGAAGGGACTGACTGTCACGGGAAAAATTCTGTTCTGACAGTATTTGGGAGCTACAGTTTGGCTACGATACTCTACAGATGCTTCAAGTGACCGCATGCGATGGTACTTCTCTCTGTTGCTGTGTAATACGAAGATTCAGCGGCAAAGTTCAAACCATGTTAAACAGTTAATTGCTAAGTTCCCCTAGGAAAAAAAGAAGGTATTTTCTCTTTTACCCTGTTGTAATTATTCAGATTGCTGCTCAGAAGCAATATAACTCTTGTTTTATTTAGCTAGTGCAAGACTAATTATCTGTGGAAATTCAACCTGATCCAAAGGAGATTTCGTTTGAAATAAGCAGGAAGAAAGTCCGAGTTAGAAAAAGATTTCCCATGGGCATGGTGGGCCAAGTCGCTGTCCTGCTGCGTGGCAAAGCTCCAGCTGAATTCAGTTTGATGAGGGTTTGGCTTGCCGTTTTGAAAACAGTTGACACTCTTTGGCTGAAATTTAGAGCTGCTTTGTACATTGCTCGGAACCTATTATACGCCACCTATGAACATTTATTTCCGTAGATCGTATGAGATTGGCTTGATCGTTCAGGAGAATGGTGTTTAGGAGAGGTAGTTAATGAATTAAACATACTTGTATTTAGTTGTTTTTAATTAGGATTTATTTTGAAGGTTCCTAGATAGTTTAGGATACAATAAAATGTCCTCAGAAGTTTCTCTTCCTATTAGTATTGGCACAGTCTCAGCTTGGTTGAGCGCGAGCTAGTAATCTTGGTCTTGTGGGCTTCTCTCCTAAGCTGCTAATATGAAGCTTCTGCAGAAGAGGCACTTTTTTGGGTGAACCTATTAACAAACATAAAACAACACAGTGGAAAGCCACTGAAATTCCTCAAAACCTAAATTCCGTCCTGGAATTTAAACCAGCCTCTAATGAGTGGAGAGTCAGATGAGGCTTTCAAGGGGGATGGGGAGCAGATGATCCCACACGTGCTTAAGTGATTCCTGCACCTTCCTCTGAAGCGTTTGGTGCCGGCTGCCATCAGCTGGATGCTGCGCTTAACGTTGCCAAGGCCAGATTCACTATGGTAATTCCTGGCCTTTTTCCGTATTTCTGGGTGAAGGAGGGGCGATTTCCCTTTCCTCATCTTTCTTTTTTTTCCCCCTGCATGTTCAGATACATGATACGATAAATGAGGGCATGTGCTTCGGTTCCTGTTATCAGGAGTGTTAGTGCAGCACAAACCGAAAGGGAGATTGAGAAATAGAAGGAATTAAAAAATGCACATCGAACGCTTGGCAATTATGCAAGGTCCCAGTTCCTTTTGTAGTAGTAAACTGGCTATCAGCAGGCGAGATCAAAGCTGTCCACCCTAACAGTTAACAAGATCAATTAAACATGGTAATTAAATGTTGTTCTCGGCTGTAGGTTTGACAGGAAACTGGTTGGATGGCAGTCTCCGGAGAGCTTGGATGACACGCCACTTAAGAGACTAGAACAAATATCTTTCTACCTGTGGGTTAAGTACAGATTAATGTGGGTGGACTTTGCAAGTGGTTTGTATTTATATCGTACCGTGTTTTAGTTGGGCAGGGCTTCTTCTGGCTTCAGGCTGTTGTGGTTTTTTTCTTTGTCAGTTGTGAATGATGGTGTTTTATGTTAGGTTGGTTTTATTTATTTATTTATTGGCCTCTTGTCCTTTAATCAGCGTTGTACATAGGGGATTTCGTTGCCCTTTGAGGCCTTATGACTAGTTAGAACGTTTAAGGTCCTACCGAATGTGGTTGAGCGTGCGTCACGGTGCAGTCTGGAGGCACGGCAGTTACGCCTGCAGAGAGAGACAGCGCCGAGTGACTGCTTTGCCGTAACGCTTGGTAATTTCCCTCTTGGAGCCACTGGTCTACACGCTTTCTAGGTTAAGACCTGGGGTTTTTTTTCCTTTCCTCTTCTCTTCTCGTCCGCCTTTTCTTTAGTAGCTCAGGCTCCCCACCCCGGGTGTGCTCTGAGCTGCCTCTCCATCTCCAGTCCTGCCCGCTCTGAGGGGCGAGAGTTCCAGTGTCCGCTCTGCACCTGGCCACCCGTGTCGTGCCTGGTGAAACTGGCCTTGGGCACCTCCCCTTCCTCAAATACAACGCTCTCTGCATGCCTGATGGTTGGTAGGGTTTGGGAGGAAGGAGGTGAGGGGGTGGGAGGCAGAGACAGGAGAGGGTGAAATCTGGTGGAGCTTTTGGCTTTCTCATGACAACCCCTTCTCACCCCTCCATTTCAGACCCCTCGGTGTTAGCCCCCACGTTAGGCCCTCGCGGCTGGGGTTGTGGCACCGTGGTGATAGTCTTAATCCTCTCTGAGTATGTCCTTTTGTTCATTTTTAACGCCTCCCTTCTAAACACAGAGATGTCCATGGCTCTGTTATGGGAGTATAAACCAAGAGCAAAACTGTTAATGTTAATCTTAATCAACATTAATTTTTAAAGTGGTATCATCCTGTGTATAGCCCTCACCCAGAACTGGGTTAAAAGACCAGTTAATAAGAAACCAGAATGATGAAGCTAGTGAGTGGGTGTTTGATTGGAGGAGATCAAGATGTATGTGTTTTAATTTAAGAACACTATGGTGATAGATAGTTTGTTGTGGATTCTATATTGCTCGCTTCTGTAATTTTAAACAATGCAGATTTGTTGCTTAGAAGTTAGATAACTAACAGGTGTGTGTTTGTAATTGCGTGGAGTAGTAATTAATTATAAGCTGTGTGTCTTAGAGGTAGTGAGCTATGGAAACTATAAACAAACGTGGTCCAAGCATGGCTTAGGGACAAATTGCGACCCTATAAGGTAAAAGAGGAAATAAGCTCATGAAGAGTTCACTACCCTGCCGACCACCAGAGACCACCCGAGACCCCCAAGAAGACCCTAAAGGCTTTAGTGCGCATGTGTTTAAGATGATGTAATATTATAATTAGTTCTCGGAAATGTAATGAATATGTAACAAGGAAATTTAAATTATGTATGAGAAGCATGGATATAAACAGAAAGGTGACTAGACCAGGTGTGCTTGATTTGTGGCAAGTCCACCGAGCACCCAGGCCTGAATAAAACAATATCTCTCCTGAGCGTGTGGAATTGGTTACTTGCACGCCGGGCACGAATCCGCTTTTCGGACAACAAAACCATTTACACCATTACAGTGGTGGAAGTGAGAGTATCCAGGTATTACCTGAAATAAAAAAATCTCAAAGGAATTCACTTTAATGTATATCTGTGGCTGAGTTCTTACAACTTTTGAACTTATAGGACATTTTAATGTTTCAGTAGGTTTAATTTCCCTAAATCTACAGGTGAGCAGCAGCTCTGTTTTAATCTGAAATTTAACATCTTGACAGCCAGTAGATCTATTAAGTTACTTGATTGGATATTCCTTTTACTGTAATCAGGCTGTAGTCTAACTAAGCAAATTTTGGTTAATCTAAGATTGTAATTTTTTAATTAACTTTGCTCCTACTTTTCAGAGATTAGGACTATAACAGATGCCTCCTGAAGTGAATTGGAACTATGGATGCTATCTGAAGAACTGAGCCACTTAATATTTCTACTAGCAATAAATACTAATGTAAATCATAATGGAAAGGTGATAAAGTAGAGATTTCAAGCATATTGAGTAGTAGCGACAGTGGTGATTTTTTATTTTATTTTTTTTCTGGTTGAATGGCCAAGTGGAAAATGAAAACAAGAGACTTCTCCAGAATATTCTAAATGGTAACGTATTGTACCTGAATGCTCTTCTTTCTCCTTGCTCCTCCCAATTTTTTTCCTTTTTAGTATCAAAATGCTGGCTACAGAAGAGCTCTCATCCATTTTCAAGTGGTGGGATAAATATTGCTGCTCACTGGCTTACATATATTCTCCTGTGTCTGGTTGTTACACTGGTAAGCTTTCTCAACAGCTTGGGTTTGAGTAAGAAAGCAAGCTTAGTCTTTCTCCTGGCAAAGAGACATCTGTCTTCTGTTTTCTCCTTTGGCAAGTTTTGGCTTTTGGCAACAGATGGAGTTTGCTTACGGGAAGCTCAGCAGGACCTGAGAGGGGTGCTTTGTGGGTTATCTCTAGTGGCACCTTTTGTAGCTGTTGTATGGGAGGAAAGAGCTCCCAAGTGAGCGGTGTTGGCTTTCCCTTCCTATTCGGCATCTAGTTGATGCTAAGTGGCTTGAAAAACCAAGTGATGTTTGGCTAATGCAGTATCTTTAAATGTTACAAAGAAAAGCTCAAAATGGTGTTAGCCACATTGTCGTTAGCGGCGCTTAAACCATTTTGAATTAGAAAAAAGAAGCCAACGACCAGGAAATCGGAACAAGCTCTTACAAAACTTATCTAAAACATTCCCTTTTTTGTTAGCTGTGGTACTTGATTTTCAATTTAGAAGAAAGATAGCACAAGCAAAGCTTGACTGATTGCACAGCAAGATTCCCCCCCCTCACCCCACTTAGTCTGGACATGATGCAAATAAAATCCTCTTTTCTCAAATTTTGAATGATTTTTTTCCCCTTCTAACATATGTACTAGACACTGAAAATGTTTCTTTGCAGAAGTCCAAGAGTCCAAGAATTTCTGGAAATAATCAGTCTGTAAGATTGAGATATATGTTAATGTGTATATGAACAATAATGCAATGAAGTATATGGTTGTAGTCTCCTTTATACTATTTTGATTTTTAGTGTTGGAAAGATGGAGGCCCTATTTTGTAAACTTTAACATTTTAAATATGAGAAAGAACTTAATAAGTTTGTTATTAAGTATTTGTTAATAACAAATATTAAAAATACAAATAACAAATGCGTTATGAGAGAGAAAGAGAATGAAAATACTGTCATGTTCATAATATGCCTTGATGTGTTAGTTCAGATGCAGTTTTCTAAAACTTGTTCATTAACTAGTTCCTTATTCTATTAAAATAAAGGTAGGTAGTTACTGCGTGGTTCCTCCTGCCAGCTTTTTTTTAATAGCATGTGTATGCGATAGAAGATCAAGTGTATTATAAGGTATAAGCATGCTTATCACAAAAAGTCAGTTTGCACGGCTGAACGCACGCCGTAGGGAACCGGGAAGGTAGGAAATGGAAGGGAGATAATGGGGGGATCGCAGGGTTTTGTACCAGTTGTGTTCGGGAGCCTGATGGAAGCCAAGATCCAAGAAACTGGTATAGCAACTGATCTCTGCGGGGCCAACACCCTTCCCCGTATCTCTGGCTGCTGCCCTGGCAGTGGGGAGCGTGTGCCGTCCCGTCGGGCAGGCTGGGACAGCCCGAGCCCTGCGGGGAGCAGTCCCGCGGAGGTAGGGGGGGGCCCTGACCCCCTCGGGCTGCAGCTGGGCTCGGCCCCGGTTGTGCAACGTGTGCCGAGGCGGCTCTGCCTCCGCGCTTGCCGAAATCCCGCGTAGTATCGTGTGGGGCTTACCTCGGCCCGGGGAGGCAAGGAGTGATCCTAACGAGGGTGGTTTAAATGTAAATGGATTATTACAGTTGATTTGGAATTTATAGTTGCAGTAGTAATTATATAGTAACTATATTATAAAATGTACAGGATTGTAATCTATAATCGTGATCTTTACATTCAGGAAAGATAGGAAGGCTGGAGAAAATGAGGTGAGCGTGAGGCAGTTCTCTTGCCCTGCCTTGTCTTGGTGGTCAATGGTAGGTCAAGGCTGCCCTTCAGCAAGAAGTCCCCGGCACGGAGAGGAGCAAGGCTGTGCTCGCTTATCCTGAAGGAAGGTGAAACTGCAGTGGTGGCCTACTTGCGATCGTAAATTTCCTTACAACATTAGAAAGGACTTATTTAGCACAGCCACAATACAGATTTAACAGTGAGCATAAGGCTCTTTGCCCCGAGAGAGTCTAGCCTTAACACATACGAGTCAAGCTAGAAGATGGCAATTTAGTTAAATGTGGTTTAAAAAGGTCTGTGTTGAAGAACCCAAAGTTTCACAATAGTTATGGGCCTTCTTGAGGTCTAGAGATAGAGCAGGTAATTAGAAATCCACAGAGTGTTTGCCTGAGGCGAAGAATACCACAAAAACATAGAGCTCTTGGTGTTTTTTAGTTTGTCGTGTTGCAAAAGCCTCTGTTTGTTCCGTATCTGTTACAGAGACAGTGTGTCTGCTTGATGGTAACGAAGAACAAAACCCTCTGCAGTACTCATTATCTTGCGTGCTCCCACTCATGGCTGAGTTTGGCTTGAAATCTGTAATTTGTGATGTCCCCTCTGAAGAGCGTGGTATGCAACAGGGGAGGGAGTGCTCTTCGAGGCGCGTTGTTTTGACCCTGTTGCTCTAACAGAGCGTGTTTTCCTCTCCCACCCCTTTTCCCAACACAGGAAATACAGTAGCTGGGGTGTTCCTGAGGGTCTCTGGGTGCCCATAGGATGTTCAGGGGGTCTTGGGGTGCTCCTGGGTGTCTCTGGGTGCCCACAGGGTGCTCCTGGTGTTCTTGCTGGCTCTAGGCCCTGGTGGTGCTGCTGGGGCGCTCCTCGTGGTCTTGCTGTGCTTCTGGGGGTTCTTCTTTTGCTCCGGGGGTCTCTCAGTGCCCATGGGTTGTTCCTTGGGCTCTTGGGGTCTTCTAGGTGTCTCCGAGTCCCCTTGGAGTGCTCCTGGGGTGTTCCTGAGGGTCTCTGGGTGCCTCTAGGATGTTCTGGGGGTCTTGGGTGCTCCTGGGTGTCTCTGGGTGCCCACAGGGTGCTCCTGGTGTTCTTGCGTTGCTCTTTGGGTGCTCTTGTTGTGCTCCTGGGGGTCTCTGTGTGGCCACGGGGTGTCCCCGGGGATCTTGGGGTGCTGCTGGATGTTCTTGTTGTGCTCCTGGGGGTCTCTGGGTGCCCTTGGGGTGTTCGCGGGCGTCTTGCGGCGCTCCTGGGTTTCTCTAGGTGCTCACAGGATACTCGTGGGCATCTTGGGGTGCTGCTGGATGTTCTTGTTGTGCTCCTGGGAGCCTTGGGGTGTTCTAGGTGCCTCTGGGTAGCCTTGGGGTTCCCCTGGGGTGCTCCTGGAGGATTGTGGGCAGTCCTTGTGTCTCCTGAGTGCCTGTGGGGTGCTCCTGGGGATCTCTGGGGGCCCGTGGGGTGCTCCTGGGAGTCTCTAGGTCCCCATGGGGTGTTCCTGGGGGTCTTGGGGTGCTCCTGGGTGTCTCTGAATCGTTGGTGATTTACAGCAAATAATTTGCTCTGCATCCAGAGATATTTCTGAGAAGGGATTCTTCCAGGATCTAATTCTGCTTTGTTGTTCAGTCCTACCCAGAACAGAGTTGTGTCAGAAGTGAGGTAGCATGCGTGGTGTTCCTAGAAATGAAATCTGACCCCAGAGCATTTTGGGGTTTTGAGAGGAAACCAAAGCACATCATTTTGAATCATGATATTTTCGTTGCGTTGAATGATCTACTGTTCCTGCGTCGCTTTTTATGACATCTATCTTTGTCTATCTACGCCCTAGAAAAAGTAAGTTGAAGTCCCTGCCTGGTCCCATCGCTGATGCAATAGCTGCAACTGTAGGAAAAACTTCTTTACTGAAAGAGTGGTCAGGCCTTGGAACAGGCTGCCCAGGGAAGTGGTTGGGTCACCAACCCTGGAAGTATTTAAAAGAGGTGTAGAGGAGGTGCTTAGGGACGTGGTTTAGTGGGCGTGGTGGTGTTGGGTTGACGGTTGGACTCGATGGTCTTAGAGGTCTTTTCCAACCTTAAGGAGTCTAGGATTGATTCCAAAAGAGCAGGTATGGTGGTTTGCTGTGAGGGTGGCTTTCTCTGTTTGGTGCTTGGCATGCTGTAAAGTGAAGGCAGGTGAGAAAACTGCCTGCTGCTCCTCTGGCTGCCTTGATGGCTCTGGTGGTTGGCCCCGCCCGTTCCCAGGGGATTGTGGGAAGGGCGGTGGGCGGGGCCTGGGGGAGATGAGCTACAGCCCCTCCTCAGGGAGCTCATTCTGCTGCTGGGCTTCTCTGGAGGCGGTGGTCTGCTGTTGCTTCAGTTGATTGCAGCTTTTGAGCTGTCTAAGCTATTTGGGTAGTCTTGTTTTGAGATTTAGGGAAGCAGAGGGGTCTGTTTAAGCTAAGGGCTTCAGGACCAGGCAAGGTTCAGCTGCATCTAGAGCAGAAAGGAGACTCGTATGCAGCTTTTCTATTTTCTTTTTTTTTTCCAGGTGGGTCAATTTGTATTGGGTGTTCAGAGGTGGCAAGATGTATGGTTTTGGTTCATAATCTGGTTTTGGTTTTTATTTTATTCCAGGTGCATTGTATTGTTTTGGAATTCCTGACTTTATTGAAGATGGAACCTTGTTTTTTTCCACCAGTTTTGCTGTCTATTGCAGAAGCTGTTGACATCATCTCTGGCTAGGAGCGACTGTGAGACTATTTAGCAGGGCTTGAGGTGAGCATCTTGTATGCATCTGTCTATGGAGTTGTAGCGTTGTTCAAGAAAGCAGCAGGGACATAAGGCATGGTGTCTTTCAGCGTATGGAACGGCTCGTGGCCTTCGCCCACAGAGTATCATGTTGTCCCTAGAAGCGATGCGGCTGGCGGCCGGCCCCTCGTGGATGATAAGCGTCAGGACTTGACTTCTTTTGTGGGGCTGTAGCAGAGGTCAGAGTCTGTGGGAAGGTGGGAGGTGCTCGCAGAAGCCTGGGCATAGCTGGGCAGAGCAGCTCCCGAGGAGCGGCCGACACAGGGGCTTGAGGGGTGCAAATCCAGGGCAGGAGCTGTCAGGAAGGAGCGGGGTTCCTTCGCTGGCAGTTCAGGAGAAGAGAAGGGGTTTCTAAACTTTTGGGACCAGGGGATGGTCGGGAAAGGGAGGTGTGTTCCCGAGCCTTACTGAGGTGGGTTTTGCAGTTGGATTTGGGTGTCGCTGAGGTCTGTTCTGTTGGAGTGTCTGTGCAGCTGACGAGAGATACAGCAAAGTCGTGGGAGATGCAGAGTAAACAGTCCGGGCCTCCACATCACAAGGTAGAGGGCTGAACGTCAGGCAAGTCTCATGTCGGAAAGCATTAGGTATGTTAAGGTCCATCAAAAAATAGCCTCGAGGACTGGGAGGTCTCTACGGGCTGCGTTTGGGGTGCTCCTGGGGCTGCTCGCGGGGGTCTCTGGGTGCCCAGAGGATGCTCCTGAGGGTCTTGGGGTGCTTGTGGGCGTTCTTGCGGTGCTCCTGGGGGTCTCTGTGTGCTCCCAGTATGCTCCTGGGGGTCTTGGGGTGCTCCTGGGGCCCTCTGGGTGCCCGCAGGCTGCTCTTGGGAGTCTTGGGGTGGTCTTGGCGGTCTAGGGGTGCTGTGGGGCATCTATAGGTGCCCCTGGGTTGTTGCGGGGTGCCTTGGGATGCTCCTGGGGTTCTAGGTGCCGGTTCTAGGTGCCGGTTCTAGGTGCCGGTTCTAGGTGCCGGTTCTAGGTGCCGGTTCTAGGCCCTGGTGGGGCTGCTGGGGCGCTCCTCGTGGTCTTGCTGTGCTTCTGGGGGTTCTTCTTTTGCTCCTGGGGTCTCTCAGTGCCCGTGGGTTGTTCCTTGGGCTCTTGGGGTCTTCTAGGTGTCTCCGAGTCCCCTTGGAGTGCTCCTGGGGTGTTCCTGAGGGTCTCTGGGTGCCTCTAGGATGTTCTGGGGGTCTTGGGGTGCTCCTGGGTGTCTCTGGGTGCCCACAGGGTGCTCCTGGTGTTCTGGCGTTGCTCTTTGGGTGCTCTTGTTGTGCTCCTGGGGGTCTCTGGGTGCCCACGGGGTGTCCCCGGGGATCTTGGGGTGCTGCTGGATGTTCTTGTTGTGCTCCTGGGGGTCTCTGGGTGCCCTTGGGGTGTTGCCGGGGGTCTTGCGGCGCTCCTGGGTTTCTCTAGGTGCTCACAGGATACTCGTGGGCATCTTGGGGTGCTGCTGGATGTTCTTGTTGTGCTCCTGGGAGCCTTGGGGTGTTCTAGGTGCCTCTGGGTAGCCTTGGGGTTCCCCTGGGGTGCTCCTGGAGGATTGTGGGCAGTCCTTGTGTCTCCTGAGTGCCTGTGGGGTGCTCCTGGGGATCTCTGGGGGCCCGTGGGGTGCTCCTGGGAGTCTCTAGGTCCCCATGGGGTGTTCCTGGGGGTCTTGGGGTGCTCCTGGGTGTCTCTGAATCGTTGGTGATTTACAGCAAATAATTTGCTCTGCATCCAGAGATATTTCTGAGAAGGGATTCTTCCAGGATCTGATTCTGCTTTGTTATTCAGTCCTACCCAGAACAGAGTTGTGTCAGAAGTGAGGTAGCATGCGTGGTGTTCCTAGCAATGAAGTCTGACCCCATAGCATTTTGGGTTTTTGAGAGGAAACCAAAGCACATCATTTTGAATCATGATATTTTCGTTGCGTTGAATGATCTACGGTTCCTGCGTCGCTTGTGATGACATCTATCTTTGTCTATCTACGCCCTAGAAAAAGTAAGTTGAAGTCCCTGCCTGGTCCCATTGCTGATGCAATAGCTGCAACTGTAGGAAAAACTTCTTTACTGAAAGAGTGGTCAGGCCTTGGAACAGGCTGCCCAGGGAAGTGGTTGGGTCACCAACCCTGGAAGTATTTAAAAGAGGTGTAGAGGAGGTGCTTAGGGACGTGGTTTAGTGGGCGTGGTGGTGTTGGGTTGACGGTTGGACTCGATGGTCTTAGAGGTCTTCTCCAACCTTAAGGAGTCTAGGATTGATTCCAAAAGAGCAGGTATGGTGGTTTGCTGTGAGGGTGGCTTTCTCTCTATTTGGTACTTGGCATGCTGTAAACTGAAGGCAGGTGAGAAAACTGCCTGCTGCTCCTCTGGCTGCCTTGATGGCTCTGGTGGTTGGCCCCGCCGGTTCCCAGGGGATTGTGGGAAGGGCGGTGGGCGGGGCCTGGGGGAGATGAGCTATAGCCTCTCCTCAGGGAGCTCATGCTGCTGCTGGGCTTCTCTGGAGGCGGTGGTCTGCTGTTGCTTCAGTTGATTGCAGCTTTTGAGCTGTCTAAGCTATTTGGGTAGTCTTGTTTTGAGATTTAGGGAAGCAGAGGGGTCTGTTTAAGCTAAGGGCTTCAGGACCAGGCAAGGTTCAGCTGCATCTAGAGCAGAAAGGAGACTCGTATGCAGCTTTTCTTTTTTTCTTTTTTTTCCAGGTGGGTCAATTTGTATTGGGTGTTCAGAAGTGGCAAGATGTATGGTTTTGGTTCATAATCTGGTTTTGGTTTTTATTTTATTCCAGGTGCATTGTTTTCTTTTGGAATTCCTGACTTTATTGAAGATGGAACCTTGTTTTTTTCCACCAGTTTTGCTGTCTATTGCAGAAGCTGTTGACATCATCTCTGGCTAGGAGCGACTGTGAGACTAATTTAGCAGGGGTTGAGGTGAGCATCTTGTATGCATCTGTCTATGGAGTTGTAGCGTTGTTCAAGAAAGCAGCAGGGACATAAGGCATCGTGTCTTTCAGCGTATGGAACGGCTCGTGGCCTTCGCCCACAGAGTATCATGTTGTCCCTAGAAGCGATGCGGCTGGCGGCCGGCCCCTCGTGGATGATAAGCGTCAGGACTTCACTTCTTTTGTGGGGCTGTAGCAGAGGTCAGAGTCTGTGGGAAGGTGGGAGGTGCTCGCAGAAGCCTGGGCATAGCTGGGCAGAGCAGCTCCCGAGGAGCGGCCGACACAGGGGCTTGAGGGGT
Source organism: Calonectris borealis (assembly GCF_964195595.1). NCBI lineage: Eukaryota > Metazoa > Chordata > Aves > Procellariiformes > Procellariidae > Calonectris > Calonectris borealis. The sequence goes on along the minus strand of NW_027441467.1, from coordinate 89,728 downwards.
GCAAATCCAGGGCAGGAGCTGTCAGGAAGGAGCGGGGTTCCTTCGCTGGCAGTTCAGGAGAAGAGAAGGGGTTTCTAAACTTTTGGGACCAGGGGATGGTCGGGAAAGGGAGGTGTGTTCCCGAGCCTTACTGAGGTGGGTTTTGCAGTTGGATTTGGGTGTCGCTGAGGTCTGTTCTGTTGGAGTGTCTGTGCAGCTGACGAGAGATACAGCAAAGTCGTGGGAGATGCAGAGTAAACAGTCCGGGCCTCCACATCACAAGGTAGAGGGCTGAACGTCAGGCAAGTCTCATCTCGGAAAGCATTAGGTATGTTAAGGTCCATCAAAAAATAGCCTCGAGGACTGGGAGGTCTCTACGGGCTGCGTTTGGGGTGCTCCTGGGGCTGCTCGCGGGGGTCTCTGGGTGCCCAGAGGATGCTCCTGAGGGTCTTGGGGTGCTTGTGGGCGTTCTTGCGGTGCTCCTGGGGGTCTCTGTGTGCTCCCAGTATGCTCCTGGGGGTCTTGGGGTGCTCCTGGGGCCCTCTGGGTGCCCGCAGGCTGCTCTTGGGAGTCTTGGGGTGGTCTTGGCGGTCTAGGGGTGCTGTGGGGCATCTATAGGTGCCCCTGGGTTGTTGCGGGGTGCCTTGGGATGCTCCTGGGGTTCTAGGTGCCGGTTCTAGGTGCCGGTTCTAGGTGCCGGTTCTAGGTGCCGGTTCTAGGTGCCGGTTCTAGGCCCTGGTGGGGCTGCTGGGGCGCTCCTCGTGGTCTTGCTGTGCTTCTGGGGGTTCTTCTTTTGCTCCTGGGGTCTCTCAGTGCCCGTGGGTTGTTCCTTGGGTCTTGGGGTCTTCTAGGTGTCTCCGAGTCCCCTTGGAGTGCTCCTGGGGTGTTCCTGAGGGTCTCTGGGTGCCTCTAGGATGTTCTGGGGGTCTTGGGGTGCTCCTGGGTGTCTCTGGGTGCCCACAGGGTGCTCCTGGTGTTCTGGCGTTGCTCTTTGGGTGCTCTTGTTGTGCTCCTGGGGGTCTCTGGGTGCCCACGGGGTGTCCCCGGGGATCTTGGGGTGCTGCTGGATGTTCTTGTTGTGCTCCTGGGGGTCTCTGGGTGCCCTTGGGGTGTTCCCGGGGGTCTTGCGGCGCTCCTGGGTTTCTCTAGGTGCTCACAGGATACTCGTGGGCATCTTGGGGTGCTGCTGGATGTTCTTGTTGTGCTCCTGGGAGCCTTGGGGTGTTCTAGGTGCCTCTGGGTAGCCTTGGGGTTCCCCTGGGGTGCTCCTGGAGGATTGTGGGCAGTCCTTGTGTCTCCTGAGTGCCTGTGGGGTGCTCCTGGGGATCTCTGGGGGCCCGTGGGGTGCTCCTGGGAGTCTCTAGGTCCCCATGGGGTGTTCCTGGGGGTCTTGGGGTGCTCCTGGGTGTCTCTGAATCGTTGGTGATTTACAGCAAATAATTTGCTCTGCATCCAGAGATATTTCTGAGAAGGGATTCTTCCAGGATCTGATTCTGCTTTGTTGTTCAGTCCTACCCAGAACAGAGTTGTGTCAGAAGTGAGGTAGCATGCGTGGTGTTCCTAGCAATGAAGTCTGACCCCATAGCATTTTGGGTTTTTGAGAGGAAACCAAAGCACATCGTTTTGAATCATGATATTTTCGTTGCGTTGAATGATCTACTGTTCCTGCGTCGCTTGTGATGACATCTATCTTTGTCTATCTACGCCCTAGAAAAAGTAAGTTGAAGTCCCTGCCTGGTCCCATTGCTGATGCAATAGCTGCAACTGTAGGAAAAACTTCTTTACTGAAAGAGTGGTCAGGCCTTGGAACAGGCTGCCCAGGGAAGTGGTTGGGTCACCAACCCTGGAAGTATTTAAAAGAGGTGTAGAGGAGGTGCTTAGGGACGTGGTTTAGTGGGCGTGGTGGTGTTGGGTTGACGGTTGGACTCGATGGTCTTAGAGGTCTTTTCCAACCTTAAGGAGTCTAGGATTGATTCCAAAAGAGCAGGTATGGTGGTTTGCTGTGAGGGTGGCTTTCTCTGTTTGGTGCTTGGCATGCTGTAAAGTGAAGGCAGGTGAGAAAACTGCCTGCTGCTCCTCTGGCTGCCTTGATGGCTCTGGTGGTTGGCCCCGCCCGTTCCCAGGGGATTGTGGGAAGGGCGGTGGGCGGGGCCTGGGGGAGATGAGCTACAGCCTCTCCTCAGGGAGCTCATGCTGCTGCTGGGCTTCTCTGGAGGCGGTGGTCTCCTGTTGCTTCAGTTGATTGCAGCTTTTGAGCTGTCTAAGCTATTTGGGTAGTCTTGTTTTGAGATTTAGGGAAGCAGAGGGGTCTGTTTAAGCTAAGGGCTTCAGGACCAGGCAAGGTTCAGCTGCATCTAGAGCAGAAAGGAGACTCGTATGCAGCTTTTCCTTTTTTTTTTTTTTTTCCAGGTGGGTCAATTTGTATTGGGTGTTCAGAGGTGGCAAGATGTATGGTTTTGGTTCATAATCTGGTTTTGGTTTTTATTTTATTCCAGGTGCATTGTTTTGTTTTGGAATTCCTGACTTTATTGAAGATGGAACCTTGTTTTTTTCCACCAGTTTTGCTGTCTATTGCAGAAGCTGTTGACATCATCTCTGGATAGGAACGACTGTGAGACTAATTTAGCAGGGCTTGAGGTGAGCATCTTGTATGCCTCTGTCTATGGAGTTGTAGCGTTGTTCAAGAAAGCAGCAGGGACATAAGGCATCGTGTCTTTCAGCGTATGGAACGGCTCGTGGCCTTCGCCCACAGAGTATCATGTTGTCCCTAGAAGCGATGCGGCTGGCGGCCGGCCCCTCGTGGATGATAAGCGTCAGGACTTGACTTCTTTTGTGGGGCTGTAGCAGAGGTCAGAGTCTGTGGGAAGGTGGGAGGTGCTCGCAGAAGCCTGGGCATAGCTGGGCAGAGCAGCTCCCGAGGAGCGGCCGACACAGGGGCTTGTGGGCTGCAACTCCAGGGCAGGAGCTGTCAGGAAGGAGCGGGGTTCCTTCGCTGGCAGTTCAGGAGAAGAGAAGGGGTTTCTAAACTTTTGGGACCAGGGGATGGTTGGGAAAGGGAGGTGTGTTCCCGAGCCTTACTGAGGTGGGTTTTGCAGTTGGATTTGGGTGTCGCTGAGGTCTGTTCTGTTGGAGTGTCTGTGCAGCTGACGGGAGATACAGCAAAGTCGTGGGAGATGCAGAGTAAACCGTCCGGGCCTCCACATCACAAGGTAGAGGGCTGAACGTCAGGCAAGTCTCATGTCGGAAAGCATTAGGTATGTTAAGGTCCATCAAAAAATAGCCTCGAGGACTGGGAGGTCTCTACGGGCTGCGTTTGGGGTGCTCCTGGGGCTGCTCCCGGGGGTCTCTGGGTGCCCAGAGGATGCTCCTGAGGGTCTTGGGGTGCTTGTGGGCGTTCTTGCGGTGCTCCTGGGGGTCTCTGTGTGCTCCCAGTATGCTCCTGGGGGTCTTGGGGTGGTCCTGGGGCCCTCTGGGTGCCCGCAGGATGCTCTTGGGAGTCTTGGGGTGGTCTTGGCGGTCTAGGGGTGCTGCGGGGCATCTATAGGTGCCCATGGGTTGTTGCTGGGTGCCTTGGGACGCTTCTGGGGTTCTAGGTGCCGGTTCTAGGTGCCGGTTCTAGGTGCCGGTTCTAGGTGCCGGTTCTAGGTGCCGGTTCTAGGTGCCGGTTCTAGGTGCCGGTTCTAGGTGCCGGTGGTGCTGCTGGGGCGCTCCTCGTTGTCTTGCTGTGCTTCTGGGGGTTCTTCTTTTGCTCCTGGGGTCTCTCAGTGCCCGTGGGTTGTTCCTTGGGTCTTGGGGTCTTCTAGGTGTCTCCGAGTCCCCTTGGAGTGCTCCTGGGGTGTTCCTGAGGGTCTCTGGGTGCCTCTAGGATGTTCTGGGGGTCTTGGGGTGCTCCTGGGTGTCTCTGGGTGCCCACAGGGTGCTCCTGGTGTTCTTGCGTTGCTCTTTGGGTGCTCTTGGGGGGCTCCTGGGGGTCTCTGGGTGCCCACGGGGTGTCCCCGGGGATCTTGGGGTGCTGCTGGATGTTCTTGTTGTGCTCCTGGGGGTCTCTGGGTGCCCTTGGGGTGTTCGCGGGGGTCTTGCGGCGCTCCTGGGTTTCTCTAGGTGCTCACAGGACACTCCTGGGCATCTTGGGGTGCTGCTGGATGTTCTTGTTGTGCCCCTGGGAGCCTTGGGGTGTTCTAGGTGCCTCTGGGTAGCCTTGGGGTTCCCCTGGGGTGCTCCTGGAGGATTGTGGGCAGTCCTTGTGTCTCCTGAGTGCCTGTGGGGTGCTCCTGGGGATCTCTGGGGGCCCGTGGGGTGCTCCTGGGAGTCTCTAGGTCCCCATGGGGTGTTCCTGGGGGTCTTGGGGTGCTCCTGGGTGTCTCTGAATCGTTGGTGATTTACAGCAAATAATTTGCTCTGCATCCAGAGATATTTCTGAGAAGGGATTCTTCCAGGATCTGATTCTGCTTTGTCGTTCAGTCCTACCCAGAACAGAGTTGTGTCAGAAGTGAGGTAGCATGCGTGGTGTTCCTAGAAATGAAGTCTGACCCCATAGCATTTTGGGTTTTTGAGAGGAAACCAAAGCACATCGTTTTGAATCATGATATTTTCGTTGCGTTGAATGATCTACTGTTCCTGCGTCGCTTGTGATGACATCTATCTTTGTCTATCTACGCCCTAGAAAAAGTAAGTTGAAGTCCCTGCCTGGTCCCATTGCTGATGCAATAGCTGCAACTGTAGGAAAAATTTCTTTACTGAAAGAGTGGTCAGGCCTTGGAACAGGCTGCCCAGGGAAGTGGTTGGGTCACCAACCCTGGAAGTATTTAAAAGAGGTGTAGAGGAGGTGCTTAGGGACGTGGTTTAGTGGGCGTGGTGGTGTTGGGTTGATGGTTGGACTCGATGGTCTTAGAGGTCTTTTCCAACCTTAAGGAGTCTAGGATTGATTCCAAAAGAGCAGGTATGGTGGTTTGCTGTGAGGGTGGCTTTCTCTGTTTGGTGCTTGGCATGCTGTAAACTGAAGGCAGGTGAGAAAACTGCCTGCTGCTCCTCTGGCTGCCTTGATGGCTCTGGTGGTTGGCCCCGCCCGTTCCCAGGGGATTGTGGGAAGGGCGGTGGGCGGGGCCTGGGGGAGATGAGCTACAGCCCCTCCTCAGGGAGCTCATTCTGCTGCTGGGCTTCTCTGGAGGCGGTGGTCTGCTGTTGCTTCAGTTGATTGCAGCTTTTGAGCTGTCTAAGCTATTTGGGTAGTCTTGTTTTGAGATTTAGGGAAGCAGAGGGGTCTGTTTAAGCTAAGGGCTTCAGGACCAGGCAAGGTTCAGCTGCATCTAGAACAGAAAGAAGACTCGTATGCAGCTTTTCTTTTTTTTTTTTTTTTTTTTCCCAGGTGGGTCAATTTGTATTGGGTGTTCAGAGGTGGCAAGATGTATGGTTTTGGTTCATAATCTGGTTTTGGTTTTTATTTTATTCCAGGTGCATTGTATTGTTTTGGAATTCCTGACTTTATTGAAGATGGAACCTTGTTTTTTTCCACCAGTTTTGCTGTCTATTGCAGAAGCTGTTGACATCATCTCTGGCTAGGAGCGACTGTGAGACTATTTAGCAGGGCTTGAGGTGAGCATCTTGTATGCCTCTGTCTATGGAGTTGTAGCGTTGTTCAAGAAAGCAGCAGGGACATAAGGCATCGTGTCTTTCAGCGTATGGAACGGCTCGTGGCCTTCGCCCACAGAGTATCATGTTGTCCCTAGAAGCGATGCGGCTGGCGGCCGGCCCCTCGTGGATGATAAGCGTCAGGACTTCACTTCTTTTGTGGGGCTGTAGCAGAGGTCAGAGTCTGTGGGAAGGTGGGAGGTGCTCGCAGAAGCCTGGGCAGAGCAGCTCCCGAGGAGCGGCCGACACAGGGGCTTGAGGGCTGCAACTCCAGGGCAGGAGCTGTCAGGAAGGAGCGGGGTTCCTTCGCTGGCAGTTCAGGAGAAGAGAAGGGGTTTCTAAACTTTTGGGACCAGGGGATGGTTGGGAAAGGGAGGTGTGTTCCCGAGCCTTACTGAGGTGGGTTTTGCAGTTGGATTTGGGTGTCGCTGAGGTCTGTGCTGTTGGAGTGTCTGTGCAGCTGACGAGAGATACAGCAAAGTCGTGGGAGATGCAGAGTAAACCGTCCGGGCCTCCACATCACAAGGTAGAGGGCTGAACGTCAGGCAAGTCTCATCTCGGAAAGCATTAGGTATGTTAAGGTCCATCAAAAAACAGCCTCGAGGACTGGGAGGTCTCTACGGGCTGCGTTTGGGGTGCTCCTGGGGCTGCTGCCGGGGGTCTCTGGGTGCCCAGAGGACGCTCCTGAGGGTCTTGGGGTGCTTCTGGGCGTTCTTGCGGTGCTCCTGGGGGTCTCTGTGTGCTCCCAGTATGCTCCTGGGGGTCTTGGGGTGCTCCTGGGGCCCTCTGGGTGCACGCAGGCTGCTCTTGGGAGTCTTGGGGTGGTCTTGGTGGTCTAGGGGTGCTGCGGGGCATCTATAGGTGCCCATGGGTTGTTGCTGGGTGCCTTGGGATGCTCCTGGGGTTCTAGGTGCCGGTTCTAGGTGCCGGTTCTAGGTGCCAGTTCTAGGCCCTGGTGGTGCTGCTGGGGCGCTCCTCGTGGTCTTGCTGTGCTTCTGGGGGTTCTTCTTTTGCTCCTGGGGTCTCTCAGTGCCCGTGGGTTGTTCCTTGGGCTCTTGGGGTCTTCTAGGTGTCTCCGAGTCCCCTTGGAGTGCTCCTGGGGTGTTCCTGAGGGTCTCTGGGTGCCTCTAGGATGTTCTGGGGGTCTTGGGGTGCTCCTGGGTGTCTCTGGGTGCGCACAGGGTGCTCCTGGTGTTCTGGCGTTGCTCTTCGGGTGCTCTTGTTGTGCTCCTGGGGGTCTCTGGGTGCCCACGGGGTGTCCCCGGGGATCTTGGGGTGCTGCTGGATGTTCTTGTTGTGCTCCTGGGGGTCTCTGGGTGCCCTTGGGGTGTTCCCGGGGGTCTTGCGGCGCTCCTGGGTTTCTCTAGGTGCTCACAGGATACTCGTGGGCATCTTGGGGTGCTGCTGGATGTTCTTGTTGTGCTCCTGGGAGCCTTGGGGTGTTCTAGGTGCCTCTGGGTAGCCTTGGGGTTCCCCTGGGGTGCTCCTGGAGGATTGTGGGCAGTCCTTGCGTCTCCTGAGTGCCTGTGGGGTGCTCCTGGGGATCTCTGGGGGCCCGTGGGGTGCTCCTGGGAGTCTCTAGGTCCCCATGGGGTGTTCCTGGGGGTCTTGGGGTGCTCCTGGGTGTCTCTGAATCCTTGGTGATTTACAGCAAATAATTTGCTCTGCATCCAGAGATATTTCTGAGAAGGGATTCTTCCAGGATCTGATTCTGCTTTGTTGTTCAGTCCTACCCAGAACAGAGTTGTGTCAGAAGTGAGGTAGCATGCGTGGTGTTCCTAGCAATGAAGTCTGACCCCATAGCATTTTGGGTTTTTGAGAGGAAACCAAAGCACATCATTTTGAATCATGATATTTTCGTTGCGTTGAATGATCTACGGTTCCTGCGTCGCTTGTGATGACATCTATCTTTGTCTATCTACGCCCTAGAAAAAGTAAGTTGAAGTCCCTGCCTGGTCCCATTGCTGATGCAATAGCTGCAACTGTAGGAAAAACTTCTTTACTGAAAGAGTGGTCAGGCCTTGGAACAGGCTGCCCAGGGAAGTGGTTGGGTCACCAACCCTGGAAGTATTTAAAAGACGTGTAGAGGAGGTGCTTAGGGACGTGGTTTAGTGGGCGTGGTGGTGTTGGGTTGACGGTTGGACTCGATGGTCTTAGAGGTCTTCTCCAACCTTAAGGAGTCTAGGATTGATTCCAAAAGAGCAGGTATGGTGGTTTGCTGTGAGGGTGGCTTTCTCTGTTTGGTGCTTGGCATGCTGTAAACTGAAGGCAGGTGAGAAAACTGCCTGCTGCTCCTCTGGCTGCCTTGATGGCTCTGGTGGTTGGCCCCGCCCGTTCCCAGGGCATTGTGGGAAGGGCGGTGGGCGGGGCCTGGGGGAGATGAGCTACAGCCTCTCCTCAGGGAGCTCATTCTGCTGCTGGGCTTCTCTGGAGGCGGTGGTCTGCTGTTGCTTCAGTTGATTGCAGCTTTTGAGCTGTCTAAGCTATTTGGGTAGTCTTGTTTTGAGATTTAGGGAAGCAGAGGGGTCTGTTTAAGCTAAGGGCTTCAGGACCAGGCAAGGTTCAGCTGCATCTAGAGCAGAAAGGAGACTCGTATGCAGCTTTTCTTTTTTTTCTTTTTTTTCCAGGTGGGTCAATTTGTATTGGGTGTTCAGAAGTGGCAAGATGTATGGTTTTGGTTCATAATCTGGTTTTGGTTTTTATTTTATTCCAGGTGCATTGTTTTGTTTTGGAATTCCTGACTTTATTGAAGATGGAACCTTGTTTTTTCCACCAGTTTTGCTGTCTATTGCAGAAGCTGTTGACGTCATCTCTGGATAGGAACGACTGTGAGACTAATTTAGCAGGGCTTGAGGTGAGCATCTTGTATGCATCTGTCTATGGAGTTGTAGCGTTGTTCAAGAAAGCAGCAGGGACATAAGGCATCGTGTCTTTCAGCGTATGGAACGGCTCGTGGCCTTCGCCCACAGAGTATCATGTTGTCCCTAGAAGCGATGCGGCTGGCGGCCGGCCCCTCGTGGATGATAAGCGTCAGGACTTGACTTCTTTTGTGGGGCTGTAGCAGAGGTCAGAGTCTGTGGGAAGGTGGGAGGTGCTCGCAGAAGCCTGGGCATAGCTGGGCAGAGCAGCTCCCGAGGAGCGGCCGACACAGGGGCTTGAGGGCTGCAACTCCGGGGCAGGAGCTGTCAGGAAGGAGCGGGGTTCCTTCGCTGGCAGTTCAGGAGAAGAGAAGGGGTTTCTAAACTTTTGGGACCAGGGGATGGTTGGGAAAGGGAGGTGTGTTCCCGAGCCTTACTGAGGTGGGTTTTGCAGTTGGATTTGGGTGTCGCTGAGGTCTGTTCTGTTGGAGTGTCTGTGCAGCCGACGGGAGATACAGCAAAGTCGTGGGAGATGCAGAGTAAACCGTCCGGGCCTCCACATCACAAGGTAGAGGGCTGAACGTCAGGCAAGTCTCATCTCGGAAAGCATTAGGTATGTTAAGGTCCATCAAAAAATAGCCTCGAGGACTGGGAGGTCTCTACGGGCTGCGTTTGGGGTGCTCCTGGGGCTGCTCCCGGGGGTCTCTGGGTGCCCAGAGGATGCTCCTGAGGGTCTTGGGGTGCTTGTGGGCGTTCTTGCGGTGCTCCTGGGGGTCTCTGTGTGCTCCCAGTATGCTCCTGGGGGTCTTGGGGTGGTCCTGGGGCCCTCTGGGTGCCCGCAGGATGCTCTTGGGAGTCTTGGGGTGGTCTTGGCGGTCTAGGGGTGCTGCGGGGCATCTATAGGTGCCCATGGGTTGTTGCTGGGTGCCTTGGGACGCTTCTGGGGTTCTAGGTGCCGGTTCTAGGTGCCGGTTCTAGGTGCCGGTGGTGCTGCTGGGGCGCTCCTCGTGGTCTTGCTGTGCTTCTGGGGGTTCTTCTTTTGCTCCTGGGGTCTCTCAGTGCCCGTGGGTTGTTCCTTGGGCTCTTGGGGTCTTCTAGGTGTCTCCGAGTCCCCTTGGAGTGCTCCTGGGGTGTTCCTGAGGGTCTCTGGGTGCCTCTAGGATGTTCTGGGGGTCTTGGGGTGCTCCTGGGTGTCTCTGGGTGCGCACAGGGTGCTCCTGGTGTTCTGGCGTTGCTCTTCGGGTGCTCTTGGGGGGCTCCTGGGGGTCTCTGGGTGCCCACGGGGTGTCCCCGGGGATCTTGGGGTGCTGCTGGATGTTCTTGTTATGCTCCTGGGGGTCTCTGGGTGCCCTTGGGGTGTTCCCGGGGGTCTTGCGGCGCTCCTGGGTTTCTCTAGGTGCTCACAGGATACTCGTGGGCATCTTGGGGTGCTGCTGGATGTTCTTGTTGTGCTCCTGGGAGCCTTGGGGTGTTCTAGGTGCCTCTGGGTAGCCTTGGGGTTCCCCTGGGGTGCTCCTGGAGGATTGTGGGCAGTCCTTGAGTCTCCTGAGTGCCTGTGGGGTGCTCCTGGGGATCTCTGGGGGCCCGTGGGGTGCTCCTGGGAGTCTCTAGGTCCCCATGGGGTGTTCCTGGGGGTCTTGGGGTGCTCCGGGGTGTCTCTGAATCCTTGGTGATTTACAGCAAATAATTTGCTCTGCATCCAGAGATATTTCTGAGAAGGGATTCTTCCAGGATCTGATTCTGCTTTGTTGTTCAGTCCTACCCAGAACAGAGTTGTGTCAGAAGTGAGGTAGCATGCGTGGTGTTCCTAGCAATGAAGTCTGACCCCATAGCATTTTGGGTTTTTGAGAGGAAACCAAAGCACATCATTTTGAATCATGATATTTTCGTTGCGTTGAATGATCTACGGTTCCTGCGTCGCTTGTGATGACATCTATCTTTGTCTATCTACGCCCTAGAAAAAGTAAGTTGAAGTCCCTGCCTGGTCCCATTGCTGATGCAATAGCTGCAACTGTAGGAAAAACTTCTTTACTGAAAGAGTGGTCAGGCCTTGGAACAGGCTGCCCAGGGAAGTGGTTGGGTCACCAACCCTGGAAGTATTTAAAAGACGTGTAGAGGAGGTGCTTAGGGACGTGGTTTAGTGGGCGTGGTGGTGTTGGGTTGACGGTTGGACTCGATGGTCTTAGAGGTCTTCTCCAACCTTAAGGAGTCTAGGATTGATTCCAAAAGAGCAGGTATGGTGGTTTGCTGTGAGGGTGGCTTTCTCTGTTTGGTGCTTGGCATGCTGTAAACTGAAGGCAGGTGAGAAAACTGCCTGCTGCTCCTCTGGCTGCCTTGATGGCTCTGGTGGTTGGCCCCGCCCGTTCCCAGGGCATTGTGGGAAGGGCGGTGGGCGGGGCCTGGGGGAGATGAGCTACAGCCTCTCCTCAGGGAGCTCATGCTGCTGCTGGGCTTCTCTGGAGGCGGTGGTCTGCTGTTGCTTCAGTTGATTGCAGCTTTTGAGCTGTCTAAGCTATTTGGGTAGTCTTGTTTTGAGATTTAGGGAAGCAGAGGGGTCTGTTTAAGCTAAGGGCTTCAGGACCAGGCAAGGTTCAGCTGCATCTAGAGCAGAAAGGAGACTCGTATGCAGCTTTTCTTTTTTTTCTTTTTTTTCCAGGTGGGTCAATTTGTATTGGGTGTTCAGAAGTGGCAAGATGTATGGTTTTGGTTCATAATCTGGTTTTGGTTTTTATTTTATTCCAGGTGCATTGTTTTCTTTTGGAATTCCTGACTTTATTGAAGATGGAACCTTGTTTTTTCCACCAGTTTTGCTGTCTATTGCAGAAGCTGTTGACGTCATCTCTGGATAGGAACGACTGTGAGACTAATTTAGCAGGGCTTGAGGTGAGCATCTTGTATGCATCTGTCTATGGAGTTGTAGCGTTGTTCAAGAAAGCAGCAGGGACATAAGGCATCGTGTCTTTCAGCGTATGGAACGGCTCGTGGCCTTCGCCCACAGAGTATCATGTTGTCCCTAGAAGCGATGCGGCTGGCGGCCGGCCCCTCGTGGATGATAAGCGTCAGGACTTGACTTCTTTTGTGGGGCTGTAGCAGAGGTCAGAGTCTGTGGGAAGGTGGGAGGTGCTCGCAGAAGCCTGGGCATAGCTGGGCAGAGCAGCTCCCGAGGAGCGGCCGACACAGGGGCTTGAGGGCTGCAACTCCGGGGCAGGAGCTGTCAGGAAGGAGCGGGGTTCCTTCGCTGGCAGTTCAGGAGAAGAGAAGGGGTTTCTAAACTTTTGGGACCAGGGGATGGTTGGGAAAGGGAGGTGTGTTCCCGAGCCTTACTGAGGTGGGTTTTGCAGTTGGATTTGGGTGTCGCTGAGGTCTGTTCTGTTGGAGTGTCTGTGCAGCCGACGGGAGATACAGCAAAGTCGTGGGAGATGCAGAGTAAACCGTCCGGGCCTCCACATCACAAGGTAGAGGGCTGAACGTCAGGCAAGTCTCATCTCGGAAAGCATTAGGTATGTTAAGGTCCATCAAAAAATAGCCTCGAGGACTGGGAGGTCTCTACGGGCTGCGTTTGGGGTGCTCCTGGGGCTGCTCCCGGGGGTCTCTGGGTGCCCAGAGGATGCTCCTGAGGGTCTTGGGGTGCTTGTGGGCGTTCTTGCGGTGCTCCTGGGGGTCTCTGTGTGCTCCCAGTATGCTCCTGGGGGTCTTGGGGTGGTCCTGGGGCCCTCTGGGTGCCCGCAGGATGCTCTTGGGAGTCTTGGGGTGGTCTTGGCGGTGTAGGGGTGCTGCGGGGCATCTATAGGTGCCCATGGGTTGTTGCTGGGTGCCTTGGGACGCTTCTGGGGTTCTAGGTGCCGGTTCTAGGTGCCGGTTCTAGGTGCCGGTGGTGCTGCTGGGGCGCTCCTCGTGGTCTTGCTGTGCTTCTGGGGGTTCTTCTTTTGCTCCTGGGGTCTCTCAGTGCCCGTGGGTTGTTCCTTGGGCTCTTGGGGTCTTCTAGGTGTCTCCGAGTCCCCTTGGAGTGCTCCTGGGGTGTTCCTGAGGGTCTCTGGGTGCCTCTAGGATGTTCTGGGGGTCTTGGGGTGCTCCTGGGTGTCTCTGGGTGCCCACAGGGTGCTCCTGGTGTTCTGGCGTTGCTCTTCGGGTGCTCTTGGGGGGCTCCCGGGGGTCTCTGGGTGCCCACGGGGTGTCCCCGGGGATCTTGGGGTGCTGCTGGATGTTCTTGTTGTGCTCCTGGGGGTCTCTGGGTGCCCTTGGGGTGTTCGCGGGGGTCTTGCGGCGCTCCTGGGTTTCTCTAGGTGCTCAGAGGATACTCGTGGGCATCTTGGGGTGCTGCTGGATGTTCTTGTTGTGCTCCTGGGAGCCTTGGGGTGTTCTAGGTGCCTCTGGGTAGCCTTGGGGTTCCCCTGGGGTGCTCCTGGAGGATTGTGGGCAGTCCTTGTGTCTCCTGAGTGCCTGTGGGGTGCTCCTGGGGATCTCTGGGGGCCCGTGGGGTGCTCCTGGGAGTCTCTAGGTCCCCATGGGGTGTTCCTGGGGGTCTTGGGGTGCTCCTGGGTGTCTCTGAATCGTTGGTGATTTACAGCAAATAATTTGCTCTGCATCCAGAGATATTTCTGAGAAGGGATTCTTCCAGGATCTGATTCTGCTTTGTTGTTCAGTCCTACCCAGAACAGAGTTGTGTCAGAAGTGAGGTAGCATGCGTGGTGTTCCTAGCAATGAAGTCTGACCCCATAGCATTTTGGGTTTTTGAGAGGAAACCAAAGCACATCATTTTGAATCATGATATTTTCGTTGCGTTGAATGATCTACGGTTCCTGCGTCGCTTGTGATGACATCTATCTTTGTCTATCTACGCCCTAGAAAAAGTAAGTTGAAGTCCCTGCCTGGTCCCATTGCTGATGCAATAGCTGCAACTGTAGGAAAAACTTCTTTACTGAAAGAGTGGTCAGGCCTTGGAACAGGCTGCCCAGGGAAGTGGTTGGGTCACCAACCCTGGAAGTATTTAAAAGACGTGTAGAGGAGGTGCTTAGGGACGTGGTTTAGTGGGCGTGGTGGTGTTGGTTTGACGGTTGGACTCGATGGTCTTAGAGGTCTTCTCCAACCTTAAGGAGTCTAGGATTGATTCCAAAAGAGCAGGTATGGTGGTTTGCTGTGAGGGTGGCTTTCTCTCTATTTGGTACTTGGCATGCTGTAAAGTGAAGGCAGGTGAGAAAACTGCCTGCTGCTCCTCTGGCTGCCTTGATGGCTCTGGTGGTTGGCCCCGCCCGTTCCCAGGGGATTGTGGGAAGGGCGGTGGGCGGGGCCTGGGGGAGATGAGCTACAGCCTCTCCTCAGGGAGCTCATGCTGCTGCTGGGCTTCTCTGGAGGCGGTGGTCTGCTGTTGCTTCAGTTGATTGCAGCTTTTGAGCTGTCTAAGCTATTTGGGTAGTCTTGTTTTGAGATTTAGGGAAGCAGAGGGGTCTGTTTAAGCTAAGGGCTTCAGGACCAGGCAAGGTTCAGCTGCATCTAGAGCAGAAAGGAGACTCGTATGCAGCTTTTCTTTTTTTCTTTTGTTTCCAGGTGGGTCAATTTGTATTGGGTGTTCAGAAGTGGCAAGATGTATGGTTTTGGTTCATAATCTGGTTTTGGTTTTTATTTTATTCCAGGTGCATTGTTTTCTTTTGGAATTCCTGACTTTATTGAAGATGGAACCTTGTTTTTTTCCACCAGTTTTGCTGTCTATTGCAGAAGCTGTTGACATCATCTCTGACTAGGAGCGACTGTGAGACTAATTTAGCAGGGGTTGAGGTGAGCATCTTGTATGCATCTGTCTATGGAGTTGTAGCGTTGTTCAAGAAAGCAGCAGGGACATAAGGCATCGTGTCTTTCAGCGTATGGAACGGCTCGTGGCCTTCGCCCACAGAGTATCATGTTGTCCCTAGAAGCGATGCGGCTGGCGGCCGGCCCCTCGTGGATGATAAGCGTCAGGACTTGACTTCTTTTGTGGGGCTGTAGCAGAGGTCAGAGTCTGTGGGAAGGTGGGAGGTGCTCGCAGAAGCCTGGGCATAGCTGGGCAGAGCAGCTCCCGAGGAGCGGCCGACACAGGGGCTTGAGGGCTGCAACTCCGGGGCAGGAGCTGTCAGGAAGGAGCGGGGTTCCTTCGCTGGCAGTTCAGGAGAAGAGAAGGGGTTTCTAAACTTTTGGGACCAGGGGATGGTCGGGAAAGGGAGGTGTGTTCCCGAGCCTTACTGAGGTGGTTTTGCAGTTGGATTTGGGTGTCGCTGAGGGTCTGTTCTGTTGGAGTGTCTGTGCAGCTGACGAGAGATACAGCAAAGTCGTGGGAGATGCAGAGTAAACCGTCCGGGCCTCCACATCACAAGGTAGAGGGCTGAACGTCAGGCAAGTCTCATCTCGGAAAGCATTAGGTATGTTAAGGTCCATCAAAAAATAGCCTCCAGGACTGGGAGGTCTCTACGGGCTGCGTTTGGGGTGCTCCTGGGGCTGCTCCCGGGGGTCTCTGGGTGCCCAGAGGATGCTCCTGCGGGTCTTGGGGTGCTTGTGGGCGTTCTTGCGGTGCTCCTGGGGGTCTCTGTGTGCTCCCAGTATGCTCCTGGGGGTCTTGGGGTGGTCCTGGGGCCCTCTGGGTGCCCGCAGGATGCTCTTGGGAGTCTTGGGGTGGTCTTGGCGGTCTAGGGGTGCTGCGGGGCATCTATAGGTGCCCATGGGTTGTTGCTGGTTGCCTTGGGACGCTTCTGGGGTTCTAGGTGCCGGTTCTAGGTGCCGGTGGTGCTGCTGGGGCGCTCCTCGTGGTCTTGCTGTGCTTCTGGGGGTTCTTCTTTTGCTCCTGGGGTCTCTCAGTGCCCGTGGGTTGTTCCTTGGGCTCTTGGGGTCTTCTAGGTGTCTCCGAGTCCCCTTGGAGTGCTCCTGGGCTGTTCCTGAGGGTCTCTGGGTGCCTCTAGGATGTTCTGGGGGTCTTGGGGTGCTCCTGGGTGTCTCTGGGTGCCCACAGGGTGCTCCTGGTGTTCTGGCGTTGCTCTTCGGGTGCTCTTGGGGGGCTCCTGGGGGTCTCTGGGTGCCCACGGGGTGTCCCCGGGGATCTTGGGGTGCTGCTGGATGTTCTTGTTGTGCTCCTGGGGGGTCTCTGGGTGCCCTTGGGGTGTTCGCGGGGGTCTTGCGGCGCTCCTGGGTTTCTCTAGGTGCTCACAGGATACTCGTGGGCATCTTGGGGTGCTGCTGGATGTTCTTGTTGTGCTCCTGGGAGCCTTGGGGTGTTCTAGGTGCCTCTGGGTAGCCTTGGGGTTCCCCTGGGGTGCTCCTGGAGGATTGTGGGCAGTCCTTGAGTCTCCTGAGTGCCTGTGGGGTGCTCCTGGGGATCTCTGGGGGCCCGTGGGGTGCTCCTGGGAGTCTCTAGGTCCCCATGGGGTGTTCCTGGGGGTCTTGGGGTGCTCCTGGGTGTCTCTGAATCCTTGGTGATTTACAGCAAATAATTTGCTCTGCATCCAGAGATATTTCTGAGAAGGGATTCTTCCAGGATCTGATTCTGCTTTGTTGTTCAGTCCTACCCAGAACAGAGTTGTGTCAGAAGTGAGGTAGCATGCGTGGTGTTCCTAGCAATGAAGTCTGACCCCATAGCATTTTGGGTTTTTGAGAGGAAACCAAAGCACATCATTTTGAATCATGATATTTTCGTTGCGTTGAACGATCTACTGTTCCTGCGTCGCTTGTGATGACATCTATCTTTGTCTATCTACGCCCTAGAAAAAGTAAGTTGAAGTCCCTGCCTGGTCCCATTGCTGATGCAATAGCTGCAAATGTAGGAAAAACTTCTTTACTGAAAGAGTGGTCAGGCCTTGGAACAGGCTGCCCAGGGAAGTGGTTGGGTCACCAACCCTGGAAGTATTTAAAAGACGTGTAGAGGAGGTGCTTAGGGACGTGGTTTAGTGGGCGTGGTGGTGTTGGTTTGACGGTTGGACTCGATGGTCTTAGAGGTCTTCTCCAACCTTAAGGAGTCTAGGATTGATTCCAAAAGAGCAGGTATGGTGGTTTGCTGTGAGGGTGGCTTTCTCTGTTTGGTGCTTGGCATGCTGTAAACTGAAGGCAGGTGAGAAAACTGCCTGCTGCTCCTCTGGCTGCCTTGATGGCTCTGGTGGTTGGCCCCGCCCGTTCCCAGGGGATTGTGGGAAGGGCGGTGGGCGGGGCCTGGGGGAGATGAGCTACAGCCCCTCCTCAGGGAGCTCATGCTGCTGCTGGGCTTCTCTGGAGGCGGTGGTCTGCTGTTGCTTCAGTTGATTGCAGCTTTTGAGCTGTCTAAGCTATTTGGGTAGTCTTGTTTTGAGATTTAGGGAAGCAGAGGGGTCTGTTTAAGCTAAGGGCTTCAGGACCAGGCAAGGTTCAGCTGCATCTAGAGCAGAAAGGAGACTCGTATGCAGCTTTTCTTTTTTTTCTTTTTTTTCCAGGTGGGTCAATTTGTATTGGGTGTTCAGAAGTGGCAAGATGTATGGTTTTGGTTCATAATCTGGTTTTGGTTTTTATTTTATTCCAGGTGCATTGTTTTCTTTTGGAATTCCTGACTTTATTGAAGATGGAACCTTGTTTTTTCCACCAGTTTTGCTGTCTATTGCAGAAGCTGTTGACGTCATCTCTGGATAGGAACGACTGTGAGACTAATTTAGCAGGGGTTGAGGTGAGCATCTTGTATGCATCTGTCTATGGAGTTGTAGCGTTGTTCAAGAAAGCAGCAGGGACATAAGGCATCGTGTCTTTCAGCGTATGGAACGGCTCGTGGCCTTCGCCCACAGAGTATCATGTTGTCCCTAGAAGCGATGCGGCTGGCGGCCGGCCCCTCGTGGATGATAAGCGTCAGGACTTGACTTCTTTTGTGGGGCTGTAGCAGAGGTCAGAGTCTGTGGGAAGGTGGGAGGTGCTCGCAGAAGCCTGGGCATAGCTGGGCAGAGCAGCTCCCGAGGAGCGGCCGACACAGGGGCTTGAGGGCTGCAACTCCGGGGCAGGAGCTGTCAGGAAGGAGCGGGGTTCCTTCGCTGGCAGTTCAGGAGAAGAGAAGGGGTTTCTAAACTTTTGGGACCAGGGGATGGTCGGGAAAGGGAGGTGTGTTCCCGAGCCTTACTGAGGTGGGTTTTGCAGTTGGATTTGGGTGTCGCTGAGGTCTGTTCTGTTGGAGTGTCTGTGCAGCTGACGAGAGATACAGCAAAGTCGTGGGAGATGCAGAGTAAACCGTCCGGGCCTCCACATCACAAGGTAGAGGGCTGAACGTCAGGCAAGTCTCATCTCGGAAAGCATTAGGTATGTTAAGGTCCATCAAAAAATAGCCTCGAGGACTGGGAGGTCTCTACGGGCTGCGTTTGGGGTGCTCCTGGGGCTGCTCCCGGGGGTCTCTGGGTGCCCAGAGGATGCTCCTGAGGGTCTTGGGGTGCTTCTGGGCGTTCTTGCGGTGCTCCTGGGGGTCTCTGTGTGCTCCCAGTATGCTCCTGGGGGTCTTGGGGTGGTCCTGGGGCCCTCTGGGTGCCCGCAGGCTGCTCTTGGGAGTCTTGGGGTGGTCTTGGCGGTGTAGGGGTGCTGCGGGGCATCTATAGGTGCCCCTGGGTTGTTGCTGGGTGCCTTGGGACGCTTCTGGGGTTCTAGGTGCCGGTTCTAGGTGCCGGTTCTAGGTGCCGGTTCTAGGTGCCGGTTCTAGGCCCTGGTGGTGCTGCTGGGGCGCTCCTCGTGGTCTTGCTGTGCTTCTGGGGGTTCTTCTTTTGCTCCTGGGGTCTCTCAGTGCCCGTGGGTTGTTCCTTGGGCTCTTGGGGTCTTCTAGGTGTCTCCGAGTCCCCTTGGAGTGCTCCTGGGGTGTTCCTGAGGGTCTCTGGGTGCCTCTAGGATGTTCTGGGGGTCTTGGGGTGCTCCTGGGTGTCTCTGGGTGCCCACAGGGTGCTCCTGGTGTTCTGGCGTTGCTCTTCGGGTGCTCTTGGGGGGCTCCCGGGGGTCTCTGGGTGCCCACGGGGTGTCCCCGGGGATCTTGGGGTGCTGCTGGATGTTCTTGTTGTGCTCCTGGGGGTCTCTGGGTGCCCTTGGGGTGTTCCCGGGGGTCTTGCGGCGCTCCTGGGTTTCTCTAGGTGCTCACAGGATACTCGTGGGCATCTTGGGGTGCTGCTGGATGTTCTTGTTGTGCTCCTGGGAGCCTTGGGGTGTTCTAGGTGCCTCTGGGTAGCCTTGGGGTTCCCCTGGGGTGCTCCTGGAGGATTGTGGGCAGTCCTTGTGTCTCCTGAGTGCCTGTGGGGTGCTCCTGGGGATCTCTGGGGGCCCGTGGGGTGCTCCTGGGAGTCTCTAGGTCCCCATGGGGTGTTCCTGGGGGTCTTGGGGTGCTCCTGGGTGTCTCTGAATCGTTGGTGATTTACAGCAAATAATTTGCTCTGCATCCAGAGATATTTCTGAGAAGGGATTCTTCCAGGATCTGATTCTGCTTTGTTGTTCAGTCCTACCCAGAACAGAGTTGTGTCAGAAGTGAGGTAGCATGCGTGGTGTTCCTAGCAATGAAGTCTGACCCCATAGCATTTGGGGTTTTTGAGAGGAAACCAAAGCACATCATTTTGAATCATGATATTTTCGTTGCGTTGAATGATCTACGGTTCCTGCGTCGCTTGTGATGACATCTATCTTTGTCTATCTACGCCCTAGAAAAAGTAAGTTGAAGTCCCTGCCTGGTCCCATTGCTGATGCAATAGCTGCAACTGTAGGAAAAACTTCTTTACTGAAAGAGTGGTCAGGCCTTGGAACAGGCTGCCCAGGGAAGTGGTTGGGTCACCAACCCTGGAAGTATTTAAAAGAGGTGTAGAGGAGGTGCTTAGGGACGTGGTTTAGTGGGCGTGGTGGTGTTGGGTTGACGGTTGGACTCGATGGTCTTAGAGGTCTTCTCCAACCTTAAGGAGTCTAGGATTGATTCCAAAAGAGCAGGTATGGTGGTTTGCTGTGAGGGTGGCTTTCTCTCTATTTGGTACTTGGCATGCTGTAAACTGAAGGCAGGTGAGAAAACTGCCTGCTGCTCCTCTGGCTGCCTTGATGGCTCTGGTGGTTGGCCCCGCCGGTTCCCAGGGGATTGTGGGAAGGGCGGTGGGCGGGGCCTGGGGGAGATGAGCTATAGCCTCTCCTCAGGGAGCTCATGCTGCTGCTGGGCTTCTCTGGAGGCGGTGGTCTGCTGTTGCTTCAGTTGATTGCAGCTTTTGAGCTGTCTAAGCTATTTGGGTAGTCTTGTTTTGAGATTTAGGGAAGCAGAGGGGTCTGTTTAAGCTAAGGGCTTCAGGACCAGGCAAGGTTCAGCTGCATCTAGAGCAGAAAGGAGACTCGTATGCAGCTTTTCTTTTTTTCTTTTTTTTCCAGGTGGGTCAATTTGTATTGGGTGTTCAGAAGTGGCAAGATGTATGGTTTTGGTTCATAATCTGGTTTTGGTTTTTATTTTATTCCAGGTGCATTGTTTTCTTTTGGAATTCCTGACTTTATTGAAGATGGAACCTTGTTTTTTTCCACCAGTTTTGCTGTCTATTGCAGAAGCTGTTGACATCATCTCTGGCTAGGAGCGACTGTGAGACTAATTTAGCAGGGGTTGAGGTGAGCATCTTGTATGCATCTGTCTATGGAGTTGTAGCGTTGTTCAAGAAAGCAGCAGGGACATAAGGCATCGTGTCTTTCAGCGTATGGAACGGCTCGTGGCCTTCGCCCACAGAGTATCATGTTGTCCCTAGAAGCGATGCGGCTGGCGGCCGGCCCCTCGTGGATGATAAGCGTCAGGACTTGACTTCTTTTGTGGGGCTGTAGCAGAGGTCAGAGTCTGTGGGAAGGTGGGAGGTGCTCGCAGAAGCCTGGGCATAGCTGGGCAGAGCAGCTCCCGAGGAGCGGCCGACACAGGGGCTTGAGGGGTGCAACTCCAGGGCAGGAGCTGTCAGGAAGGAGCGGGGTTCCTTCGCTGGCAGTTCAGGAGAAGAGAAGGGGTTTCTAAACTTTTGGGACCAGGGGATGGTCGGGAAAGGGAGGTGTGTTCCCGAGCCTTACTGAGATGGGTTTTGCAGTTGGATTCGGGTGTCGCTGAGGTCTGTTCTGTTGGAGTGTCTGTGCAGCTGACGAGAGATACAGCAAAGTCGTGGGAGATGCAGAGTAAACAGTCCGGGCCTCCACATCACAAGGTAGAGGGCTGAACGTCAGGCAAGTCTCATGTCGGAAAGCATTAGGTATGTTAAGGTCCATCAAAAAATAGCCTCGAGGACTGGGAGGTCTCTACGGGCTGCGTTTGGGGTGCTCCTGGGGCTGCTCCCGGGGGTCTCTGGGTGCCCAGAGGATGCTCCTGAGGTCTTGGGGTGCTTGTGGGCGTTCTTGCGGTGCTCCTGGGGGTCTCTGTGTGCTCCCAGTATGCTCCTGGGGGTCTTGGGGTGGTCCTGGGGCCCTCTGGGTGCCCGCAGGATGCTCTTGGGAGTCTTGGGGTGGTCTTGGCGGTCTAGGGGTGCTGCGGGGCATCTATAGGTGCCCATGGGTTGTTGCTGGGTGCCTTGGGATGCTCCTGGGGTTCTAGGTGCCGGTTCTAGGTGCCGGTTCTAGGTGCCGGTTCTAGGTGCCGGTTCTAGGTGCCGGTTCTAGGTGCCGGTTCTAGGTGCTGGTTCTAGGTGCCGGTTCTAGGCCCTGGTGGGGCTGCTGGGGCGCTCCTCGTGGTCTTGCTGTGCTTCTGGGGGTTCTTCTTTTGCTCCTGGGGTCTCTCAGTGCCCGTGGGTTGTTCCTTGGGTCTTGGGGTCTTCTAGGTGTCTCCGAGTCCCCTTGGAGTGCTCCTGGGGTGTTCCTGAGGGTCTCTGGGTGCCTCTAGGATGTTCTGGGGGTCTTGGGGTGCTCCTGGGTGTCTCTGGGTGCCCACAGGGTGCTCCTGGTGTTCTGGCGTTGCTCTTTGGGTGCTCTTGTTGTGCTCCTGGGGGTCTCTGGGTGCCCACGGGGTGTCCCCGGGGATCTTGGGGTGCTGCTGGATGTTCTTGTTGTGCTCCTGGGGGTCTCTGGGTGCCCTTGGGGTGTTCCCGGTGGTCTTGCGGCGCTCCTGGGTTTCTCTAGGTGCTCACAGGATACTCGTGGGCATCTTGGGGTGCTGCTGGATGTTCTTGTTGTGCTCCTGGGAGCCTTGGGGTGTTCTAGGTGCCTCTGGGTAGCCTTGGGGTTCCCCTGGGGTGCTCCTGGAGGATTGTGGGCAGTCCTTGTGTCTCCTGAGTGCCTGTGGGGTGCTCCTGGGGATCTCTGGGGGCCCGTGGGGTGCTCCTGGGAGTCTCTAGGTCCCCATGGGGTGTTCCTGGGGGTCTTGGGGTGCTCCTGGGTGTCTCTGAATCGTTGGTGATTTACAGCAAATAATTTGCTCTGCATCCAGAGATATTTCTGAGAAGGGATTCTTCCAGGATCTGATTCTGCTTTGTTGTTCAGTCCTACCCAGAACAGAGTTGTGTCAGAAGTGAGGTAGCATGCGTGGTGTTCCTAGCAATGAAGTCTGACCCCATAGCATTTTGGGTTTTTGAGAGGAAACCAAAGCACATCGTTTTGAATCATGATATTTTCGTTGCGTTGAATGATCTACTGTTCCTGCGTCGCTTGTGATGACATCTATCTTTGTCTATCTACGCCCTAGAAAAAGTAAGTTGAAGTCCCTGCCTGGTCCCATTGCTGATGCAATAGCTGCAACTGTAGGAAAAACTTCTTTACTGAAAGAGTGGTCAGGCCTTGGAACAGGCTGCCCAGGGAAGTGGTTGGGTCACCAACCCTGGAAGTATTTAAAAGAGGTGTAGAGGAGGTGCTTAGGGACGTGGTTTAGTGGGCGTGGTGGTGTTGGTTTGACGGTTGGACTCGATGGTCTTAGAGGTCTTTTCCAACCTTAAGGAGTCTAGGATTGATTCCAAAAGAGCAGGTATGGTGGTTTGCTGTGAGGGTGGCTTTCTCTGTTTGGTGCTTGGCATGCTGTAAAGTGAAGGCAGGTGAGAAAACTGCCTGCTGCTCCTCTGGCTGCCTTGATGGCTCTGGTGGTTGGCCCTGCCCGTTCCCAGGGGATTGTGGGAAGGGCGGTGGGCGGGGCCTGGGGGAGATGAGCTACAGCCTCTCCTCAGGGAGCTCATGCTGCTGCTGGGCTTCTCTGGAGGCGGTGGTCTCCTGTTGCTTCAGTTGATTGCAGCTTTTGAGCTGTCTAAGCTATTTGGGTAGTCTTGTTTTGAGATTTAGGGAAGCAGAGGGGTCTGTTTAAGCTAAGGGCTTCAGGACCAGGCAAGGTTCAGCTGCATCTAGAGCAGAAAGGAGACTCGTATGCAGCTTTTCTTTTTTTTTTTTTTTCCAGGTGGGTCAATTTGTATTGGGTGTTCAGAGGTGGCAAGATGTATGGTTTTGGTTCATAATCTGGTTTTGGTTTTTATTTTATTCCAGGTGCATTGTTTTGTTTTGGAATTCCTGACTTTATTGAAGATGGAACCTTGTTTTTTTCCACCAGTTTTGCTGTCTATTGCAGAAGCTGTTGACGTCATCTCTGGATAGGAACGACTGTGAGACTAATTTAGCAGGGCTTGAGGTGAGCATCTTGTATGCCTCTGTCTATGGAGTTGTAGTGTTGTTCAAGAAAGCAGCAGGGACATAAGGCATGGTGTCTTTCAGCGTATGGAACGGCTCGTGGCCTTCGCCCACAGAGTATCATGTTGTCCCTAGAAGCGATGCGGCTGGCGGCCGGCCCCTCGTGGATGATAAGCGTCAGGACTTGACTTCTTTTGTGGGGCTGTAGCAGAGGTCAGAGTCTGTGGGAAGGTGGGAGGTGCTCGCAGAAGCCTGGGCATAGCTGGGCAGAGCAGCTCCCGAGGAGCGGCCGACACAGGGGCTTGAGGGCTGCAACTCCAGGGCAGGAGCTGTCAGGAAGGAGCGGGGTTCCTTCGCTGGCAGTTCAGGAGAAGAGAAGGGGTTTCTAAACTTTTGGGACCAGGGGATGGTTGGGAAAGGGAGGTGTGTTCCCGAGCCTTACTGAGGTGGGTTTTGCAGTTGGATTTGGGTGTCGCTGAGGTCTGTTCTGTTGGAGTGTCTGTGCAGCTGACGGGAGATACAGCGAAGTCGTGGGAGATGCAGAGTAAACCGTCCAGGCCTCCACATCACAAGGTAGAGGGCTGAACGTCAGGCAAGTCTCATCTCGGAAAGCATTAGGTATGTTAAGGTCCATCAAAAAATAGCCTCCAGGACTGGGAGGTCTCTACGGGCTGCGTTTGGGGTGCTCCTGGGGCTGCTCCCGGGGGTCTCTGGGTGCCCACAGGGTGCTCCTGGTGTTCTGGCGTTGCTCTTCGGGTGCTCTTGGGGGGCTCCTGGGGGTCTCTGGGTGCCCACGGGGTGTCCCCGGGGATCTTGGGGTGCTGCTGGATGTTCTTGTTGTGCTCCTGGGGGTCTCTGGGTGCCCTTGGGGTGTTCCCGGGGGTCTTGCGGCGCTCCTGGGTTTCTCTAGGTGCTCACAGGATACTCGTGGGCATCTTGGGGTGCTGCTGGATGTTCTTGTTGTGCTCCTGGGAGCCTTGGGGTGTTCTAGGTGCCTCTGGGTAGCCTTGGGGTTCCCCTGGGGTGCTCCTGGAGGATTGTGGGCAGTCCTTGTGTCTCCTGAGTGCCTGTGGGGTGCTCCTGGGGATCTCTGGGGGCCCGTGGGGTGCTCCTGGGAGTCTCTAGGTCCCCATGGGGTGTTCCTGGGGGTCTTGGGGTGCTCCTGGGTGTCTCTGAATCGTTGTTGATTTACAGCAAATAATTTGCTCTGCATCCAGAGATATTTCTGAGAAGGGATTCTTCCAGGATCTGATTCTGCTTTGTTGTTCAGTCCTACCCAGAACAGAGTTGTGTCAGAACTGAGGTAGCATGCGTGGTGTTCCTAGAAATGAAGTCTGACCCCATAGCATTTTGGGTTTTTGAGAGGAAACCAAAGCACATCGTTTTGAATCATGATATTTTCGTTGCGTTGAATGATCTACTGTTCCTGCGTCGCTTGTGATGACATCTATCTTTGTCTATCTACGCCCTAGAAAAAGTAAGTTGAAGTCCCTGCCTGGTCCCATTGCTGATGCAATAGCTGCAACTGTAGGAAAAACTTCTTTACTGAAAGAGTGGTCAGGCCTTGGAACAGGCTGCCCAGGGAAGTGGTTGGGTCACCAACCCTGGAAGTATTTAAAAGAGGTGTAGAGGAGGTGCTTAGGGACGTGGTTTAGTGGGCGTGGTGGTGTTGGGTTGACGGTTGGACTCAATGGTCTTAGAGGTCTTTTCCAACCTTAAGGAGTCTAGGATTGATTCCAAAAGAGCAGGTATGGTGGTTTGCTGTGAGGGTGGCTTTCTCTGTTTGGTGCTTGGCATGCTGTAAAGTGAAGGCAGGTGAGAAAACTGCCTGCTGCTCCTCTGGCTGCCTTGATGGCTCTGGTGGTTGGCCCCGCCCGTTCCCAGGGGATTGTGGGAAGGGCAGTGGGCGGGGCCTGGGGGAGATGAGCTACAGCCTCTCCTCAGGGAGCTCATGCTGCTGCTGGGCTTCTCTGGAGGCGGTGGTCTCCTGTTGCTTCAGTTGATTGCAGCTTTTGAGCTGTCTAAGCTATTTGGGTAGTCTTGTTTTGAGATTTAGGGAAGCAGAGGGGTCTGTTTAAGCTAAGGGCTTCAGGACCAGGCAAGGTTCAGCTGCATCTAGAGCAGAAAGGAGACTCGTATGCAGCTTTTCTTTTTTTTTTTTTTTTCCAGGTGGGTCAATTTGTATTGGGTGTTCAGAGGTGGCAAGATGTATGGTTTTGGTTCATAATCTGGTTTTGGTTTTTATTTTATTCCAGGTGCATTGTTTTGTTTTGGAATTCCTGACTTTATTGAAGATGGAACCTTGTTTTTTTCCACCAGTTTTGCTGTCTATTGCAGAAGCTGTTGACATCATCTCTGGATAGGAACGACTGTGAGACTAATTTAGCAGGGCTTGAGGTGAGCATCTTGTATGCCTCTGTCTATGGAGTTGTAGCGTTGTTCAAGAAAGCAGCAGGGACATAAGGCATCGTGTCTTTCAGCGTATGGAACGGCTCGTGGCCTTCGCCCACAGAGTATCATGTTGTCCCTAGAAGCGATGCGGCTGGCGGCCGGCCCCTCGTGGATGATAAGCGTCAGGACTTGACTTCTTTTGTGGGGCTGTAGCAGAGGTCAGAGTCTGTGGGAAGGTGGGAGGTGCTCGCAGAAGCCTGGGCATAGCTGGGCAGAGCAGCTCCCGAGGAGCGGCCGACACAGGGGCTTGAGGGCTGCAACTCCAGGGCAGGAGCTGTCAGGAAGGAGCGGGGTTCCTTCGCTGGCAGTTCAGGAGAAGAGAAGGGGTTTCTAAACTTTTGGGACCAGGGGATGGTTGGGAAAGGGAGGTGTGTTCCCGAGCCTTACTGAGGTGGGTTTTGCAGTTGGATTTGGGTGTCGCTGAGGTCTGTTCTGTTGGAGTGTCTGTGCAGCTGACGGGAGATACAGCAAAGTCGTGGGAGATGCAGAGTAAACCGTCCGGGCCTCCACATCACAAGGTAGAGGGCTGAACGTCAGGCAAGTCTCATCTCGGAAAGCATTAGGTATGTTAAGGTCCATCAAAAAATAGCCTCCAGGACTGGGAGGTCTCTACGGGCTGCGTTTGGGGTGCTCCTGGGGCTGCTCCCGGGGGTCTCTGGGTGCCCAGAGGATGCTCCTGCGGGTCTTGGGGTGCTTGTGGGCGTTCTTGCGGTGCTCCTGGGGGTCTCTGTGTGCTCCCAGTATGCTCCTGGGGGTCTTGGGGTGGTCCTGGGGCCCTCTGGGTGCCCGCAGGATGCTCTTGGGAGTCTTGGGGTGGTCTTGGCGGTCTAGGGGTGCTGCGGGGCATCTATAGGTGCCCATGGGTTGTTGCTGGGTGCCTTGGGACGCTCCTGGGGTTCTAGGTGCCGGTTCTAGGTGCCGGTTCTAGGTGCCGGTTCTAGGTGCCGGTTCTAGGTGCCGGTTCTAGGTGCCGGTTCTAGGTGCCGGTGGTGCTGCTGGGGCGCTCCTCGTTGTCTTGCTGTGCTTCTGGGGGTTCTTCTTTTGCTCCTGGGGTCTCTCAGTGCCCGTGGGTTGTTCCTTGGGTCTTGGGGTCTTCTAGGTGTCTCCGAGTCCCCTTGGAGTGCTCCTGGGGTGTTCCTGAGGGTCTCTGGGTGCCTCTAGGATGTTCTGGGGGTCTTGGGGTGCTCCTGGGTGTCTCTGGGTGCCCACAGGGTGCTCCTGGTGTTCTTGCGTTGCTCTTTGGGTGCTCTTGGGGGGCTCCTGGGGGTCTCTGGGTGCCCACGGGGTGTCCCCGGGGATCTTGGGGTGCTGCTGGATGTTCTTGTTGTGCTCCTGGGGGTCTCTGGGTGCCCTTGGGGTGTTCCCGGGGGTCTTGCGGCGCTCCTGGGTTTCTCTAGGTGCTCACAGGACACTCCTGGGCATCTTGGGGTGCTGCTGGATGTTCTTGTTGTGCCCCTGGGAGCCTTGGGGTGTTCTAGGTGCCTCTGGGTAGCCTTGGGGTTCCCCTGGGGTGCTCCTGGAGGATTGTGGGCAGTCCTTGTGTCTCCTGAGTGCCTGTGGGGTGCTCCTGGGGATCTCTGGGGGCCCGTGGGGTGCTCCTGGGAGTCTCTAGGTCCCCATGGGGTGTTCCTGGGGGTCTTGGGGTGCTCCTGGGTGTCTCTGAATCGTTGGTGATTTACAGCAAATAATTTGCTCTGCATCCAGAGATATTTCTGAGAAGGGATTCTTCCAGGATCTGATTCTGCTTTGTCGTTCAGTCCTACCCAGAACAGAGTTGTGTCAGAAGTGAGGTAGCATGCGTGGTGTTCCTAGAAATGAAGTCTGACCCCATAGCATTTTGGGTTTTTGAGAGGAAACCAAAGCACATCGTTTTGAATCATGATATTTTCGTTGCGTTGAATGATCTACTGTTCCTGCGTCGCTTGTGATGACATCTATCTTTGTCTATCTACGCCCTAGAAAAAGTAAGTTGAAGTCCCTGCCTGGTCCCATTGCTGATGCAATAGCTGCAACTGTAGGAAAAATTTCTTTACTGAAAGAGTGGTCAGGCCTTGGAACAGGCTGCCCAGGGAAGTGGTTGGGTCACCAACCCTGGAAGTATTTAAAAGAGGTGTAGAGGAGGTGCTTAGGGACGTGGTTTAGTGGGCGTGGTGGTGTTGGGTTGATGGTTGGACTCGATGGTCTTAGAGGTCTTTTCCAACCTTAAGGAGTCTAGGATTGATTCCAAAAGAGCAGGTATGGTGGTTTGCTGTGAGGGTGGCTTTCTCTGTTTGGTGCTTGGCATGCTGTAAACTGAAGGCAGGTGAGAAAACTGCCTGCTGCTCCTCTGGCTGCCTTGATGGCTCTGGTGGTTGGCCCCGCCCGTTCCCAGGGGATTGTGGGAAGGGCGGTGGGCGGGGCCTGGGGGAGATGAGCTACAGCCCCTCCTCAGGGAGCTCATTCTGCTGCTGGGCTTCTCTGGAGGCGGTGGTCTGCTGTTGCTTCAGTTGATTGCAGCTTTTGAGCTGTCTAAGCTATTTGGGTAGTCTTGTTTTGAGATTTAGGGAAGCAGAGGGGTCTGTTTAAGCTAAGGGCTTCAGGACCAGGCAAGGTTCAGCTGCATCTAGAACAGAAAGAAGACTCGTATGCAGCTGTTCTTTTTTTTTTTTTTTTTTTTCCCAGGTGGGTCAATTTGTATTGGGTGTTCAGAGGTGGCAAGATGTATGGTTTTGGTTCATAATATGGTTTTGGTTTTTATTTTATTCCAGGTGCATTGTATTGTTTTGGAATTCCTGACTTTATTGAAGATGGAACCTTGTTTTTTTCCACCAGTTTTGCTGTCTATTGCAGAAGCTGTTGACATCATCTCTGGCTAGGAGCGACTGTGAGACTATTTAGCAGGGCTTGAGGTGAGCATCTTGTATGCATCTGTCTATGGAGTTGTAGCGTTGTTCAAGAAAGCAGCAGGGACATAAGGCATCGTGTCTTTCAGCATATGGAACGGCTCGTGGCCTTCGCCCACAGAGTATCATGTTGTCCCTAGAAGCGATGCGGCTGGCGGCCGGCCCCTCGTGGATGATAAGCGTCAGGACTTCACTTCTTTTGTGGGGCTGTAGCAGAGGTCAGAGTCTGTGGGAAGGTGGGAGGTGCTCGCAGAAGCCTGGGCAGAGCAGCTCCCGAGGAGCGGCCGACACAGGGGCTTGAGGGGTGCAACTCCAGGGCAGGAGCTGTCAGGAAGGAGCGGGGTTCCTTCGCTGGCAGTTCAGGAGAAGAGAAGGGGTTTCTAACCTTTTGGGACCAGGGGATGGTTGGGAAAGGGAGGTGTGTTCCCGAGCCTTACTGAGGTGGGTTTTGCAGTTGGATTTGGGTGTCGCTGAGGTCTGTGCTGTTGGAGTGTCTGTGCAGCTGACGAGAGATACAGCAAAGTCGTGGGAGATGCAGAGTAAACCGTCCGGGCCTCCACATCACAAGGTAGAGGGCTGAACGTCAGGCAAGTCTCATCTCGGAAAGCATTAGGTATGTTAAGGTCCATCAAAAAACAGCCTCGAGGACTGGGAGGTCTCTACGGGCTGCGTTTGGGGTGCTCCTGGGGCTGCTCCCGGGGGTCTCTGGGTGCCCAGAGGACGCTCCTGAGGGTCTTGGGGTGCTTCTGGGCGTTCTTGCGGTGCTCCTGGGGGTCTCTGTGTGCTCCCAGTATGCTCCTGGGGGTCTTGGGGTGCTCCTGGGGCCCTCTGGGTGCCCGCAGGCTGCTCTTGGGAGTCTTGGGGTGGTCTTGGTGGTCTAGGGGTGCTGCGGGGCATCTATAGGTGCCCATGGGTTGCTGCTGGGTGCCTTGGGATGCTCCTGGGGTTCGAGGCGCCGGTTCGAGGCGCCGGTTCGAGGCCCTGGCGGTGCTGCTGGGGCGCTCCTCGTGGTCTTGCTGTGCTTCTGGGGGTTCTTCTTTTGCTCCGGGGGTCTCTCAGTGCCCATCGGTTGTTCCTTGGGCTCTTGGGGTCTTCTAGGTGTCTCCGAGTCCCCTTGGAGTGCTCCTGGGGTGTTCCTGAGGGTCTCTGGGTGCCTCTAGGATGTTCTGGGGGTCTTGGGGTGCTCCTGGGTGTCTCTGGGTGCCCACAGGGTGCTCCTGGTGTTCTTGCGTTGCTCTTCGGGTGCTCTTGGGGGGCTCCTGGGGGTCTCTGGGTGCCCACGGGGTGTCCCCGGGGATCTTGGGGTGCTGCTGGGGGTCTCTGGGTGCCCTTGGGGTGTTCCCGGGGGTCTTGCGGCGCTCCTGGGTTTCTCTAGGTGCCTGCAGGATACTCGTGGGCATCTTGGGGTGCTGCTGGATGTTCTTGTTGTGCTCCTGGGAGCCTTGGGGTGTTCTAGGTGCCTCTGGGTAGCCTTGGGGTTCCCCTGGGGTGCTCCTGGAGGATTGTGGGCAGTCCTTGTGTCTCCTGAGTGCCTGTGGGGTGCTCCTGGGAGTCTCTAAGTCCCCATGGGGTGTTCCTGGGGGTCTTGGGGTGCTCCTGGGTGTCTCTGAATCCTTGGTGATTTACAGCAAATAATTTGCTCTGCATCCAGAGATATTTCTGAGAAGGGATTCTTCCAGGATCTAATTCTGCTTTGTTGTTCAGTCCTACCCAGAACAGAGTTGTGTCAGAAGTGAGGTAGCATGCGTGGTGTTCCTAGAAATGAAGTCTGACCCCATAGCATTTTGGGTTTTTGAGAGGAAACCAAAGCACATCATTTTGAATCATGATATTTTTGTTGCGTTGAACGATCTACTGTTCCTGCGTCGCTTGTGATGACATCTATCTTTGTCTATCTACGCCCTAGAAAAAGTAAGTTGAAGTCCCTGCCTGGTCCCATTGCTGATGCAATAGCTGCAACTGTAGGAAAAACTTCTTTACTGAAAGAGTGGTCAGGCCTTGGAACAGGCTGCCCAGGGAAGTGGTTGGGTCACCAACCCTGGAAGTATTTAAAAGAGGTGTAGAGGAGGTGCTTAGGGACGTGGTTTAGTGGGCGTGGTGGTGTTGGTTTGACGGTTGGACTCGATGGTCTTAGAGGTCTTTTCCAACCTTAAGGAGTCTAGGATTGATTCCAAAAGAGCAGGTATGGTGGTTTGCTGTGAGGGTGGCTTTCTCTGTTTGGTGCTTGGCATGCTGTAAAGTGAAGGCAGGTGAGAAAACTGCCTGCTGCTCCTCTGGCTGCCTTGATGGCTCTGGTGGTTGGCCCCGCCCGTTCCCAGGGGATTGTGGGAAGGGCGGTGGGCGGGGCCTGGGGGAGATGAGCTACAGCCTCTCCTCAGGGAGCTCATGCTGCTGCTGGGCTTCTCTGGAGGCGGTGGTCTGCTGTTGCTTCAGTTGATTGCAGCTTTTGAGCTGTCTAAGCTATTTGGGTAGTCTTGTTTTGAGATTTAGGGAAGCAGAGGGGTCTGTTTAAGCTAAGGGCTTCAGGACCAGGCAAGGTTCAGCTGCATCTAGAGCAGAAAGGAGACTCGTATGCAGCCTTTCTCTTTATTTTTTTTTTTTTCCCAGGTGGGTCAATTTGTATTGGGTGTTCGGAGGTGGCAAGATGTATGGTTTTGGTTCATAATCTGGTTTTGGTTTTTATTTTATTCCAGGTGCATTGTATTGTTTTGGCATTCTTGACTTTATTGAAGATGGAACCTTGTTTTTTTCCACCAGTTTTGCTGTCTATTGCAGAAGCTGTTGACATCATCTCTGGCTAGGAGCGACTGTGAGACTATTTAGCAGGGGTTGAGGTGAGCATCTTGTATGCATCTGTCTATGGAGTTGTAGCGTTGTTCAAGAAAGCAGCAGGGACATAAGGCATCGTGTCTTTCAGCGTATGGAACGGCTCGTGGCCTTCGCCCACAGAGTATCATGTTGTCCCTAGAAGCGATGCGGCTGGCGGCCGGCCCCTCGTGGATGATAAGCGTCAGGACTTGACTTCTTTTGTGGGGCTGTAGCAGAGGTCAGAGTCTGTGGGAAGGTGGGAGGTGCTCGCAGAAGCCTGGGCATAGCTGGGCAGAGCAGCTCCCGAGGAGCGGCCGACACAGGGGCTTGAGGGGTGCAAATCCAGGGCAGGAGCTGTCAGGAAGGAGCGGGGTTCCTTCGCTGGCAGTTCAGGAGAAGAGAAGGGGTTTCTAAACTTTTGGGACCAGGGGATGGTTGGGAAAGGGCGGTGTTTTCCCGAGCCTTACTGAGATCGGTTTTGCAGTTGGATTTGGGTGTCGCTGAGGTCTGTTCTGTTGGAGTGTCTGTGCAGCCGACGAGAGATACAGCAAAGTCATGGGAGATGCAGAGTAAACCGTCCGGGCCTCCACATCACAAGGTAGAGGGCTGAACGTCAGGCAAGTCTCATCTCGGAAAGCATTAGGTATGTTAAGGTCCATCAAAAAATAGCCTCGAGGACTGGGAGGTCTCTACGGGCTGCGTTTGGGGTGCTCCTGGGGCTGCTCCCGGGGGTCTCTGGGTGCCCAGAGGATGCTCCTGCGGGTCTTGGGGTGCTTGTGGGCGTTCTTGCGGTGCTCCTGGGGGTCTCTGTGTGCTCCCAGTATGCTCCTGGGGGTCTTGGGGTGCTCCTGGGGCCCTCTGGGTGCCCGCAGGCTGCTCTTGGGAGTCTTGGGGTGGTCTTGGTGGACTAGGGGTGCTGCGGGGCATCTATAGGTGCCCCTGGGTTGTTGCTGGGTGCCTTGGGATGCTCCTGGGGTTCGAGGCGCCGGTTCGAGGCCCTGGTGGTGCTGCTGGGGCGCTCCTCGTGGTCTTGCTGTGCTTCTGGGGGTTCTTCTTTTGCTCCTGGGGTCTCTCAATGCCCATGGGTTGTTCCTTGGGCTCTTGGGGTCTTCTAGGTGTCTCCGAGTCCCCTTGGAGTGCTCCTGGGGTGTTCCTGAGAGTCTCTGGGTGCCTCTAGGATGTTCTGGGGGTCTTGGGGTGCTCCTGGGTGTCTCTGGGTGCCCACAGGGTGCTCCTGGTGTTCTTGCGTTGCTCTTTGGGTGCTCTTGGGGGGCTCCTGGGGGTCTCTGGGTGCCCACGGGGTGTCCCCGGGGATCTTGGGGTGCTGCTGGGGGTCTCTGGGTGCCCTTGGGGTGTTCCCGGGGGTCTTGCGGCGCTCCTGGGTTTCTCTAGGTGCCTGCAGGATACTCTTGGGCATCTTGGGGTGCTGCTGGATGTTCTTGTTGTGCTCCTGGGAGCCTTGGGGTGTTCTAGGTGCCTCTGGGTAGCCTTGGGGTTCCCCTGGGGTGCTCCTGGAGGATTGTGGGCAGTCCTTGTGTCTCCTGAGTGCCTGTGGGGTGCTCCTGGGGATCTCTGGGGGCCCGTGGGGTGCTCCTGGGAGTCTCTAGGTCCCCATGGGGTGCTCCTGGGGGTCTTGGGGTGTTCCTGGGTGTCTCTGAATCCTTGGTGATTTACAGCAAATAATTTGCTCTGCATCCAGAGATATTTCTGAGAAGGGATTCTTCCAGGATCTAATTCTGCTTTGTTGTTCAGTCCTACCCAGAACAGAGTTGTGTCAGAAGTGAGGTAGCATGCGTGGTGCTCCTAGAAATGAAGTCTGACCCCATAGCATTTTGGGTTTTTGAGAGGAAACCAAAGCACATCATTTTGAATCATGATATTTTCGTTGCGTTGAATGATCTACGGTTCCTGCGTCGCTTGTGATGACATCTATCTTTGTCTATCTACGCCCTAGAAAAAGTAAGTTGAAGTCCCTGCCTGGTCCCATTGCTGATGCAGTAGCTGCAACTGTAGGAAAAATTTCTTTACTGAAAGAGTGGTCAGGCCTTGGAACAGGCTGCCCAGGGAAGTGGTTGGGTCACCAACCCTGGAAGTACTTAAAAGACGTGTAGAGGAGGTGCTTAGGGACATGGTTTAGTGGGCGTGGTGGTGTTGGGTTGACGGTTGGACTCGATGGTCTTAGAGGTCTTTTCCAACCTTAAGGAGTCTAGGATTGATTCCAAAAGAGCAGGTATGGTGGTTTGCTGTGAGGGTGGCTTTCTCTGTTTGGTGCTTGGCATGCTGTAAAGTGAAGGCAGGTGAGAAAACTGCCTGCTGCTCCTCTGGCTGCCTTGATGGCTCTGGTGGTTGGCCCCGCCCGTTCCCAGGGGATTGTGGGAAGGGCGGTGGGCGGGGCCTGGGGGAGATGAGCTACAGCCTCTCCTCAGGGAGCTCATGCTGCTGCTGGGCTTCTCTGGAGGCGGTGGTCTGCTGTTGCTTCAGTTGATTGCAGCTTTTGAGCTGTCTAAGCTATTTGGGTAGTCTTGTTTTGAGATTTAGGGAAGCAGAGGGGTCTGTTTAAGCTAAGGGCTTCAGGACCAGGCAAGGTTCAGCTGCATCTAGAGCAGAAAGGAGACTCGTATGCAGCTTTTCTTTTTTTTTTTTTTTTCCAGGTGGGTCAATTTGTATTGGGTGTTCAGAGGTGGCAAGATGTATGGTTTTGGTTCATAATCTGGTTTTGGTTTTTATTTTATTCCAGGTGCATTGTATTGGTTTGGAATTCCTGACTTTATTGAAGATGGAACCTTGTTTTTTTCCACCAGTTTTGCTGTCTATTGCAGAAGCTGTTGACATCATCTCTGGCTAGGAGCGACTGTGAGACTATTTAGCAGGGGTTGAGGTGAGCATCTTGTATGCATCTGTCTATGGAGTTGTAGCGTTGTTCAAGAAAGCAGCAGGGACATAAGGCATCGTGTCTTTCAGCGTATGGAACGGCTCGTGGCCTTCGCCCACAGAGTATCATGTTGTCCCTAGAAGCGATGCGGCTGGCGGCCGCCCCTCGTGGATGATAAGCGTCAGGACTTGACTTCTTTTGTGGGGCTGTAGCAGAGGTCAGAGTCTGTGGGAAGGTGGGAGGTGCTCGCAGAAGCCTGGGCATAGCTGGGCAGAGCAGCTCCCGAGGAGCGGCCGACACAGGGGCTTGAGGGGTGCAAATCCAGGGCAGGAGCTGTCAGGAAGGAGCGGGGTTCCTTCGCTGGCAGTTCAGGAGAAGAGAAGGGGTTTCTAAACTTTTGGGACCAGGGGATGGTTGGGAAAGGGAGGTGTGTTCCCGAGCCTTACTGAGATGGGTTTTGCAGTTGGATTTGGGTGTCGCTGAGGTCTGTTCTGTTGGAGTGTCTGTGCAGCCGACGGGAGATACAGCAAAGTCGTGGGAGATGCAGAGTAAACCGTCCGGGCCTCCACATCACAAGGTAGAGGGCTGAACGTCAGGCAAGTCTCATCTCGGAAAGCATTAGGTATGTTAAGGTCCATCAAAAAACAGCCTGCAGGACTGGGAGGTCTCTACGGGCTGCGTTTGGGGTGCTCCTGGGGCTGCTCCCGGGGGTCTCTGGGTGCCCAGAGGATGCTCCTGAGGGTCTTGGGGTGCTTGTGGGCGTTCTTGCGGTGCTCCTGGGGGTCTCTGTGTGCTGCCAGTATGCTCCTGGGGGTCTTGGGGTGCTCCTGGGGCCCTCTGGGTGCCCGCAGGCTGCTCTTGGGAGTCTTGGGGTGGTCTTGGCGGTCTAGGGGTGCTGCGGGGCATCTATAGGTGCCCATGGGTTGTTGCTGGGTGCCTTGGGATGCTCCTGGGGTTCTAGGTGCCGGCTCTAGGTGCCGGCTCTAGGTGCCGGCTCTAGGTGCCGGCTCTAGGTGCCGGCTCTAGGCCCTGGTGGTGCTGCTGGGGCGCTCCTCGTGGTCTTGCTGTGCTTCTGGGGGTTCTTCTTTTGCTCCTGGGGTCTCTGAGTGCCCATGGGTTGTTCCTTGGGCTCTTGGGGTCTTCTAGGTGTCTCCGAGTCCCCTTGGAGTGCTCCTGGGGTGTTCCTGAGGGTCTCTGGGTGCCTCTAGGATGTTCTGGGGGTCTTGGGGTGCTCCTGGGTGTCTCTGGGTGCCCACAGGGTGCTCCTGGTGTTCTTGCGTTGCTCTTCGGGTGCTCTTGGGGGGCTCCTGGGTGTCTCTGGGTGCCCACGGGGTGTCCGCGGGGATCTTGGGGTGCTGCTGGATGTTCTTGTTGTGCTCCTGGGGGTCTCTGGGTGCCCTTGGGGTGTTCCCGGGGGTCTTGCGGCGCTCCTGGGTTTCTCTAGGTGCTCACAGGATACTCGTGGGCATCTTGTGGTGCTGCTGGATGTTCTTGTTGTGCTCCTGGGAGCCTTGGGGTGTTCTAGGTGCCTCTGGGTAGCCTTGGGGTTCCCCTGGGGTGCTCCTGGAGGATTGTGGGCAGTCCTTGTGTCTCCTGAGTGCCTGTGGGGTGCTCCTGGGGATCTCTGGGGGCCCGTGGGGTGCTCCTGGGAGCCTCTAGGTCCCCATGGGGTGTTCCTGGGGGTCTTGGGGTGCTCCTGGGTATCTCTGAATCGTTGGTGATTTACATCAAATAATTTGCTCTGCATCCAGAGATATTTCTGAGAAGGGATTCTTCCAGGATCTAATTCTGCTTTGTTGTTCAGTCCTACCCAGAACAGAGTTGTGTCAGAAGTGAGGTAGCATGCGTGGTGTTCCTAGAAATGAAGTCTGACCCCATAGCATTTTGGGTTTTTGAGAGGAAACCAAAGCACATCATTTTGAATCATGATATTTTCGTTGCGTTGAATGATCTACTGTTCCTGCGTCGCTTGTGATGACATCTATCTTTGTCTATCTACGCCCTAGAAAAAGTAAGTTGAAGTCCCTGCCTGGTCCCATTGCTGATGCAATAGCTGCAACTGTAGGAAAAATTTCTTTACTGAAAGAGTGGTCAGGCCTTGGAACAGGCTGCCCAGGGAAGTGGTTGGGTCACCAACCCTGGAAGTATTTAAAAGACGTGTAGAGGAGGTGCTTAGGGATGTGGTTTAGTGGGCGTGGTGGTGTTGGGTTGACGGTTGGACTCGATGGTCTTAGAGGTCTTCTCCAACCTTAAGGAGTCTAGGATTGATTCCAAAAGAGCAGGTATGGTGGTTTGCTGTGAGGGTGGCTTTCTCTGTTTGGTGCTTGGCATGCTGTAAAGTGAAGGCAGGTGAGAAAACTGCCTGCTGCTCCTCTGGCTGCCTTGATGGCTCTGGTGGTTGGCCCCGCCTGTTCCCAGGGGATTGTGGGAAGGGCGGTGGGCGGGGCCTGGGGGAGATGAGCTACAGCCTCTCCTCAGGGAGCTCATTCTGCTGCTGGGCTTCTCTGGAGGCGGTGGTCTGCTGTTGCTTCAGTTGATTGCAGCTTTTGAGCTGTCTAAGCTATTTGGGTAGTCTTGTTTTGAGATTTAGGGAAGCAGAGGGGTCTGTTTAAGCTAAGGGCTTCAGGACCAGGCAAGGTTCAGCTGCATCTAGAGCAGAAAGGAGACTCGTATGCAGCTTTTCTTTTTTTTTTTTTTTTCCCAGGTGGGTCAATTTGTATTGGGTGTTCAGAGGTGGCAAGATGTATGGTTTTGGTTCATAATCTGGTTTTGGTTTTTATTTTATTCCAGGTGCATTGTATTGTTTTGGCATTCCTGACTTTATTGAAGATGGAACCTTGTTTTTTTCCACCAGTTTTGCTGTCTATTGCAGAAGCTGTTGACATCATCTCTGGCTAGGAGCGACTGTGAGACTATTTAGCAGGGGTTGAGGTGAGCATCTTGTATGCATCTGTCTATGGAGTTGTAGCGTTGTTCAAGAAAGCAGCAGGGACATAAGGCATCGTGTCTTTCAGCGTATGGAACGGCTCGTGGCCTTCGCCCACAGAGTATCATGTTGTCCCTAGAAGCGATGCGGCTGGCCCCTCGTGGATGATAAGCGTCAGGACTTGACTTCTTTTGTGGGGCTGTAGCAGAGGTCAGAGTCTGTGGGAAGGTGGGAGGTGCTCGCAGAAGCCTGGGCATAGCTGGGCAGAGCAGCTCCCGAGGAGCGGCCGACACAGGGGCTTGAGGGGTGCAAATCCAGGGCAGGAGCTGTCAGGAAGGAGCGGGGTTCCGTCGCTGGCAGTTCAGGAGAAGAGAAGGGGTTTCTAAACTTTTGGGACCAGGGGATGGTTGGGAAAGGGAGGTGTGTTCCCGAGCCTTACTGAGATGGGTTTTGCAGTTGGATTTGGGTGTCGCTGAGGTCTGTTCTGTTGGAGTGTCTGTGCAGCCGACGGGAGATACAGCAAAGTCGTGGGAGATGCAGAGTAAACCGTCCGGGCCTCCACATCACAAGGTAGAGGGCTGAACGTCAGGCAAGTCTCATCTCGGAAAGCATTAGGTATGTTAAGGTCCATCAAAAAATAGCCTCCAGGACTGGGAGGTCTCTACGGGCTGCGTTTGGGGTGCTCCTGGGGCTGCTCGCGGGGGTCTCTGGGTGCCCAGAGGATGCTCCTGAGGGTCTTGGGGTGCTTCTGGGCGTTCTTGCGGTGCTCCTGGGGGTCTCTGTGTGCTCCCAGTATGCTCCTGGGGGTCTTGGGGTGCTCCTGGGGCCCTCTGGGTGCCCGCAGGATGCTCTTGGGAGTCTTGGGGTGGTCTTGGCGGTCTAGGGGTGCTGCGGGGCATCTATAGGTGCCCATGGGTTGTTGCTGGGTGCCTTGGGATGCTCCTGGGGTTCTAGGTGCCGGCTCTAGGTGCCGGTTCTAGGTGCCGGCTCTAGGTGCCGGCTCTAGGCCCTGGTGGTGCTGCTGGGGCGCTCCTCGTGGTCTTGCTGTGCTTCTGGGGGTTCTTCTTTTGCTCCTGGGGTCTCTGAGTGCCCATGGGTTGTTCCTTGGGCTCTTGGGGTCTTCTAGGTGTCTCCGAGTCCCCTTGGAGTGCTCCTGGGGTGTTCCTGAGGGTCTCTGGGTGCCTCTAGGATGTTCTGGGGGTCTTGGGGTGCTCCTGGGTGTCTCTGGGTGCCCACAGGGTGCTCCTGGTGTTCTTGCGTTGCTCTTCGGGTGCTCTTGGGGGGCTCCTGGGTGTCTCTGGGTGCCCACGGGGTGTCCCCGGGGATCTTGGGGTGCTGCTGGATGTACTTGTTGTGCTCCTGGGGGTCTCTGGGTGCCCTTGGGGTGTTCCCGGGGGTCTTGCGGCGCTCCTGGGTTTCTCTAGGTGCTCAGAGGATACTCGTGGGCATCTTGTGGTGCTGCTGGATGTTCTTGTTGTGCTCCTGGGAGCCTTGGGGTGTTCTAGGTGCCTCTGGGTAGCCTTGGGGTTCCCCTGGGGTGCTCCTGGAGGATTGTGGGCAGTCCTTGTGTCTCCTGAGTGCCTGTGGGGTGCTCCTGGGGATCTCTGGGGGCCCGTGGGGTGCTCCTGGGAGTCTCTAGGTCCCCATGGGGTGTTCCTGGGGGTCTTGGGGTGCTCCTGGGTATCTCTGAATCGTTGGTGATTTACATCAAATAATCTGCTCTGCATCCAGAGATATTTCTGAGAAGGGATTCTTCCAGGATCTAATTCTGCTTTGTTGTTCAGTCCTACCCAGAACAGAGTTGTGTCAGAAGTGAGGTAGCATGCGTGGTGTTCCTAGAAATGAAGTCTGACCCCATAGCATTTTGGGTTTTTGAGAGGAAACCAAAGCACATCATTTTGAATCATGATATTTTCGTTGCGTTGAACGATCTACTGTTCCTGCGTCGCTTGTGATGACATCTATCTTTGTCTATCTACGCCCTAGAAAAAGTAAGTTGAAGTCCCTGCCTGGTCCCATTGCTGATGCAATAGCTGCAAATGTAGGAAAAATTTCTTTACTGAAAGAGTGGTCAGGCCTTGGAACAGGCTGCCCAGGGAAGTGGTTGGGTCACCAACCCTGGAAGTATTTAAAAGACGTGTAGAGGAGGTGCTTAGGGACGTGGTTTAGTGGGCGTGGTGGTGTTGGGTTGATGGTTGGACTCGATGGTCTTAGAGGTCTTTTCCAACCTTAAGGAGTCTAGGATTGATTCCAAAAGAGCAGGTATGGTGGTTTGCTGTGAGGGTGGCTTTCTCTGTTTGGTGCTTGGCATGCTGTAAACTGAAGGCAGGTGAGAAAACTGCCTTCTGCTCCTCTGGCTGCCTTGATGGCTCTGGTGGTTGGCCCCGCCCGTTCCCAGGGGATTGTGGGAAGGGCGGTGGGCGGGGCCTGGGGGAGATGAGCTACAGCCTCTCCTCAGGGAGCTCATGCTGCTGCTGGGCTTCTCTGGAGGCGGTGGTCTGCTGTTGCTTCAGTTGATTGCAGCTTTTGAGCTGTCTAAGCTATTTGGGTAGTCTTGTTTTGAGATTTAGGGAAGCAGAGGGGTCTGTTTAAGCTAAGGGCTTCAGGACCAGGCAAGGTTCAGCTGCATCTAGAGCAGAAAGGAGACTCGTATGCAGCTTTTCTTTTTTTTTTTTTTTTTTCCCAGGTGGGTCAATTTGTATTGGGTGTTCAGAGGTGGCAAGATGTATGGTTTTGGTTCATAATCTGGTTTTGGTTTTTATTTTATTCCAGGTGCATTGTATTGTTTTGGCATTCCTGACTTTATTGAAGATGGAACCTTGTTTTTTTCCACCAGTTTTGCTGTCTATTGCAGAAGCTGTTGACATCATCTCTGGCTAGGAGCGACTGTGAGACTATTTAGCAGGGGTTGAGGTGAGCATCTTGTATGCATCTGTCTATGGAGTTGTAGCGTTGTTCAAGAAAGCAGCAGGGACATAAGGCATCGTGTCTTTCAGCGTATGGAACGGCTCGTGGCCTTCGCCCACAGAGTATCATGTTGTCCCTAGAAGCGATGCGGCTGGCCCCTCGTGGATGATAAGCGTCAGGACTTGACTTCTTTTGTGGGGCTGTAGCAGAGGTCAGAGTCTGTGGGAAGGTGGGAGGTGCTCGCAGAAGCCTGGGCATAGCTGGGCAGAGCAGCTCCCGAGGAGCGGCCGACACAGGGGCTTGAGGGGTGCAAATCCAGGGCAGGAGCTGTCAGGAAGGAGCGGGGTTCCGTCGCTGGCAGTTCAGGAGAAGAGAAGGGGTTTCTAAACTTTTGGGACCAGGGGATGGTTGGGAAAGGGAGGTGTGTTCCCGAGCCTTACTGAGATGGGTTTTGCAGTTGGATTTGGGTGTCGCTGAGGTCTGTTCTGTTGGAGTGTCTGTGCAGCCGACGGGAGATACAGCAAAGTCGTGGGAGATGCAGAGTAAACCGTCCGGGCCTCCACATCACAAGGTAGAGGGCTGAACGTCAGGCAAGTCTCATCTCGGAAAGCATTAGGTATGTTAAGGTTCATCAAAAAATAGCCTCCAGGACTGGGAGGTCTCTACGGGCTGCGTTTGGGGTGCTCCTGGGGCTGCTCGTGGGGGTCTCTGGGTGCCCAGAGGATGCTCCTGAGGGTCTTGGGGTGCTTGTGGGTGTTCTTGCGGTGCTCCTGGGGGTCTCTGTGTGCTCCCAGTATGCTCCTGGGGGTCTTGGGGTGCTCCTGGGGCCCTCTGGGTGTCCTCAGGATGCTCTTGGGAGTCTTGGGGTGGTCTTGGCGGTCTAGGGGTGCTGCGGGGCATCTATAGGTGCCCATGGGTTGTTGCTGGGTGCCTTGGGATGCTCCTGGGCTTCTAGGTGCCGGCTCTAGGTGAGGTTCTACGTGCCGGTTCTAGGCCCTGGTGGTGCTGCTGGGGCGCTCCTCGTGGTCTTGCTGTGCTTCTGGGGGTTCTTCTTTTGCTCCGGGGGTCTCTCAGTGCCCATGGGTTGTTCCTTGGGCTCTTGGGGTCTTCTAGGTGTCTCCGAGTCCCCTTGGAGTGCTCCTGGGGTGTTCCTGAGGGTCTCTGGGTGCCTCTAGGATGTTCTGGGGGTCTTGGGGTGCTCCTGGGTGTCTCTGGGTGCCCACAGGGTGCTCCTGGTGTTCTGGCGTTGCTCTTTGGGTGCTCTTGGGGGGCTCCTGGGGGTCTCTGGGTGCCCACGGGGTGTCCGCGGGGATCTTGGGGTGCTGCTGGATGTTCTTGTTGTGCTCCTGGGGGTCTCTGGGTGCCCTTGGGGTGTTCGCGGGGGTCTTGCGGCGCTCCTGGGTTTCTCTAGGTGCTCACAGGATACTCGTGGGCATCTTGGGGTGCTGCTGGATGTTCTTGTTGTGCTCCTGGGAGCCTTGGGGTGTTCTAGGTGCCTCTGGGTAGCCTTGGGGTTCCCCTGGGGTGCTCCTGGAGGATTGTGGGCAGTCCTTGTGTCTCCTGAGTGCCTGTGGGGTGCTCCTGGGGATCTCTGGGGGCCCGTGGGGTGCTCCTGGGAGTCTCTAGGTCCCCGTGGGGTGTTCCTGGGGGTCTTGGGGTGCTCCTGGGTGTCTCTGAATCCTTGGTGATTTGCAGCAAATAATTTGCTCTGCATCCAGAGATATTTCTGAGAAGGGATTCTTCCAGGATCTAATTCTGCTTTGTTGTTCAGTCCTACCCAGAACAGAGTTGTGTCAGAAGTGAGGTAGCATGTGTGGTGTTCCTAGAAATGAAGTCTGACCCCATAGCATTTTGGGTTTTTGAGAGGAAACCAAAGCACATCATTTTGAATCATGATATTTTCGTTGCGTTGAATGATCTACTGTTCCTGCGTCGCTTGTGATGACATCTATCTTTGTCTATCTACGCCCTAGAAAAAGCAAGTTGAAGTCCCTGCCTGGTCTCATTGCTGATGCAATAGCTGCAACTGTAGGAAAAACTTCTTTACTGAAAGAGTGGTCAGGCCTTGGAACAGGCTGCCCAGGGAAGTGGTTGGGTCACCAACCCTGGAAGTATTTAAAAGACGTGTAGAGGAGGTGCTTAGGGACGTGGTTTAGTGGGCGTGGTGGTGTTGGGTTGACGGTTGGACTCGATGGTCTTAGAGGTCTTTTCCAACCTTAAGGAGTCTAGGATTGATTCCAAAAGAGCAGGTATGGTGGTTTGCTGTGAGGGTGGCTTTCTCTGTTTGGTGCTTGGCATGCTGTAAACTGAAGGCAGGTGAGAAAACTGCCTGCTGCTCCTCTGGCTGCCTTGATGGCTCTGGTGGTTGGCCCCGCCCGTTCCCAGGGGATTGTGGGAAGGGTGGTGGGCGGGGCCTGGGGGAGATGAGCTACAGCCTCTCCTCAGGGAGCTCATGCTGCTGCTGGGCTTCTCTGGAGGCGGTGGTCTCCTGTTGCTTCAGTTGATTGCAGCTTTTGAGCTGTCTAAGCTATTTGGGTAGTCTTGTTTTGAGATTTAGGGAAGCAGAGGGGTCTGTTTAAGCTAAGGGCTTCAGGACCAGGCAAGGTTCAGCTGCATCTAGAGCAGAAAGGAGACTCGTATGCAGCTTTTCTTTTTTTTTTTCCCAGGTGGGTCAATTTGTATTGGGTGTTCAGAGGTGGCAAGATGTATGGTTTTGGTTCATAATCTGGTTTTGGTTTTTATTTTATTCCAGGTGCATTGTATTGTTTTGGCATTCCTGACTTTATTGAAGATGGAACCTTGTTTTTTTCCACCAGTTTTGCTGTCTATTGCAGAAGCTGTTGACATCATCTCTGGCTAGGAGCGACTGTGAGACTATTTAGCAGGGCTTGAGGTGAGCATCTTGTATGCATCTGTCTATGGAGTTGTAGCGTTGTTCAAGAAAGCAGCAGGGACATAAGGCATCGTGTCTTTCAGCGTATGGAACGGCTCGTGGCCTTCGCCCACAGAGTATCATGTTGTCCCTAGAAGCGATGCGGCTGGCGGCCGGCCCCTCGTGGATGATAAGCGTCAGGACTTCACTTCTTTTGTGGGGCTGTAGCAGAGGTCAGAGTCTGTGGGAAGGTGGGAGGTGCTCGCAGAAGCCTGGGCATAGCTGGGCAGAGCAGCTCCCGAGGAGCGGCCGACACAGGGGCTTGAGGGCTGCAAATCCAGGGCAGGAGCTGTCAGGAAGGAGCGGGGTTCCTTCGCTGGCAGTTCAGGAGAAGAGAAGGGGTTTCTAAACTTTTGGGACCAGGGGATGGTTGGGAAAGGGAGGTGTGTTCCCGAGCCTTACTGAGATGGGTTTTGCAGTTGGATTTGGGTGTCGCTGAGGTCTGTTCTGTTGGAGTGTCTGTGCAGCCGACGGGAGATACAGCAAAGTCGTGGGAGATGCAGAGTAAACCGTCCGGGCCTCCACATCGCAAGGTAGAGGGCTGAACGTCAGGCAAGTCTCATGTCGGAAAGCATTAGGTATGTTAAGGTCCATCAAAAAATAGCCTCCAGGACTGGGAGGTCTCTACGGGCTGCGTTTGGGGTGCTCCTGGGGCTGCTCGCGGGGGTCTCTGGGTGCCCAGAGGATGCTCCTGAGGGTCTTGGGGTGCTTCTGGGCGTTCTTGCGGTGCTCCTGGGGGTCTCTGTGTGCTCCCAGTATGCTCCTGGGGGTCTTGGGGTGCTCCTGGGGCCCTCTGGGTGCCCGCAGGCTGCTCTTGGGAGTCTTGTGGTGGTCTTGGCGGTGTAGGGGTGCTGCGGGGCATCTATAGGTGCCCATGGGTTGTTGCTGGGTGCCTTGGGATGCTCCTGGGGTTCTAGGTGCGGGTTCTAGGTGCGGGTTCTAGGTGCGGGTTCTAGGTGCGGGTTCTAG
Source organism: Calonectris borealis (assembly GCF_964195595.1). Classification (NCBI taxonomy): domain Eukaryota; kingdom Metazoa; phylum Chordata; class Aves; order Procellariiformes; family Procellariidae; genus Calonectris; species Calonectris borealis. The sequence goes on along the minus strand of NW_027441467.1, from coordinate 45,993 downwards.
GTGCGGGTTCTAGGTGCCGGTTCTAGGTGCCGGTTCTAGGTGCCGGTTCTAGGCCCTGGTGCTGCTGCTGGGGCGCTCCTCGTGGTCTTGCTGTGCTTCTGGGGGTTCTTCTTTTGCTCCTGGGGTCTCTCAGTGCCCATGGGTTGTTCCTTGGGCTCTTGGGGTCTTCTAGGTGTCTCCGAGTCCCCTTGGAGTGCTCCTGGGGTGTTCCTGAGGGTCTCCGGGTGCCTCTAGGATGTTCGGGGGGTCTTGGGGTGCTCCTGGGTGTCTCTGGGTGCCCACAGGGTGCTCCTGGTGTTCTGGTGTTGCTCTTTGGGTGCTCTTGGGGGGCTCCTGGGGGTCTCTGGGTGCCCACGGGGTGTCCCCGGGGATCTTGGGGTGCTGCTGGATGTTCTTGTTGTGCTCCTGGGGGTCTCTGGGTGCCCTTGGGGTGTTCCCGGGGGTCTCGCGGCGCTCCTGGGTTTCTCTAGGTGCTCACAGGATACTCGTGGGCATCTTGGGGTGCTGCTGGATGTTCTTGTTGTGCTCCTGGGAGCCTTGGGGTGTTCTAGGTGCCTCTGGGTAGCCTTGGGGTTCCCCTGGGGTGCTCCTGGAGGATTGTGGGCAGTCCTTGTGTCTCCTGAGTGCCTGTGGGGTGCTCCTGGGGATCTCTGGGGGCCCGTGGGGTGCTCCTGGGAGTCTCTAGGTCCCCGTGGGGTGTTCCTGGGGGTCTTGGGGTGCTCCTGGGTGTCTCTGAATCCTTGGTGATTTGCAGCAAATAATTTGCTCTGCATCCAGAGTTATTTCTGAGAAGGGATTCTTCCAGGATCTAATTCTGCTTTGTTGTTCAGTCCTACCCAGAACAGAGTTGTGTCAGAAGTGAGGTAGCATGTGTGGTGTTCCTAGAAATGAAGTCTGACCCCATAGCATTTTGGGTTTTTGAGAGGAAACCAAAGCACATCATTTTGAATCATGATATTTTCGTTGCGTTGAATGATCTACTGTTCCTGCGTCGCTTGTGATGACATCTATCTTTGTCTATCTACGCCCTAGAAAAAGCAAGTTGAAGTCCCTGCCTGGTCCCATTGCTGATGCAATAGCTGCAACTGTAGGAAAAACTTCTTTACTGAAAGAGTGGTCAGGCCTTGGAACAGGCTGCCCAGGGAAGTGGTTGGGTCACCAACCCTGGAAGTATTTAAAAGACGTGTAGAGGAGGTGCTTAGGGACGTGGTTTAGTGGGCGTGGTGGTGTTGGGTTGACGGTTGGACTCGATGGTCTTAGAGGTCTTTTCCAACCTTAAGGAGTCTAGGATTGATTCCAAAAGAGCAGGTATGGTGGTTTGCTGTGAGGGTGGCTTTCTCTGTTTGGTGCTTGGCATGCTGTAAACTGAAGGCAGGTGAGAAAACTGCCTGCTGCTCCTCTGGCTGCCTTGATGGCTCTGGTGGTTGGCCCCGCCCGTTCCCAGGGGATTGTGGGAAGGGTGGTGGGCGGGGCCTGGGGGAGATGAGCTACAGCCTCTCCTCAGGGAGCTCATGCTGCTGCTGGGCTTCTCTGGAGGCGGTGGTCTGCTGTTGCTTCAGTTGATTGCAGCTTTTGAGCTGTCTAAGCTATTTGGGTAGTCTTGTTTTGAGATTTAGGGAAGCAGAGGGGTCTGTTTAAGCTAAGGGCTTCAGGACCAGGCAAGGTTCAGCTGCATCTAGAGCAGAAAGGAGACTCGTATGCAGCTTTTCTTTTTTTTTTTCCCAGGTGGGTCAATTTGTATTGGGTGTTCAGAGGTGGCAAGATGTATGGTTTTGGTTCATAATCTGGTTTTGGTTTTTATTTTATTCCAGGTGCATTGTATTGTTTTGGAATTCCTGACTTTATTGAAGATGGAACCTTGTTTTTTTCCACCAGTTCTGCTGTCTATTGCAGAAGCTGTTGACATCATCTCTGGCTAGGAGCGACTGTGAGACTATTTAGCAGGGCTTGAGGTGAGCATCTTGTATGCATCTGTCTATGGAGTTGTAGCGTTGTTCAAGAAAGCAGCAGGGACATAAGGCATCGTGTCTTTCAGCGTATGGAACGGCTCGTGGCCTTCGCCCACAGAGTATCATGTTGTCCCTAGAAGCGATGCGGCTGGCGGCCGGCCCCTCGTGGATGATAAGCGTCAGGACTTCACTACTTTTGTGGGGCTGTAGCAGAGGTCAGAGTCTGTGGGAAGGTGGGAGGTGCTCGCAGAAGCCTGGGCATAGCTGGGCAGAGCAGCTCCCGAGGAGCGGCCGACACAGGGGCTTGAGGGCTGCAAATCCAGGGCAGGAGCTGTCAGGAAGGAGCGGGGTTCCTTCGCTGGCAGTTCAGGAGAAGAGAAGGGGTTTCTAAACTTTTGGGACCAGGGGATGGTTGGGAAAGGGAGGTGTGTTCCCGAGCCTTCCTGAGATGGGTTTTGCAGTTGGATTTGGGTGTCGCTGAGGTCTGTTCTGTTGGAGTGTCTGTGCAGCCGACGGGAGATACAGCAAAGTCGTGGGAGATGCAGAGTAAACCGTCCGGGCCTCCACATCGCAAGGTAGAGGGCTGAACGTCAGGCAAGTCTCATGTCGGAAAGCATTAGGTATGTTAAGGTCCATCAAAAAATAGCCTCCAGGACTGGGAGGTCTCTACGGGCTGCGTTTGGGGTGCTCCTGGGGCTGCTCCCGGGGGTCTCTGGGTGCCCAGAGGATGCTCCTGAGGGTCTTGGGGTGCTTGTGGGCGTTCTTGCGGTGCTCCTGGGGGTCTCTGTGTGCTCCCAGTATGCTCCTGGGGGTCTTGGGGTGCTCCTGGGGCCCTCTGGGTGCCCGCAGGCTGCTCTTGGGAGTCTTGTGGTGGTCTTGGCGGTGTAGGGGTGCTGCGGGGCATCTATAGGTGCCCATGGGTTGTTGCTGGGTGCCTTGGGATGCTCCTGGGGTTCTAGGTGCGGGTTCTAGGTGCGGGTTCTAGGTGCGGGTTCTAGGTGCGGGTTCTAGGTGCGGGTTCTAGGTGCGGGTTCTAGGCGCGGGTTCTAGGCGCCGGTTCTAGGCGCCGGTTCTAGGCGCCGGTTCTAGGCGCCGGTTCTAGGCGCCGGTTCTAGGCGCCGGTTCTAGGCGCCGGTTCTAGGCGCCGGTTCTAGGCCCTGGTGCTGCTGCTGGGGCGCTCCTCGTGGTCTTGCTGTGCTTCTGGGGGTTCTTCTTTTGCTCCTGGGGTCTCTCAGTGCCCATGGGTTGTTCCTTGGGCTCTTGGGGTCTTCTAGGTGTCTCCGAGTCCCCTTGGAGTGCTCCTGGGGTGTTCCTGAGGGTCTCCGGGTGCCTCTAGGATGTTCGGGGGGTCTTGGGGTGCTCCTGGGTGTCTCTGGGTGCCCACAGGGTGCTCCTGGTGTTCTGGTGTTGCTCTTTGGGTGCTCTTGGGGGGCTCCTGGGGGTCTCTGGGTGCCCACGGGGTGTCCCCGGGGATCTTGGGGTGCTGCTGGATGTACTTGTTGTGCTCCTGGGGGTCTCTGGGTGCCCTTGGGGTGTTCCCGGGGGTCTCGCGGCGCTCCTGGGTTTCTCTAGGTGCTCACAGGATACTCGTGGGCATCTTGGGGTGCTGCTGGATGTTCTTGTTGTGCTCCTGGGAGCCTTGGGGTGTTCTAGGTGCCTCTGGGTAGCCTTGGGGTTCCCCTGGGGTGCTCCTGGAGGATTGTGGGCAGTCCTTGTGTCTCCTGAGTGCCTGTGGGGTGCTCCTGGGGATCTCTGGGGGCCCGTGGGGTGCTCCTGGGAGTCTCTAGGTCCCCATGGGGTGCTCCTGGGGGTCTTGGGGTGCTCCTGGGTGTCTCTGAATCCTTGGTGATTTACAGCAAATAATTTGCTCTGCATCCAGAGATATTTCTGAGAAGGGATTCTTCCAGGATCTAATTCTGCTTTGTTGTTCAGTCCTACCCAGAACAGAGTTGTGTCAGAAGTGAGGTAGCATGCGTGGTGTTCCTAGAAATGAAGTCTGACCCCATAGCATTTTGGGTTTTTGAGAGGAAACCAAAGCACATCATTTTGAATCATGATACTTTCGTTGCGTTGAATGATCTACTGTTCCTGCGTCGCTTGTGATGACATCTATCTTTGTCTATCTACGCCCTAGAAAAAGCAAGTTGAAGTCCCTGCCTGGTCCCATTGCTGATGCAATAGCTGCAACTGTAGGAAAAATTTCTTTACTGAAAGAGTGGTCAGGCCTTGGAACAGGCTGCCCAGGGAAGTGGTTGGGTCACCAACCCTGGAAGTATTTAAAAAACGTGTAGAGGAGGTGCTTAGGGACGTGGTTTAGTGGGCGTGGTGGTGTTGGGTTGACGGTTGGACTCGATGGTCTTAGAGGTCTTTTCCAACCTTAAGGAGTCTAGGATTGATTCCAAAAGAGCAGGTATGGTGGTTTGCTGTGAGGGTGGCTTTCTCTGTTTGGTGCTTGGCATGCTGTAAAGTGAAGGCAGGTGAGAAAACTGCCTGCTGCTCCTCTGGCTGCCTTGATGGCTCTGGTGGTTGGCCCTGCCCGTTCCCAGGGGATTGTGGGAAGGGCGGTGGGCGGGGCCTGGGGGAGATGAGCTACAGCCTCTCCTCAGGGAGCTCATGCTGCTGCTGGGCTTCTCTGGAGGCGGTGGTCTGCTGTTGCTTCAGTTGATTGCAGCTTTTGAGCTGTCTTAAGCTATTTGGGTAGTCTTGTTTTGAGATTTAGGGAAGCAGAGGGGTCTGTTTAAGCTAAGGGCTTCAGGACCAGGCAAGGTTCAGCTGCATCTAGAGCAGAAAGGAGACTCGTATGCAGCTTTTCTTTTTTTTTTTTCCCAGGTGGTTCAATTTGTATTGGGTGTTCAGAGGTGGCAAGATGTATGGTTTTGGTTCATAATCTGGTTTTGGTTTTTATTTTATTCCAGGTGCATTGTATTGTTTTGGCATTCCTGACTTTATTGAAGATGGAACCTTGTTTTTTTCCACCAGTTTTGCTGTCTATTGCAGAAGCTGTTGACATCATCTCTGGCTAGGAGCGACTCTGAGACTATTTAGCAGGGGTTGAGGTGAGCATCTTGTATGCATCTGTCTATGGAGTTGTAGCGTTGTTCAAGAAAGCAGCAGGGACATAAGGCATCGTGTCTTTCAGCGTATGGAACGGCTCGTGGCCTTCGCCCATAGAGTATCATGTTGTCCCTAGAAGCGATGCGGCTGGCGGCCGGCCCCTCATGGATGATAAGCATCACTTCTTTTGTGGGGCTGTAGCAGAGGTCAGAGTCTGTGGGAAGGTGGGAGGTGCTCGCAGAAGCCTGGGCATAGCTGGGCAGAGCAGCTCCCGAGGAGCGGCCGACACAGGGGCTTGAGGGGTGCAAATCCAGGGCAGGAGCTGTCAGGAAGGAGCGGGGTTCCTTCGCTGGCAGTTCAGGAGAAGAGAAGGGGTTTCTAAACTTTTGGGACCAGGGGATGGTTGGGAAAGGGAGGTGTGTTCCCGAGCCTTACTGAGATGGGTTTTGCAGTTGGATTTGGGTGTCGCTGAGGGTCTGTTCTGTTGGAGTGTCTGTGCAGCCGACGGGAGATACAGCAAAGTCGTGGGAGATGCAGAGTAAACCGTGCGGGCCTCCACATCACAAGGTAGAGGGCTGAACGTCAGGCAAGTCTCATGTCGGAAAGCATTAGGTATGTTAAGGTCCATCAAAAAATCGCCTCCAGGACTGGGAGGTCTCTACGGGCTGCGTTTGGGGTGCTCCTGGGGCTGCTCGCGGGGGTCTCTGGGTGCCCAGAGGATGCTCCTGAGGGCTTGGGGTGCTTCTGGGCGTTCTTGCGGTGCTCCTGGGGGTCTCTGTGTGCTCCCAGTATGCTCCTGGGGGTCTTGGGGTGCTCCTGGGGCCCTCTGGGTGCCCGCAGGATGCTCTTGGGAGTCTTGGGGTGGTCTTGGCGGTGTAGGGGTGCTGCGGGGCATCTATAGGTGCCCCTGGGTTGTTGCTGGGTGCCTTGGGATGCTCCTGGGGTTCTAGGTGCCGGTTCTAGGTGCCGGTTCTAGGTGCCGGTTCTAGGTGCCGGTTCTAGGTGCCGGTTCTAGGCCCTGTTGGGGCTGCTGGGGCGCTCCTCGTGGTCTTGCTGTGCTTCTGGGGGTTCTTCTTTTGCTCCTGGGGTCTCTCAGTGCCCATGGGTTGTTCCTTGGGCTCTTGGGGTCTTCTAGGTGTCTCCGAGTCCCCTTGGAGTGCTCCTGGGCTGTTCCTGAGGGTCTCTGGGTGCCTCTAGGATGTTCTGGGGGTCTTGGGGTGCTCCTGGGTGTCTCTGGGTGCCCACAGGGTGCTCCTGGTGTTCTTGCGTTGCTCTTCGGGTGCTCTTGGGGGGCTCCTGGGGGTCTCTGGGTGCCCACGGGGTGTCCCCGGGGATCTTGGGGTGCTGCTGGATGTTCTTGTTGTGCTCCTGGGGGTCTCTGGGTGCCCTTGGGGTGTTCCCGGGGGTCTTGCGGCGCTCCTGGGTTTCTCTAGGTGCTCACAGGATACTCGTGGGCATCTTGGGGTGCTGCTGGATGTTCTTGTTGTGCTCCTGGGAGCCTTGGGGTGTTCTAGGTGCCTCTGGGTAGCCTTGGGGTTCCCCTGGGGTGCTCCTGGAGGATTGTGGGCAGTCCTTGTGTCTCCTGAGTGCCTGTGGGGTGCTCCTGGGGATCTCTGGGGGCCCGTGGGGTGCTCCTGGGAGTCTCTAGGTCCCCATGGGGTGTTCCTGGGGGTCTTGGGGTGCTCCTGGGTGTCTCTGAATCCTTGGTGATTTACAGCAAATAATTTGCTCTGCATCCAGAGATATTTCTGAGAAGGGATTCTTCCAGGATCTGATTCTGCTTTGTTGTTCAGTCCTACCCAGAACAGAGTTGTGTCAGAAGTGAGGTAGCATGCGTGGTGTTCCTAGCAATGAAGTCTGACCCCATAGCATTTTGGGTTTTTGAGAGGAAACCAAAGCACATCATTTTGAATCATGATATTTTCGTTGCGTTGAATGATCTACTGTTCCTGCGTCGCTTGTGATGACATCTATCTTTGTCTATCTACGCCCTAGACAAAGTAAGTTGAAGTCCCTGCCTGGTCCCATTGCTGATGCAATAGCTGCAACTGTAGGAAAAATTTCTTTACTGAAAGAGTGGTCAGGCCTTGGAACAGGCTGCCCAGGGAAGTGGTTGGGTCACCAACCCTGGAAGTATTTAAAAGAGGTGTAGAGGAGGTGCTTAGGGACGTGGTTTAGTGGGCGTGGTGGTGTTGGGTTGACGGTTGGACTCGATGGTCTTAGAGGTCTTTTCCAACCTTAAGGAGTCTAGGATTGATTCCAAAAGAGCAGGTATGGTGGTTTGCTGTGAGGGTGGCTTTCTCTGTTTGGTGCTTGGCATGCTGTAAACTGAAGGCAGGTGAGAAAACTGCCTGCTGCTCCTCTGGCTGCCTTGATGGCTCTGGTGGTTGGCCCCGCCCGTTCCCAGGGGATTGTGGGAAGGGCGGTGGGCGGGGCCTGGGGGAGATGAGCTACAGCCTCTCCTCAGGGAGCTCATGCTGCTGCTGGGCTTCTCTGGAGGCGGTGGTCTGCTGTTGCTTCAGTTGATTGCAGCTTTTGAGCTGTCTAAGCTATTTGGGTAGTCTTGTTTTGAGATTTAGGGAAGCAGAGGGGTCTGTTTAAGCTAAGGGCTTCAGGACCAGGCAAGGTTCAGCTGCATCTAGAGCAGAAAGGAGACTCGTATGCAGCTTTTCTCTTTTTTTTTTTTTTTTCCCAGGTGGGTCAATTTGTATTGGGTGTTCAGAGGTGGCAAGATGTATGGTTTTGGTTCATAATCTGGTTTTGGTTTTTATTTTATTCCAGGTGCATTGTTTTGTTTTGGCATTCCTGACTTTATTGAAGATGGAACCTTGTTTTTTTCCACCAGTTTTGCTGTCTATTGCAGAAGCTGTTGACATCATCTCTGGCTAGGAGCGACTGTGAGACTATTTAGCAGGGGTTGAGGTGAGCATCTTGTATGCATCTGTCTATGGAGTTGTAGCGTTGTTCAAGAAAGCAGCAGGGACATAAGGCATCGTGTCTTTCAGCGTATGGAACGGCTCATGGCCTTCGCCCACAGAGTATCATGTTGTCCCTAGAAGCGATGCGGCTGGCGGCCGGCCCCTCATGGATGATAAGCGTCAGGACTTCACTACTTTTGTGGGGCTGTAGCAGAGGTCAGAGTCTGTGGGAAGGTGGGAGGTGCTCGCAGAAGCCTGGGCATAGCTGGGCAGAGCAGCTCCCGAGGAGCGGCCGACACAGGGGCTTGAGGGGTGCAAATCCAGGGCAGGAGCTGTCAGGAAGGAGCGGGGTTCCTTCGCTGGCAGTTCAGGAGAAGAGAAGGGGTTTCTAACCTTTTGGGACCAGGGGATGGTTGGGAAAGGGAGGTGTGTTCCCGAGCCTTACTGAGATGGGTTTTGCAGTTGGATTTGGGTGTCGCTGAGGTCTGTTCTGTTGGAGTGTCTGTGCAGCCGACGGGAGATACAGCAAAGTCGTGGGAGATGCAGAGTAAACCGTGCGGGCCTCCACATCACAAGGTAGAGGGCTGAACGTCAGGCAAGTCTCATGTCGGAAAGCATTAGGTATGTTAAGGTCCATCAAAAAATAGCCTCGAGGACTGGGAGGTCTCTACGGGCTGCGTTTGGGGTGCTCCTGGGGCTGCTCGCGGGGGTCTCTGGGTGCCCAGAGGATGCTCCTGAGGGTCTTGGGGTGCTTGTGGGCGTTCTTGCGGTGCTCCTGGGGGTCTCTGTGTGCTCCCAGTATGCTCCTGGGGGTCTTGGGGTGCTCCTGGGGCCCTCTGGGTGCCCGCAGGCTGCTCTTGGGAGTCTTGGGGTGGTCTTGGCGGTCTAGGGGTGCTGCGGGGCATCTGTAGGTGCCCCTGGGTTGTTGCGGGGTGCCTTGGGATGCTCCTGGGGTTCTAGGTGCCGGTTCTAGGTGCCGGTTCTAGGTGCCGGTTCTAGGTGCCGGTTCTAGGTACTGGTGGTGCTGCTGGGGCGCTCCTCGTGGTCTTGCTGTGCTTCTGGGGGTTCTTCTTTTGCTCCTGGGGTCTCTCAGTGCCCATGGGTTGTTCCTTGGGCTCTTGGGGTCTTCTAGGTGTCTCCGAGTCCCCTTGGAGTGCTCCTGGGCTGTTCCTGAGGGTCTCTGGGTGCCTCTAGGATGTTCTGGGGGTCTTGGGGTGCTCCTGGGTGTCTCTGGGTGCCCACAGGGTGCTCCTGGTGTTCTTGCGTTGCTCTTCGGGTGCTCTTGGGGGGCTCCTGGGGGTCTCTGGGTGCCCACGGGGTGTCCCCGGGGATCTTGGGGTGCTGCTGGATGTTCTTGTTGTGCTCCTGGGGGTCTCTGGGTGCCCTTGGGGTGTTCCCGGGGGTCTTGCGGCGCTCCTGGGTTTCTCTAGGTGCTCACAGGATACTCGTGGGCATCTTGGGGTGCTGCTGGATGTTCTTGTTGTGCTCCTGGGAGCCTTGGGGTGTTCTAGGTGCCTCTGGGTAGCCTTGGGGTTCCCCTGGGGTGCTCCTGGAGGATTGTGGGCAGTCCTTGTGTCTCCTGAGTGCCTGTGGGGTGCTCCTGGGGATCTCTGGGGGCCCGTGGGGTGCTCCTGGGAGTCTCTAGGTCCCCATGGGGTGTTCCTGGGGGTCTTGGGGTGCTCCTGGGTGTCTCTGAATCGTTGGTGATCTACAGCAAATAATTTGCTCTGCATCCAGAGATATTTCTGAGAAGGGATTCTTCCAGGATCTGATTCTGCTTTGTTGTTCAGTCCTACCCAGAACAGAGTTGTGTCAGAAGTGAGGTAGCATGCGTGGTGTTCCTAGCAATGAAGTCTGACCCCATAGCATTTTGGGTTTTTGAGAGGAAACCAAAGCACATCATTTTGAATCATGATATTTTCGTTGCGTTGAATGATCTACTGTTCCTGCGTCGCTTGTGATGACATCTATCTTTGTCTATCTACGCCCTAGAAAAAGTAAGTTGAAGTCCCTGCCTGGTCCCATTGCTGATGCAATAGCTGCAACTGTAGGAAAAACTTCTTTACTGAAAGAGTGGTCAGGCCTTGGAACAGGCTGCCCAGGGAAGTGGTTGGGTCACCAACCCTGGAAGTATTTAAAAGACGTGTAGAGGAGGTGCTTAGGGACGTGGTTTAGTGGGCGTGGCAGTGTTGGGTTGACGGTTGGACTCGATGGTCTTAGAGGTCTTTTCCAACCTTAAGGAGTCTAGGATTGATTCCAAAAGAGCAGGTATGGTGGTTTGCTGTGAGGGTGGCTTTCTCTGTTTGGTGCTTGGCATGCTGTAAACTGAAGGCAGGTGAGAAAACTGCCTGCTGCTCCTCTGGCTGCCTTGATGGCTCTGGTGGTTGGCCCCGCCCGTTCCCAGGGGATTGTGGGAAGGGCGGTGGGCGGGGCCTGGGGGAGATGAGCTACAGCCTCTCCTCAGGGAGCTCATTCTGCTGCTGGGCTTCTCTGGAGGCGGTGGTCTGCTGTTGCTTCAGTTGATTGCAGCTTTTGAGCTGTCTAAGCTATTTGGGTAGTCTTGTTTTGAGATTTAGGGAAGCACAGGGGTCTGTTTAAGCTAAGGGCTTCAGGACCAGGCAAGGTTCAGCTGCATCTATAGCAGAAAGGAGACTCGTATGCAGCTTTTCTCTTTTTTTTTTTTTTTTTTCCAGGTGGGTCAATTTGTATTGGGTGTTCAGAGGTGGCAAGATGTATGGTTTTGGTTCATAATCTGGTTTGGGTTTTTATTTTATTCCAGGTGCATTGTATTGTTTTGGCATTCCTGACTTTATTGAAGATGGAACCTTGTTTTTTTCCACCAGTTTTGCTGTCTATTGCAGAAGCTGTTGACATCATCTCTGGCTAGGAGCGACTGTGAGACTATTTAGCAGGGGTTGAGGTGAGCATCTTGTATGCATCTGTCTATGGAGTTGTAGCGTTGTTCAAGAAAGCAGCAGGGACACAAGGCATCGTGTCTTTCAGCGTATGGAACGGCTCGTGGCCTTCGCCCACAGAGTATCATGTTGTCCCTAGAAGCGATGCGGCTGGCGGCCGGCCCCTCGTGGATGATAAGCGTCAGGACTTCACTTCTTTTGTGGGGCTGTAGCAGAGGTCAGAGTCTGTGGGAAGGTGGGAGGCGCTCGCAGAAGCCTGGGCATAGCTGGGCAGAGCAGCTCCCGAGGAGCGGCCGACACAGGGGCTTGAGGGCTGCAACTCCAGGGCAGGAGCTGTCAGGAAGGAGCGGGGTTCCGTCGCTGGCAGTTCAGGAGAAGAGAAGGGGTTTCTAAACTTTTGGGACCAGGGGATGGTTGGGAAAGGGAGGTGTGTTCCCGAGCCTTACTGAGATGGGTTTTGCAGTTGGATTTGGGTGTCGCTGAGGGTCTGTTCTGTTCGAGTGTCTGTGCAGCTGATGAGAGATACAGCAAAGTCGTGGGAGATGCAGAGGAAACCGTCCGGGCCTCCACATCACAAGGTAGAGGGCTGAACGTCAGGCAAGTCTCATCTCGGAAAGCATTAGGTATGTTAAGGTCCATCAAAAAATCGCCTCCAGGACTGGGAGGTCTCTACGGGCTGCGTTTGGGGTGCTCCTGGGGCTGCTCGCGGGGGTCTCTGGGTGCCCAGAGGATGCTCCTGAGGGCTTGGGGTGCTTCTGGGCGTTCTTGCGGTGCTCCTGGGGGTCTCTGTGTGCTCCCAGTATGCTCCTGGGGGTCTTGGGGTGCTCCTGGGGCCCTCTGGGTGCCCGCAGGATGCTCTTGGGAGTCTTGGGGTGGTCTTGGCGGTGTAGGGGTGCTGCGGGGCATCTGTAGGTGCCCCTGGGTTGTTGCTGGGTGCCTTGGGATGCTCCTGGGCTTCTAGGTGCCGGTTCTAGGTGCCGGTTCTAGGTGCCGGTTCTAGGTGCCGGTTCTAGGTGCCGGTTCTAGGTGCCGGCTCTAGGTGCCGGCTCTAGGTGCCGGCTCTAGGCCCTGGTGGTGCTGCTGGGGCGCTCCTCGTGGTCTTGCTGTGCTTCTGGGGGTTCTTCTTTTGCTCCTGGGGTCTCTCAGTGCCCATGGGTTGTTCCTTGGGCTCTTGGGGTCTTCTAGGAGTCTCCGAGTCCCCTTGGAGTGCTCCTGGGGTGTTCCTGAGGGTCTCTGGGTGCCTCTAGGATGTTCTGGGGGTCTTGGGGTGCTCCTGGGTGTCTCTGGGTGCCCACAGGGTGCTCCTGGTGTTCTGGCGTTGCTCTTCGGGTGCTCTTGGGGGGCTCCTGGGGGTCTCTGGGTGCCCACGGGGTGTCCCCGGGGATCTTGGGGTGCTGCTGGATGTTCTTGTTGTGCTCCTGGGGGTCTCTGGGTGCCCTTGGGGTGTTCCCGGGCGTCTTGCGGCGCTCCTGGGTTTCTCTAGGTGCTCACAGGATACTCGTGGGCATCTTGGGGTGCTGCTGGATGTTCTTGTTGTGCTCCTGGGAGCCTTGGGGTGTTCTAGGTGCCTCTGGGTAGCCTTGGGGTTCCCCTGGGGTGCTCCTGGAGGATTGTGGGCAGTCCTTGTGTCTCCTGAGTGCCTGTGGGGTGCTCCTGGGGATCTCTGGGGGCCCGTGGGGTGCTCCTGGGAGCCTCTAGGTCCCCATGGGGTGTTCCTGGGGGTCTTGGGGTGCTCCTGGGTGTCTCTGAATCGTTGGTGATTTACAGCAAATAATTTGCTCTGCATCCAGAGATATTTCTGAGAAGGGATTCTTCCAGGATCTAATTCTGCTTTGTTGTTCAGTCCTACCCAGAACAGAGTTGTGTCAGAAGTGAGGTAGCATGCGTGGTGTTCCTAGAAATGAAGTCTGACCCCATAGCATTTTGGGTTTTTGAGAGGAAACCAAAGCACATCATTTTGAATCATGATATTTTCGTTGCGTTGAATGATCTACTGTTCCTGCGTCGCTTGTGATGACATCTATCTTTGTCTATCTACGCCCTAGAAAAAGTAAGTTGAAGTCCCTGCCTGGTCCCATTGCTGATGCAATAGCTGCAACTGTAGGAAAAACTTCTTTACTGAAAGAGTGGTCAGGCCTTGGAACAGGCTGCCCAGGGAAGTGGTTGGGTCACCAACCCTGGAAGTATTTAAAAGACGTGTAGAGGAGGTGCTTAGGGACGTGGTTTAGTGGGCGTGGTGGTGTTGGGTTGACGGTTGGACTCGATGGTCTTAGAGGTCTTTTCCAACCTTAAGGAGTCTAGGATTGATTCCAAAAGAGCAGGTATGGTGGTTTGCTGTGAGGGTGGCTTTCTCTGTTTGGTGCTTGGCATGCTGTAAACTGAAGGCAGGTGAGAAAACTGCCTGCTGCTCCTCTGGCTGCCTTGATGCCTCTGGTGGTTGGCCCCGCCCGTTCCCAGGGGATTGTGGGAAGGGTGGTGGGCGGGGCCTGGGGGAGATGAGCTACAGCCTCTCCTCAGGGAGCTCATGCTGCTGCTGGGCTTCTCTGGAGGCGGTGGTCTCCTGTTGCTTCAGTTGATTGCAGCTTTTGAGCTGTCTAAGCTATTTGGGTAGTCTTGTTTTGAGATTTAGGGAAGCAGAGGGGTCTGTTTAAGCTAAGGGCTTCAGGACCAGGCAAGGTTCAGCTGCATCTATAGCAGAAAGGAGACTCGTATGCAGCTTTCCTCTTTTTTTTTTTTTTTTTTCCCAGGTGGGTCAATTTGTATTGGGTGTTCAGAGGTGGCAAGATGTATGGTTTTGGTTCATAATCTGGTTTTGGTTTTTATTTTATTCCAGGTGCATTGTATTGTTTTGGCATTCCTGACTTTATTGAAGATGGAACCTTGTTTTTTTCCATCAGTTTTGCTGTCTATTGCAGAAGCTGTTGACATCATCTCTGGCTAGGAGCGACTGTGAGACTATTTAGCAGGGGTTGAGGTGAGCATCTTGTATGCATCTGTCTATGGAGTTGTAGCGTTGTTCAAGAAAGCAGCAGGGACATAAGGCATCGTGTCTTTCAGCGTATGGAACGGCTCGCGGCCTTCGCCCACCGAGTATCATGTTGTCCCTAGAAGCGATGCGGCTGGCGGCCGGCCCCTCGTGGATGATAAGCGTCAGGACTTCACTTCTTTTGTGGGGCTGTAGCAGAGGTCAGAGTCTGTGGGAAGGTGGGAGGTGCTCGCAGAAGCCTGGGCATAGCTGGGCAGAGCAGCTCCCGAGGAGCAGCCGACACAGGGGCTTGAGGGCTGCAACTCCAGGGCAGGAGCTGTCAGGAAGGAGCGGGGTTCCGTCGCTGGCAGTTCAGGAGAAGAGAAGGGGTTTCTAAACTTTTGGGACCAGGGGATGGTTGGGAAAGGGAGGTGTGTTCCCGAGCCTTACTGAGGTGGGTTTTGCAGTTGTATTTGGGTGTCGCTGAGGTCTGTTCTGTTGGAGTGTCTGTGCAGCCGACGGGAGATACAGCAAAGTCGTGGGAGATGCAGAGTAAACCGTGCGGGCCTCCACATCACAAGGTAGAGGGCTGAACGTCAGGCAAGTCTCATCTCGGAAAGCATTAGGTATGTTAAGGTCCATCAAAAAATCGCCTCCAGGACTGGGAGGTCTCTACGGGCTGCGTTTGGGGTGCTCCTGGGGCTGCTCGCGGGGGTCTCTGGGTGCCCAGAGGATGCTCCTGAGGGTCTTGGGGTGCTTCTGGGCGTTCTTGCGGTGCTCCTGGGGGTCTCTGTGTGCTCCCAGTATGCTCCTGGGGGTCTTGGGGTGCTCCTGGGGCCCTCTGGGTGCCCGCAGGCTGCTCTTGGGAGTCTTGGGGTGGTCTTGGCGGTCTAGGGGTGCTGTGGGGCATCTATAGGTGCCCCTGGGTTGTTGCGGGGTGCCTTGGGATGCTCCTGGGGTTCTAGGTGCCGGTTCTAGGTGCCGGTTCTAGGTGCCGGTTCTAGGTGCCGGTTCTAGGTGCCGGTTCTAGGCCCTGGTGCTGCTGCTGGGGCGCTCCTCGTGGTCTTGCTGTGCTTCTGGGGGTTCTTCTTTTGCTCGTGGGGTCTCTCAGTGCCCATGGGTTGTTCCTTGGGCTCTTGGGGTCTTCTAGGTGTCTCCGAGTCCCCTTGGAGTGCTCCTGGGGTGTTCCTGAGGGTCTCTGGGTGCCTCTAGGATGTTCTGGGGGTCTTGGGGTGCTCCTGGGTGTCTCTGGGTGCCCACAGGGTGCTCCTGGTGTTCTTGCGTTGCTCTTTGGGTGCTCTTGGGGGGCTCCTGGGGGTCTCTGGGTGCCCACGGGGTGTCCCCGGGGATCTTGGGGTGCTGCTGGATGTTCTTGTTGTGCTCCTGGGGGTCTCTGGGTGCCCTTGGGGTGTTCCCGGGGGTCTTGCGGCGCTCCTGGGTTCCTCTAGGTGCTCACAGGATACTCGTGGGCATCTTGGGGTGCTGCTGGATGTTCTTGTTGTGCTCCTGGGAGCCTTGGGGTGTTCTAGGTGCCTCTGGGTAGCCTTGGGGTTCCCCTGGGGTGCTCCTGGAGGATTGTGGGCAGTCCTTGTGTCTCCTGAGTGCCTGTGGGGTGCTCCTGGGGATCTCTGGGGGCCCGTGGGGTGCTCCTGGGAGTCTCTAGGTCCCCATGGGGTGTTCCTGGGGGTCTTGGGGTGCTCCTGGGTGTCTCTGAATCGTTGGTGATCTACAGCAAATAATTTGCTCTGCATCCAGAGATATTTCTGAGAAGGGATTCTTCCAGGATCTGATTCTGCTTTGTTGTTCAGTCCTACCCAGAACAGAGTTGTGTCAGAAGTGAGGTAGCATGCGTGGTGTTCCTAGCAATGAAGTCTGACCCCATAGCATTTTGGGTTTTTGAGAGGAAACCAAAGCACATCATTTTGAATCATGATATTTTCGTTGCGTTGAATGATCTACTGTTCCTGCGTCGCTTGTGATGACATCTATCTTTGTCTATCTACGCCCTAGAAAAAGTAAGTTGAAGTCCCTGCCTGGTCCCATTGCTGATGCAATAGCTGCAACTGTAGGAAAAACTTCTTTACTGAAAGAGTGGTCAGGCCTTGGAACAGGCTGCCCAGGGAAGTGGTTGGGTCACCAACCCTGGAAGTATTTAAAAGACGTGTAGAGGAGGTGCTTAGGGACGTGGTTTAGTGGGCGTGGCAGTGTTGGGTTGACGGTTGGACTCGATGGTCTTAGAGGTCTTTTCCAACCTTAAGGAGTCTAGGATTGATTCCAAAAGAGCAGGTATGGTGGTTTGATGTGAGGGTGGCTTTCTCTGTTTGGTGCTTGGCATGCTGTAAACTGAAGGCAGGTGAGAAAACTGCCTGCTGCTCCTCTGGCTGCCTTGATGGCTCTGGTGGTTGGCCCCGCCCGTTCCCAGGGGATTGTGGGAAGGGCGGTGGGCGGGGCCTGGGGGAGATGAGCTACAGCCTCTCCTCAGGGAGCTCATTCTGCTGCTGGGCTTCTCTGGAGGCGGTGGTCTGCTGTTGCTTCAGTTGATTGCAGCTTTTGAGCTGTCTAAGCTATTTGGGTAGTCTTGTTTTGAGATTTAGGGAAGCACAGGGGTCTGTTTAAGCTAAGGGCTTCAGGACCAGGCAAGGTTCAGCTGCATCTATAGCAGAAAGGAGACTCGTATGCAGCTTTTCTCTTTTTTTTTTTTTTTTTCCAGGTGGGTCAATTTGTATTGGGTGTTCAGAGGTGGGAAGATGTATGGTTTTGGTTCATAATCTGGTTTTGGTTTTTATTTTATTCCAGGTGCATTGTATTGTTTTGGCATTCCTGACTTTATTGAAGATGGAACCTTGTTTTTTTCCACCAGTTTTGCTGTCTATTGCAGAAGCTGTTGACATCATCTCTGGCTAGGAGCGACTGTGAGACTATTTAGCAGGGGTTGAGGTGAGCATCTTGTATGCATCTGTCTATGGAGTTGTAGCGTTGTTCAAGAAAGCAGCAGGGACACAAGGCATCGTGTCTTTCAGCGTATGGAACGGCTCGTGGCCTTCGCCCACAGAGTATCATGTTGTCCCTAGAAGCGATGCGGCTGGCGGCCGGCCCCTCGTGGATGATAAGCGTCAGGACTTCACTTCTTTTGTGGGGCTGTAGCAGAGGTCAGAGTCTGTGGGAAGGTGGGAGGTGCTCGCAGAAGCCTGGGCATAGCTGGGCAGAGCAGCTCCCGAGGAGCGGCCGACACAGGGGCTTGAGGGGTGCAAATCCAGGGCAGGAGCTGTCAGGAAGGAGCGGGGTTCCGTCGCTGGCAGTTCAGGAGAAGAGAAGGGGTTTCTAAACTTTTGGGACCAGGGGATGGTTGGGAAAGGGAGGTGTGTTCCCGAGCCTTACTGAGATGGGTTTTGCAGTTGGATTTGGGTGTCGCTGAGGGTCTGTTCTGTTCGAGTGTCTGTGCAGCTGATGAGAGATACAGCAAAGTCGTGGGAGATGCAGAGGAAACCGTCTGGGCCTCCACATCACAAGGTAGAGGGCTGAACGTCAGGCAAGTCTCATCTCGGAAAGCATTAGGTATGTTAAGGTCCATCAAAAAATCGCCTCCAGGACTGGGAGGTCTCTACGGGCTGCGTTTGGGGTGCTCCTGGGGCTGCTCGCGGGGGTCTCTGGGTGCCCAGAGGATGCTCCTGAGGGCTTGGGGTGCTTGTGGGCGTTCTTGCGGTGCTCCTGGGGGTCTCTGTGTGCTCCCAGTATGCTCCTGGGGGTCTTGGGGTGCTCCTGGGGCCCTCTGGGTGCCCGCAGGCTGCTCTTGGGAGTCTTGGGGTGGTCTTGGCGGTGTAGGGGTGCTGCGGGGCATCTGTAGGTGCCCCTGGGTTGTTGCTGGGTGCCTTGGGATGCTCCTGGGCTTCTAGGTGCCGGTTCTAGGTGCCGGTTCTAGGTGCCGGTTCTAGGTGCCGGTTCTAGGTGCCGGTTCTAGGTGCCGGTTCTAGGTGCCGGTTCTAGGTGCCGGTTCTAGGTGCCGGTTCTAGGTGCCGGTTCTAGTCCCTGGTGGTGCTGCTGGGGTGCTCCTCGTGGTCTTGCTGTGCTTCTGGGGGTTCTTCTTTTGCTCCTGGGGTCTCTCAGTGCCCATGGGTTGTTCCTTGGGCTCTTGGGGTCTTCTAGGAGTCTCCGAGTCCCCTTGGAGTGCTCCTGGGGTGTTCCTGAGGGTCTCTGGGTGCCTCTAGGATGTTCTGGGGGTCTTGGGGTGCTCCTGGGTGTCTCTGGGTGCCCACAGGGTGCTCCTGGTGTTCTGGCGTTGCTCTTCGGGTGCTCTTGGGGGGCTCCTGGGGGTCTCTGGGTGCCCACGGGGTGTCCCCGGGGATCTTGGGGTGCTGCTGGATGTTCTTGTTGTGCTCCTGGGGGTCTCTGGGTGCCCTTGGGGTGTTCCTGGGCGTCTTGCGGCGCTCCTGGGTTTCTCTAGGTGCTCACAGGATACTCGTGGGCATCTTGGGGTGCTGCTGGATGTTCTTGTTGTGCTCCTGGGAGCCTTGGGGTGTTCTAGGTGCCTCTGGGTAGCCTTGGGGTTCCCCTGGGGTGCTCCTGGAGGATTGTGGGCAGTCCTTGTGTCTCCTGAGTGCCTGTGGGGTGCTCCTGGGGATCTCTGGGGGCCCGTGGGGTGCTCCTGGGAGCCTCTAGGTCCCCATGGGGTGTTCCTGGGGGTCTTGGGGTGCTCCTGGGTGTCTCTGAATCCTTGGTGATTTACAGCAAATAATTTGCTCTGCATCCAGAGATATTTCTGAGAAGGGATTCTTCCAGGATCTGATTCTGCTTTGTTGTTCAGTCCTACCCAGAACAGAGTTGTGTCAGAAGTGAGGTAGCATGCGTGGTGTTCCTAGAAATGAAGTCTGACCCCATAGCATTTTGGGTTTTTGAGAGGAAACCAAAGCACATCATTTTGAATCATGATATTTTCGTTGCGTTGAATGATCTACTGTTCCTGCGTCGCTTGTGATGACATCTATCTTTGTCTATCTACGCCCTAGAAAAAGTAAGTTGAAGTCCCTGCCTGGTCCCATTGCTGATGCAATAGCTGCAACTGTAGGAAAAACTTCTTTACTGAAAGAGTGGTCAGGCCTTGGAACAGGCTGCCCAGGGAAGTGGTTGGGTCACCAACCCTGGAAGTATTTAAAAGAGGTGTAGAGGAGGTGCTTAGGGACGTGGTTTAGTGGGCGTGGTGGTGTTGGGTTGACGGTTGGACTCGATGGTCTTAGAGGTCTTTTCCAACCTTAAGGAGTCTAGGATTGATTCCAAAAGAGCAGGTATGGTGGTTTGCTGTGAGGGTGGCTTTCTCTGTTTGGTGCTTGGCATGCTGTAAAGTGAAGGCAGGTGAGAAAACTGCCTGCTGCTCCTCTGGCTGCCTTGATGGCTCTGGTGGTTGGCCCCGCCCGTTCCCAGGGGATTGTGGGAAGGGCGGTGGGCGGGGCCTGGGGGAGATGAGCTACAGCCTCTCCTCAGGGAGCTCATGCTGCTGCTGGGCTTCTCTGGAGGCGGTGGTCTCCTGTTGCTTCAGTTGATTGCAGCTTTTGAGCTGTCTAAGCTATTTGGGTAGTCTTGTTTTGAGATTTAGGGAAGCAGAGGGGTCTGTTTAAGCTAAGGGCTTCAGGACCAGGCAAGGTTCAGCTGCATCTAGAGCAGAAAGGAGACTCGTATGCAGCTTTCCTCTTTTTTTTTTTTTTTTTTCCCAGGTGGGTCAATTTGTATTGGGTGTTCAGAGGTGGCAAGATGTATGGTTTTGGTTCATAATCTGGTTTTGGTTTTTATTTTATTCCAGGTGCATTGTATTGTTTTGGCATTCCTGACTTTATTGAAGATGGAACCTTGTTTTTTTCCATCAGTTTTGCTGTCTATTGCAGAAGCTGTTGACATCATCTCTGGCTAGGAGCGACTGTGAGACTATTTAGCAGGGGTTGAGGTGAGCATCTTGTATGCATCTGTCTATGGAGTTGTAGCGTTGTTCAAGAAAGCAGCAGGGACACAAGGCATCGTGTCTTTCAGCGTATGGAACGGCTCGCGGCCTTCGCCCACAGAGTATCATGTTGTCCCTAGAAGCGATGCGGCTGGCGGCCGGCCCCTCGTGGATGATAAGCGTCAGGACTTCACTACTTTTGTGGGGCTGTAGCAGAGGTCAGAGTCTGTGGGAAGGTGGGAGGTGCTCGCAGAAGCCTGGGCATAGCTGGGCAGAGCAGCTCCCGAGGAGCGGCCGACACAGGGGCTTGAGGGCTGCAACTCCAGGGCAGGAGCTGTCAGGAAGGAGCGGGGTTCCGTCGCTGGCAGTTCAGGAGAAGAGAAGGGGTTTCTAAACTTTTGGGACCAGGGGATGGTTGGGAAAGGGAGGTGTGTTCCCGAGCCTTACTGAGGTGGGTTTTGCAGTTGGATTTGGGTGTCGCTGAGGTCTGTTCTGTTGGAGTGTCTGTGCAGCCGACGGGAGATACAGCAAAGTCGTGGGAGATGCAGAGTAAACCGTGCGGGCCTCCACATCACAAGGTAGAGGGCTGAACGTCAGGCAAGTCTCATCTCGGAAAGCATTAGGTATGTTAAGGTCCATCAAAAAATAGCCTCCAGGACTGGGAGGTCTCTACGGGCTGCGTTTGGGGTGCTCCTGGGGCTGCTCGCGGGGGTCTCTGGGTGCCCAGAGGATGCTCCTGAGGGTCTTGGGGTGCTTGTGGGCGTTCTTGCGGTGCTCCTGGGGGTCTCTGTGTGCTCCCAGTATGCTCCTGGGGGTCTTGGGGTGCTCCTGGGGCCCTCTGGGTGCCCGCAGGCTGCTCTTGGGAGTCTTGGGGTGGTCTTGGCGGTCTAGGGGTGCTGTGGGGCATCTATAGGTGCCCCTGGGTTGTTGCGGGGTGCCTTGGGATGCTCCTGGGGTTCTAGGTGCCGGTTCTAGGTGCCGGTTCTAGGTGCCGGTTCTAGGTGCCGGTTCTAGGTGCCGGTTCTAGGTGCCGGTTCTAGGCCCTGGTGGTGCTGCTGGGGCGCTCCTCGTGGTCTTGCTGTGCTTCTGGGGGTTCTTCTTTTGCTCGTGGGGTCTCTCAGTGCCCATGGGTTGTTCCTTGGGCTCTTGGGGTCTTCTAGGTGTCTCCGAGTCCCCTTGGAGTGCTCCTGGGGTGTTCCTGAGGGTCTCTGGGTGCCTCTAGGATGTTCTGGGGGTCTTGGGGTGCTCCTGGGTGTCTCTGGGTGCCCACAGGGTGCTCCTGGTGTTCTGGCGTTGCTCTTTGGGTGCTCTTGGGGGGCTCCTGGGGGTCTCTGGGTGCCCACGGGGTGTCCCCGGGGATCTTGGGGTGCTGCTGGATGTTCTTGTTGTGCTCCTGGGGGTCTCTGGGTGCCCTTGGGGTGTTCCCGGGCGTCTTGCGGCGCTCCTGGGTTTCTCTAGGTGCTCACAGGATACTCGTGGGCATCTTGGTGTGCTGCTGGATGTTCTTGTTGTGCTCCTGGGAGCCTTGGGGTGTTCTAGGTGCCTCTGGGTAGCCTTGGGGTTCCCCTGGGGTGCTCCTGGAGGATTGTGGGCAGTCCTTGTGTCTCCTGAGTGCCTGTGGGGTGCTCCTGGGGATCTCTGGGGGCCCGTGGGGTGCTCCTGGGAGCCTCTAGGTCCCCATGGGGTGTTCCTGGGGGTCTTGGGGTGCTCCTGGGTGTCTCTGAATCCTTGGTGATTTACAGCAAATAATTTGCTCTGCATCCAGAGATATTTCTGAGAAGGGATTCTTCCAGGATCTAATTCTGCTTTGTTGTTCAGTCCTACCCAGAACAGAGTTGTGTCAGAAGTGAGGTAGCATGCGTGGTGTTCCTAGAAATGAAGTCTGACCCCATAGCATTTTGGGTTTTTGAGAGGAAACCAAAGCACATCGTTTTGAATCATGATATTTTCGTTGCGTTGAATGATCTACTGTTCCTGCGTCGCTTGTGATGACATCTGTCTTTGTCTATCTACGCCCTAGAAAAAGTAAGTTGAAGTCCCTGCCTGGTCCCATTGCTGATGCAATAGCTGCAACTGTAGGAAAAACTTCTTTACTGAAAGAGTGGTCAGGCCTTGGAACAGGCTGCCCAGGGAAGTGGTTGGGTCACCAACCCTGGAAGTATTTAAAAGATGTGTAGAGGAGGTGCTTAGGGACGTGGTTTAGTGGGCGTGGTGGTGTTGGGTTGACGGTTGGACTCGATGGTCTTAGAGGTCTTTTCCAACCTTAAGGAGTCTAGGATTGATTCCAAAAGAGCAGGTATGGTGGTTTGCTGTGAGGGTGGCTTTCTCTGTTTGGTGCTTGGCATGCTGTAAAGTGAAGGCAGGTGAGAAAACTGCCTGCTGCTCCTCTGGCTGCCTTGATGGCTCTGGTGGTTGGCCCCGCCCGTTCCCAGGGGATTGTGGGAAGGGCGGTGGGCGGGGCCTGGGGGAGATGAGCTACAGCCTCTCCTCAGGGAGCTCATGCTGCTGCTGGGCTTCTCTGGAGGCGGTGGTCTGCTGTTGCTTCAGTTGATTGCAGCTTTTGAGCTGTCTAAGCTATTTGGGTAGTCTTGTTTTGAGATTTAGGGAAGCAGAGGGGTCTGTTTAAGCTAAGGGCTTCAGGACCAGGCAAGGTTCAGCTGCATCTAGAGCAGAAAGGAGACTCGTATGCAGCTTTCCTCTTTTTTTTTTTTTTTTTTTCCCAGGTGGGTCAATTTGTATTGGGTGTTCAGAGGTGGCAAGATGTATGGTTTTGGTTCATAATCTGGTTTTGGTTTTTATTTTATTCCAGGTGCATTGTATTGTTTTGGCATTCCTGACTTTATTGAAGATGGAACCTTGTTTTTTTCCATCAGTTTTGCTGTCTATTGCAGAAGCTGTTGACATCATCTCTGGCTAGGAGCGACTGTGAGACTATTTAGCAGGGGTTGAGGTGAGCATCTTGTATGCATCTGTCTATGGAGTTGTAGCGTTGTTCAAGAAAGCAGCAGGGACATAAGGCATCGTGTCTTTCAGCGTATGGAACGGCTCGCGGCCTTCGCCCACAGAGTATCATGTTGTCCCTAGAAGCGATGCGGCTGGCGGCCGGCCCCTCGTGGATGATAAGCGTCAGGACTTGACTTCTTTTGTGGGGCTGTAGCAGAGGTCAGAGTCTGTGGGAAGGTGGGAGGTGCTCGCAGAAGCCTGGGCATAGCTGGGCAGAGCAGCTCCCGAGGAGCGGCCGACAGAGGGGCTTGAGGGGTGCAACTCCAGGGCAGGAGCTGTCAGGAAGGAGCGGGGTTCCGTCGCTGGCAGTTCAGGAGAAGAGAAGGGGTTTCTAAACTTTTGGGACCAGGGGATGGTTGGGAAAGGGAGGTGTGTTCCCGAGCCTTACTGAGATGGGTTTTGCAGTTGGATTTGGGTGTCGCTGAGGTCTGTTCTGTTGGAGTGTCTGTGCAGCCGACGGGAGATACAGCAAAGTCGTGGGAGATGCAGAGTAAACCGTCCGGGCCTCCACATCACAAGGTAGAGGGCTGAACGTCAGGCAAGTCTCATCTCGGAAAGCATTAGGTATGTTAAGGTCCATCAAAAAATAGCCTCCAGGACTGGGAGGTCTCTACGGGCTGCGTTTGGGGTGCTCCTGGGGCTGCTCGCGGGGGTCTCTGGGTGCCCAGAGGATGCTCCTGAGGGTCTTGGGGTGCTTGTGGGCGTTCTTGCGGTGCTCCTGGGGGTCTCTGTGTGCTCCCAGTATGCTCCTGGGGGTCTTGGGGTGCTCCTGGGGCCCTCTGGGTGCCCGCAGGATGCTCTTGGGAGTCTTGGGGTGGTCTTGGCGGTCTAGGGGTGCTGTGGGGCATCTATAGGTGCCCCTGGTTTGTTGCGGGGTGCCTTGGGATGCTCCTGGGGTTCTAGGTGCCGGTTCTAGGTGCCGGTTCTAGGTGCCGGTTCTAGGTGCCGGTTCTAGGTGCCGGTTCTAGGCCCTGGTGCTGCTGCTGGGGCGCTCCTCGTGGTCTTGCTGTGCTTCTGGGGGTTCTTCTTTTGCTCCTGGGGTCTCTCAGTGCCCATGGGTTGTTCCTTGGGCTCTTGGGGTCTTCTAGGTGTCTCCGAGTCCCCTTGGAGTGCTCCTGGGGTGTTCCTGAGGGTCTCTGGGTGCCTCTAGGATGTTCTGGGGGTCTTGGGGTGCTCCTGGGTGTCTCTGGGTGCCCACAGGGTGCTCCTGGTGTTCTTGCGTTGCTCTTCGGGTGCTCTTGGGGGGCTCCTGGGGGTCTCTGGGTGCCCACGGGGTGTCCCCGGGGATCTTGGGGTGCTGCTGGATGTTCTTGTTGTGCTCCTGGGGGTCTCTGGGTGCCCTTGGGGTGTTCCCGGGCGTCTTGCGGCGCTCCTGGGTTTCTCTAGGTGCTCACAGGATACGCGTGGGCATCTTGGTGTGCTGCTGGATGTTCTTGTTGTGCTCCTGGGAGCCTTGGGGTGTTCTAGGTGCCTCTGGGTAGCCTTGGGGTTCCCCTGGGGTGCTCCTGGAGGATTGTGGGCAGTCCTTGTGTCTCCTGAGTGCCTGTGGGGTGCTCCTGGGGATCTCTGGGGGCCCGTGGGGTGCTCCTGGGAGCCTCTAGGTCCCCATGGGGTGTTCCTGGGGGTCTTGGGGTGCTCCTGGGTGTCTCTGAATCGTTGGTGATTTACAGCAAATAATTTGCTCTGCATCCAGAGATATTTCTGAGAAGGGATTCTTCCAGGATCTAATTCTGCTTTGTTGTTCAGTCCTACCCAGAACAGAGTTGTGTCAGAAGTGAGGTAGCATGCGTGGTGTTCCTAGAAATGAAGTCTGACCCCATAGCATTTTGGGTTTTTGAGAGGAAACCAAAGCACATCATTTTGAATCATGATATTTTCGTTGCGTTGAATGATCTACTGTTCCTGCGTCGCTTGGGATGACATCTATCTTTGTCTATCTACGCCCTAGAAAAAGTAAGTTGAAGTCCCTGCCTGGTCCCATTGCTGATGCAATAGCTGCAACTGTAGGAAAAACTTCTTTACTGAAAGAGTGGTCAGGCCTTGGAACAGGCTGCCCAGGGAAGTGGTTGGGTCACCAACCCTGGAAGTATTTAAAAGATGTGTAGAGGAGGTGCTTAGGGACGTGGTTTAGTGGGCGTGGTGGTGTTGGGTTGACGGGTGGACTCGATGGTCTTAGAGGTCTTTTCCAACCTTAAGGAGTCTAGGATTGATTCCAAAAGAGCAGGTATGGTGGTTTGCTGTGAGGGTGGCTTTCTCTGTTTGGTGCTTGGCATGCTGTAAACTGAAGGCAGGTGAGAAAACTGCCTGCTGCTCCTCTGGCTGCCTTGATGCCTCTGGTGGTTGGCCCCGCCCGTTCCCAGGGGATTGTGGGAAGGGCGGTGGGCGGGGCCTGGGGGAGATGAGCTACAGCCTCTCCTCAGGGAGCTCATGCTGCTGCTGGGCTTCTCTGGAGGCGGTGGTCTGCTGTTGCTTCAGTTGATTGCAGCTTTTGAGCTGTCTAAGCTATTTGGGTAGTCTTGTTTTGAGATTTAGGGAAGCAGAGGGGTCTGTTTAAGCTAAGGGCTTCAGGACCAGGCAAGGTTCAGCTGCATCTAGAGCAGAAAGGAGACTCGTATGCAGCTTTCCTCTTTTTTTTTTTTTTTTTTTCCCAGGTGGGTCAATTTGTATTGGGTGTTCAGAGGTGGCAAGATGTATGGTTTTGGTTCATAATCTGGTTTTGGTTTTTATTTTATTCCAGGTGCATTGTATTGTTTTGGCATTCCTGACTTTATTGAAGATGGAACCTTGTTTTTTTCCATCAGTTTTGCTGTCTATTGCAGAAGCTGTTGACATCATCTCTGGCTAGGAGCGACTGTGAGACTATTTAGCAGGGGTTGAGGTGAGCATCTTGTATGCATCTGTCTATGGAGTTGTAGCGTTGTTCAAGAAAGCAGCAGGGACATAAGGCATCGTGTCTTTCAGCGTATGGAACGGCTCGCGGCCTTCGCCCACAGAGTATCATGTTGTCCCTAGAAGCGATGCGGCTGGCGGCCGGCCCCTCGTGGATGATAAGCGTCAGGACTTCACTACTTTTGTGGGGCTGTAGCAGAGGTCAGAGTCTGTGGGAAGGTGGGAGGTGCTCGCAGAAGCCTGGGCATAGCTGGGCAGAGCAGCTCCCGAGGAGCGGCCGACACAGGGGCTTGAGGGCTGCAACTCCAGGGCAGGAGCTGTCAGGAAGGAGCGGGGTTCCGTCGCTGGCAGTTCAGGAGAAGAGAAGGGGTTTCTAAACTTTTGGGACCAGGGGATGGTTGGGAAAGGGAGGTGTGTTCCCGAGCCTTACTGAGATGGGTTTTGCAGTTGGATTTGGGTGTCGCTGAGGTCTGTTCTGTTGGAGTGTCTGTGCAGCCGACGGGAGATACAGCAAAGTCGTGGGAGATGCAGAGTAAACCGTGCGGGCCTCCACATCACAAGGTAGAGGGCTGAACGTCAGGCAAGTCTCATCTCGGAAAGCATTAGGTATGTTAAGGTCCATCAAAAAATAGCCTCCAGGACTGGGAGGTCTCTACGGGCTGCGTTTGGGGTGCTCCTGGGGCTGCTCGCGGGGGTCTCTGGGTGCCCAGAGGATGCTCCTGAGGGTCTTGGGGTGCTTGTGGGCGTTCTTGCGGTGCTCCTGGGGGTCTCTGTGTGCTCCCAGTATGCTCCTGGGGGTCTTGGGGTGCTCCTGGGGCCCTCTGGGTGCCCGCAGGCTGCTCTTGGGAGTCTTGGGGTGGTCTTGGCGGTCTAGGGGTGCTGTGGGGCATCTATAGGTGCCCCTGGGTTGTTGCGGGGTGCCTTGGGATGCTCCTGGGGTTCTAGGTGCCGGTTCTAGGTGCCGGTTCTAGGTGCCGGTTCTAGGCCCTGGTGCTGCTGCTGGGGCGCTCCTCGTGGTCTTGCTGTGCTTCTGGGGGTTCTTCTTTTGCTCCTGGGGTCTCTCAGTGCCCATGGGTTGTTCCTTGGGCTCTTGGGGTCTTCTAGGTGTCTCCGAGTCCCCTTGGAGTGCTCCTGGGGTGTTCCTGAGGGTCTCTGGGTGCCTCTAGGATGTTCTGGGGGTCTTGGGGTGCTCCTGGGTGTCTCTGGGTGCCCACAGGGTGCTCCTGGTGTTCTTGCGTTGCTCTTTGGGTGCTCTTGGGGGGCTCCTGGGGGTCTCTGGGTGCCCACGGGGTGTCCCCGGGGATCTTGGGGTGCTGCTGGATGTTCTTGTTGTGCTCCTGGGGGTCTCTGGGTGCCCTTGGGGTGTTCCCGGGCGTCTTGCGGCGCTCCTGGGTTTCTCTAGGTGCTCACAGGATACGCGTGGGCATCTTGGGGTGCTGCTGGATGTTCTTGTTGTGCTCCTGGGAGCCTTGGGGTGTTCTAGGTGCCTCTGGGTAGCCTTGGGGTTCCCCTGGGGTGCTCCTGGAGGATTGTGGGCAGTCCTTGTGTCTCCTGAGTGCCTGTGGGGTGCTCCTGGGGATCTCTGGGGGCCCGTGGGGTGCTCCTGGGAGCCTCTAGGTCCCCATGGGGTGCTCCTGGGGGTCTTGGGGTGCTCCTGGGTGTCTCTGAATCCTTGGTGATTTACAGCAAATAATTTGCTCTGCATCCAGAGATATTTCTGAGAAGGGATTCTTCCAGGATCTAATTCTGCTTTGTTGTTCAGTCCTACCCAGAACAGAGTTGTGTCAGAAGTGAGGTAGCATGCATGGTGTTCCTAGCAATGAAGTCTGACCCCATAGCATTTTGGGTTTTTGAGAGGAAACCAAAGCACATCATTTTGAATCATGATATTTTCGTTGCGTTGAATGATCTACTGTTCCTGCGTCGCTTGGGATGACATCTATCTTTGTCTATCTATGCCCTAGAAAAAGTAAGTTGAAGTCCCTGCCTGGTCCCATTGCTGATGCAATAGCTGCAACTGTAGGAAAAACTTCTTTACTGAAAGAGTGGTCAGGCCTTGGAACAGGCTGCCCAGGGAAGTGGTTGGGTCACCAACCCTGGAAGTATTTAAAAGAGGTGTAGAGGAGGTGCTTAGGGACGTGGTTTAGTGGGCGTGGTGGTGTTGGGTTGACGGTTGGACTCGATGGTCTTAGAGGTCTTTTCCAACCTTAAGGAGTCTAGGATTGATTCCAAAAGAGCAGGTATGGTGGTTTGCTGTGAGGGTGGCTTTCTCTGTTTGGTGCTTGGCATGCTGTAAACTGAAGGCAGGTGAGAAAACTGCCTGCTGCTACTCTGGCTGCCTTGATGGCTCTGGTGGTTGGCCCCGCCCGTTCCCAGGGGATTGTGGGAAGGGCGGTGGGCGGGGCCTGGGGGAGATGAGCTACAGCCTCTCCTCAGGGAGCTCATGCTGCTGCTGGGCTTCTCTGGAGGCGGTGGTCTCCTGTTGCTTCAGTTGATTGCAGCTTTTGAGCTGTCTAAGCTATTTGGGTAGTCTTGTTTTGAGATTTAGGGAAGCAGAGGGGTCTGTTTAAGCTAAGGGCTTCAGGACCAGGCAAGGTTCAGCTGCATCTATAGCAGAAAGGAGACTCGTATGCAGCTTTCCTCTTTTTTTTTTTTTTTTTTTCCCAGGTGGGTCAATTTGTATTGGGTGTTCAGAGGTGGCAAGATGTATGGTTTTGGTTCATAATCTGGTTTTGGTTTTTATTTTATTCCAGGTGCATTGTATTGTTTTGGCATTCCTGACTTTATTGAAGATGGAACCTTGTTTTTTTCCATCAGTTTTGCTGTCTATTGCAGAAGCTGTTGACATCATCTCTGGCTAGGAGCGACTCTGAGACTATTTAGCAGGGGTTGAGGTGAGCATCTTGTATGCATCTGTCTATGGAGTTGTAGCGTTGTTCAAGAAAGCAGCAGGGACATAAGGCATCGTGTCTTTCAGCGTATGGAACGGCTCGCGGCCTTCGCCCACAGAGTATCATGTTGTCCCTAGAAGCGATGCGGCTGGCGGCCGGCCCCTCGTGGATGATAAGCGTCAGGACTTCACTACTTTTGTGGGGCTGTAGCAGAGGTCAGAGTCTGTGGGAAGGTGGGAGGTGCTCGCAGAAGCCTGGGCATAGCTGGGCAGAGCAGCTCCCGAGGAGCGGCCGACACAGGGGCTTGAGGGCTGCAACTCCAGGGCAGGAGCTGTCAGGAAGGAGCGGGGTTCCTTCGCTGGCAGTTCAGGAGAAGAGAAGGGGTTTCTAAACTTTTGGGACCACGGGATGGTTGGGAAAGGGAGGTGTGTTCTCGAGCCTTACTGAGATGGGTTTTGCAGTTGGATTCGGGTGTCGCTGAGGTCTGTTCTGTTGGAGTGTCTGTGCAGCTGACGAGAGATACAGCAAAGTCGTGGGAGATGCAGAGTAAACCGTCCGGGCCTCCACATCACAAGGTAGAGGGCTGAACGTCAGGCAAGTCTCATCTCGGAAAGCATTAGGTATGTTAAGGTCCATCAAAAAATAGCCTCCAGGACTGGGAGGTCTCTACGGGCTGCGTTTGGGGTGCTCCTGGGGCTGCTCGCGGGGGTCTCTGGGTGCCCAGAGGATGCTCCTGAGGGTCTTGGGGTGCTTGTGGGCGTTCTTGCGGTGCTCCTGGGGGTCTCTGTGTGCTCCCAGTATGCTCCTGGGGGTCTTGGGGTGCTCCTGGGGCCCTCTGGGTGCCCGCAGGCTGCTCTTGGGAGTCTTGGGGTGGTCTTGGCGGTCTAGGGGTGCTGTGGGGCATCTATAGGTGCCCCTGGGTTGTTGCGGGGTGCCTTGGGATGCTCCTGGGGTTCTAGGTGCCGGTTCTAGGTGCCGGTTCTAGGTGCCGGTTCTAGGCCCTGGTGCTGCTGCTGGGGCGCTCCTCGTGGTCTTGCTGTGCTTCTGGGGGTTCTTCTTTTGCTCCTGGGGTCTCTCAGTGCCCATGGGTTGTTCCTTGGGCTCTTGGGGTCTTCTAGGTGTCTCCGAGTCCCCTTGGAGTGCTCCTGGGGTGTTCCTGAGGGTGTCTGGGTGCCTCTAGGATGTTCTGGGGGTCTTGGGGTGCTCCTGGGTGTCTCTGGGTGCCCACAGGGTGCTCCTGGTGTTCTTGCGTTGCTCTTTGGGTGCTCTTGGGGGGCTCCTGGGGGTCTCTGGGTGCCCACGGGGTGTCCCCGGGGATCTTGGGGTGCTGCTGGATGTTCTTGTTGTGCTCCTGGGGGTCTCTGGGTGCCCTTGGGGTGTTCCCGGGCGTCTTGCGGCGCTCCTGGGTTTCTCTAGGTGCTCACAGGATACGCGTGGGCATCTTGGGGTGCTGCTGGATGTTCTTGTTGTGCTCCTGGGAGCCTTGGGGTGTTCTAGGTGCCTCTGGGTAGCCTTGGGGTTCCCCTGGGGTGCTCCTGGAGGATTGTGGGCAGTCCTTGTGTCTCCTGAGTGCCTGTGGGGTGCTCCTGGGGATCTCTGGGGGCCCGTGGGGTGCTCCTGGGAGCCTCTAGGTCCCCATGGGGTGCTCCTGGGGGTCTTGGGGTGCTCCTGGGTGTCTCTGAATCCTTGGTGATTTACAGCAAATAATTTGCTCTGCATCCAGAGATATTTCTGAGAAGGGATTCTTCCAGGATCTAATTCTGCTTTGTTGTTCAGTCCTACCCAGAACAGAGTTGTGTCAGAAGTGAGGTAGCATGCATGGTGTTCCTAGCAATGAAGTCTGACCCCATAGCATTTTGGGTTTTTGAGAGGAAACCAAAGCACATCATTTTGAATCATGATATTTTCGTTGCGTTGAATGATCTACTGTTCCTGCGTCGCTTGGGATGACATCTATCTTTGTCTATCTATGCCCTAGAAAAAGTAAGTTGAAGTCCCTGCCTGGTCCCATTGCTGATGCAATAGCTGCAACTGTAGGAAAAACTTCTTTACTGAAAGAGTGGTCAGGCCTTGGAACAGGCTGCCCAGGGAAGTGGTTGGGTCACCAACCCTGGAAGTATTTAAAAGATGTGTAGAGGAGGTGCTTAGGGACGTGGTTTAGTGGGCGTGGTGGTGTTGGGTTGACGGTTGGACTCGATGGTCTTAGAGGTCTTTTCCAACCTTAAGGAGTCTAGGATTGATTCCAAAAGAGCAGGTATGGTGGTTTGCTGTGAGGGTGGCTTTCTCTGTTTGGTGCTTGGCATGCTGTAAACTGAAGGCAGGTGAGAAAACTGCCTGCTGCTACTCTGGCTGCCTTGATGGCTCTGGTGGTTGGCCCCGCCCGTTCCCAGGGGATTGTGGGAAGGGCGGTGGGCGGGGCCTGGGGGAGATGAGCTACAGCCTCTCCTCAGGGAGCTCATGCTGCTGCTGGGCTTCTCTGGAGGCGGTGGTCTCCTGTTGCTTCAGTTGATTGCAGCTTTTGAGCTGTCTAAGCTATTTGGGTAGTCTTGTTTTGAGATTTAGGGAAGCAGAGGGGTCTGTTTAAGCTAAGGGCTTCAGGACCAGGCAAGGTTCAGCTGCATCTATAGCAGAAAGGAGACTCGTATGCAGCTTTCCTCTTTTTTTTTTTTTTTTTTTCCCAGGTGGGTCAATTTGTATTGGGTGTTCAGAGGTGGCAAGATGTATGGTTTTGGTTCATAATCTGGTTTTGGTTTTTATTTTATTCCAGGTGCATTGTATTGTTTTGGCATTCCTGACTTTATTGAAGATGGAACCTTGTTTTTTTCCATCAGTTTTGCTGTCTATTGCAGAAGCTGTTGACATCATCTCTGGCTAGGAGCGACTCTGAGACTATTTAGCAGGGGTTGAGGTGAGCATCTTGTATGCATCTGTCTATGGAGTTGTAGCGTTGTTCAAGAAAGCAGCAGGGACATAAGGCATCGTGTCTTTCAGCGTATGGAACGGCTCGCGGCCTTCGCCCACAGAGTATCATGTTGTCCCTAGAAGCGATGCGGCTGGCGGCCGGCCCCTCGTGGATGATAAGCGTCAGGACTTCACTACTTTTGTGGGGCTGTAGCAGAGGTCAGAGTCTGTGGGAAGGTGGGAGGTGCTCGCAGAAGCCTGGGCATAGCTGGGCAGAGCAGCTCCCGAGGAGCGGCCGACACAGGGGCTTGAGGGGTGCAACTCCAGGGCAGGAGCTGTCAGGAAGGAGCGGGGTTCCGTCGCTGGCAGTTCAGGAGAAGAGAAGGGGTTTCTAAACTTTTGGGACCAGGGGATGGTTGGGAAAGGGAGGTGTGTTCCCGAGCCTTACTGAGATGGGTTTTGCAGTTGGATTTGGGTGTCGCTGAGGTCTGTGCTGTTGGAGTGTCTGTGCAGCCGACGGGAGATACAGCAAAGTCGTGGGAGATGCAGAGTAAACCGTCCGGGCCTCCACATCACAAGGTAGAGGGCTGAACGTCAGGCAAGTCTCATCTCGGAAAGCATTAGGTATGTTAAGGTCCATCAAAAAATAGCCTCGAGGACTGGGAGGTCTCTACGGGCTGCATTTGGGGTGCTCCTGGGGCTGCTCGCGGGGGTCTCTGGGTGCCCAGAGGATGCTCCTGAGGGTCTTGGGGTGCTTGTGGGCGTTCTTGCGGTGCTCCTGGGGGTCTCTGTGTGCTCCCAGTATGCTCCTGGGGGTCTTGGGGTGCTCCTGGGGCCCTCTGGGTGCCCGCAGGCTGCTCTTGGGAGTCTTGGGGTGGTCTTGGCGGTCTAGGGGTGCTGTGGGGCATCTATAGGTGCCCCTGGGTTGTTGCGGGGTGCCTTGGGATGCTCCTGGGGTTCTAGGTGCCGGTTCTAGGTGCCGGTTCTAGGTGCCGGTTCTAGGTGCCGGTTCTAGGTGCCGGTTCTAGGTGCCGGTTCTAGGTGCCGGTTCTAGGCCCTGGTGCTGCTGCTGGGGCGCTCCTCGTGGTCTTGCTGTGCTTCTGGGGGTTCTTCTTTTGCTCCTGGGGTCTCTCAGTGCCCATGGGTTGTTCCTTGGGCTCTTGGGGTCTTCTAGGTGTCTCCGAGTCCCCTTGGAGTGCTCCTGGGGTGTTCCTGAGGGTGTCTGGGTGCCTCTAGGATGTTCTGGGGGTCTTGGGGTGCTCCTGGGTGTCTCTGGGTGCCCACAGGGTGCTCCTGGTGTTCTTGCGTTGCTCTTTGGGTGCTCTTGGGGGGCTCCTGGGGGTCTCTGGGTGCCCACGGGGTGTCCCCGGGGATCTTGGGGTGCTGCTGGATGTTCTTGTTGTGCTCCTGGGGGTCTCTGGGTGCCCTTGGGGTGTTCCCGGGCGTCTTGCGGCGCTCCTGGGTTTCTCTAGGTGCTCACAGGATACGCGTGGGCATCTTGGGGTGCTGCTGGATGTTCTTGTTGTGCTCCTGGGAGCCTTGGGGTGTTCTAGGTGCCTCTGGGTAGCCTTGGGGTTCCCCTGGGGTGCTCCTGGAGGATTGTGGGCAGTCCTTGTGTCTCCTGAGTGCCTGTGGGGTGCTCCTGGGGATCTCTGGGGGCCCGTGGGGTGCTCCTGGGAGCCTCTAGGTCCCCATGGGGTGCTCCTGGGGGTCTTGGGGTGCTCCTGGGTGTCTCTGAATCCTTGGTGATTTACAGCAAATAATTTGCTCTGCATCCAGAGATATTTCTGAGAAGGGATTCTTCCAGGATCTAATTCTGCTTTGTTGTTCAGTCCTACCCAGAACAGAGTTGTGTCAGAAGTGAGGTAGCATGCATGGTGTTCCTAGCAATGAAGTCTGACCCCATAGCATTTTGGGTTTTTGAGAGGAAACCAAAGCACATCATTTTGAATCATGATATTTTCGTTGCGTTGAATGATCTACTGTTCCTGCGTCGCTTGGGATGACATCTATCTTTGTCTATCTACGCCCTAGAAAAAGTAAGTTGAAGTCCCTGCCTGGTCCCATTGCTGATGCAATAGCTGCAACTGTAGGAAAAACTTCTTTACTGAAAGAGTGGTCAGGCCTTGGAACAGGCTGCCCAGGGAAGTGGTTGGGTCACCAACCCTGGAAGTATTTAAAAGATGTGTAGAGGAGGTGCTTAGGGACGTGGTTTAGTGGGCGTGGTGGTGTTGGGTTGACGGTTGGACTCGATGGTCTTAGAGGTCTTTTCCAACCTTAAGGAGTCTAGGATTGATTCCAAAAGAGCAGGTATGGTGGTTTGCTGTGAGGGTGGCTTTCTCTGTTTGGTGCTTGGCATGCTGTAAACTGAAGGCAGGTGAGAAAACTGCCTGCTGCTACTCTGGCTGCCTTGATGGCTCTGGTGGTTGGCCCCGCCCGTTCCCAGGGGATTGTGGGAAGGGCGGTGGGCGGGGCCTGGGGGAGATGAGCTACAGCCTCTCCTCAGGGAGCTCATGCTGCTGCTGGGCTTCTCTGGAGGCGGTGGTCTCCTGTTGCTTCAGTTGATTGCAGCTTTTGAGCTGTCTAAGCTATTTGGGTAGTCTTGTTTTGAGATTTAGGGAAGCAGAGGGGTCTGTTTAAGCTAAGGGCTTCAGGACCAGGCAAGGTTCAGCTGCATCTATAGCAGAAAGGAGACTCGTATGCAGCTTTCCTCTTTTTTTTTTTTTTTTTTTCCCAGGTGGGTCAATTTGTATTGGGTGTTCAGAGGTGGCAAGATGTATGGTTTTGGTTCATAATCTGGTTTTGGTTTTTATTTTATTCCAGGTGCATTGTATTGTTTTGGCATTCCTGACTTTATTGAAGATGGAACCTTGTTTTTTTCCATCAGTTTTGCTGTCTATTGCAGAAGCTGTTGACATCATCTCTGGCTAGGAGCGACTCTGAGACTATTTAGCAGGGCTTGAGGTGAGCATCTTGTATGCATCTGTCTATGGAGTTGTAGCGTTGTTCAAGAAAGCAGCAGGGACATAAGGCATCGTGTCTTTCAGCGTATGGAACGGCTCGCGGCCTTCGCCCACAGAGTATCATGTTGTCCCTAGAAGCGATGCGGCTGGCGGCCGGCCCCTCGTGGATGATAAGCGTCAGGACTTCACTACTTTTGTGGGGCTGTAGCAGAGGTCAGAGTCTGTGGGAAGGTGGGAGGTGCTCGCAGAAGCCTGGGCATAGCTGGGCAGAGCAGCTCCCGAGGAGCGGCCGACACAGGGGCTTGAGGGCTGCAACTCCAGGGCAGGAGCTGTCAGGAAGGAGCGGGGTTCCGTCGCTGGCAGTTCAGGAGAAGAGAAGGGGTTTCTAAACTTTTGGGACCAGGGGATGGTTGGGAAAGGGAGGTGTGTTCCCGAGCCTTCCTGAGATGGGTTTTGCAGTTGGATTTGGGTGTCGCTGAGGTCTGTTCTGTTGGAGTGTCTGTGCAGCCGACGGGAGATACAGCAAAGTCGTGGGAGATGCAGAGTAAACCGTCCGGGCCTCCACATCACAAGGTAGAGGGCTGAACGTCAGGCAAGTCTCATCTCGGAAAGCATTAGGTATGTTAAGGTCCATCAAAAAATAGCCTCGAGGACTGGGAGGTCTCTACGGGCTGCGTTTGGGGTGCTCCTGGGGCTGCTCGCGGGGGTCTCTGGGTGCCCAGAGGATGCTCCTGAGGGTCTTGGGGTGCTTGTGGGCGTTCTTGCGGTGCTCCTGGGGGTCTCTGTGTGCTCCCAGTATGCTCCTGGGGGTCTTGGGGTGCTCCTGGGGCCCTCTGGGTGCCCGCAGGCTGCTCTTGGGAGTCTTGGGGTGGTCTTGGCGGTCTAGGGGTGCTGTGGGGCATCTATAGGTGCCCCTGGGTTGTTGCGGGGTGCCTTGGGATGCTCCTGGGGTTCTAGGTGCCGGTTCTAGGTGCCGGTTCTAGGTGCCGGTTCTAGGTGCCGGTTCTAGGTGCCGGTTCTAGGCCCTGGTGCTGCTGCTGGGGCGCTCCTCGTGGTCTTGCTGTGCTTCTGGGGGTTCTTCTTTTGCTCCTGGGGTCTCTCAGTGCCCATGGGTTGTTCCTTGGGCTCTTGGGGTCTTCTAGGTGTCTCCGAGTCCCCTTGGAGTGCTCCTGGGGTGTTCCTGAGGGTCTCTGGGTGCCTCTAGGATGTTCTGGGGGTCTTGGGGTGCTCCTGGGTGTCTCTGGGTGCCCACAGGGTGCTCCTGGTGTTCTTGCGTTGCTCTTTGGGTGCTCTTGGGGGGCTCCTGGGGGTCTCTGGGTGCCCACGGGGTGTCCCCGGGGATCTTGGGGTGCTGCTGGATGTTCTTGTTGTGCTCCTGGGGGTCTCTGGGTGCCCTTGGGGTGTTCCCGGGCGTCTTGCGGCGCTCCTGGGTTTCTCTAGGTGCTCACAGGATACGCGTGGGCATCTTGGGGTGCTGCTGGATGTTCTTGTTGTGCTCCTGGGAGCCTTGGGGTGTTCTAGGTGCCTCTGGGTAGCCTTGGGGTTCCCCTGGGGTGCTCCTGGAGGATTGTGGGCAGTCCTTGTGTCTCCTGAGTGCCTGTGGGGTGCTCCTGGGGATCTCTGGGGGCCCGTGGGGTGCTCCTGGGAGCCTCTAGGTCCCCATGGGGTGCTCCTGGGGGTCTTGGGGTGCTCCTGGGTGTCTCTGAATCCTTGGTGATTTACAGCAAATAATTTGCTCTGCATCCAGAGATATTTCTGAGAAGGGATTCTTCCAGGATCTAATTCTGCTTTGTTGTTCAGTCCTACCCAGAACAGAGTTGTGTCAGAAGTGAGGTAGCATGCATGGTGTTCCTAGCAATGAAGTCTGACCCCATAGCATTTTGGGTTTTTGAGAGGAAACCAAAGCACATCATTTTGAATCATGATATTTTCGTTGCGTTGAATGATCTACTGTTCCTGCGTCGCTTGGGATGACATCTATCTTTGTCTATCTATGCCCTAGAAAAAGTAAGTTGAAGTCCCTGCCTGGTCCCATTGCTGATGCAATAGCTGCAACTGTAGGAAAAACTTCTTTACTGAAAGAGTGGTCAGGCCTTGGAACAGGCTGCCCAGGGAAGTGGTTGGGTCACCAACCCTGGAAGTATTTAAAAGATGTGTAGAGGAGGTGCTTAGGGACGTGGTTTAGTGGGCGTGGTGGTGTTGGGTTGACGGTTGGACTCGATGGTCTTAGAGGTCTTTTCCAACCTTAAGGAGTCTAGGATTGATTCCAAAAGAGCAGGTATGGTGGTTTGCTGTGAGGGTGGCTTTCTCTGTTTGGTGCTTGGCATGCTGTAAACTGAAGGCAGGTGAGAAAACTGCCTGCTGCTACTCTGGCTGCCTTGATGGCTCTGGTGGTTGGCCCCGCCCGTTCCCAGGGGATTGTGGGAAGGGCGGTGGGCGGGGCCTGGGGGAGATGAGCTACAGCCTCTCCTCAGGGAGCTCATGCTGCTGCTGGGCTTCTCTGGAGGCGGTGGTCTCCTGTTGCTTCAGTTGATTGCAGCTTTTGAGCTGTCTAAGCTATTTGGGTAGTCTTGTTTTGAGATTTAGGGAAGCAGAGGGGTCTGTTTAAGCTAAGGGCTTCAGGACCAGGCAAGGTTCAGCTGCATCTATAGCAGAAAGGAGACTCGTATGCAGCTTTCCTCTTTTTTTTTTTTTTTTTTTCCCAGGTGGGTCAATTTGTATTGGGTGTTCAGAGGTGGCAAGATGTATGGTTTTGGTTCATAATCTGGTTTTGGTTTTTATTTTATTCCAGGTGCATTGTATTGTTTTGGCATTCCTGACTTTATTGAAGATGGAACCTTGTTTTTTTCCATCAGTTTTGCTGTCTATTGCAGAAGCTGTTGACATCATCTCTGGCTAGGAGCGACTCTGAGACTATTTAGCAGGGGTTGAGGTGAGCATCTTGTATGCATCTGTCTATGGAGTTGTAGCGTTGTTCAAGAAAGCAGCAGGGACATAAGGCATCGTGTCTTTCAGCGTATGGAACGGCTCGCGGCCTTCGCCCACAGAGTATCATGTTGTCCCTAGAAGCGATGCGGCTGGCGGCCGGCCCCTCGTGGATGATAAGCGTCAGGACTTCACTACTTTTGTGGGGCTGTAGCAGAGGTCAGAGTCTGTGGGAAGGTGGGAGGTGCTCGCAGAAGCCTGGGCATAGCTGGGCAGAGCAGCTCCCGAGGAGCGGCCGACACAGGGGCTTGAGGGCTGCAACTCCAGGGCAGGAGCTGTCAGGAAGGAGCGGGGTTCCGTCGCTGGCAGTTCAGGAGAAGAGAAGGGGTTTCTAAACTTTTGGGACCAGGGGATGGTTGGGAAAGGGAGGTGTGTTCCCGAGCCTTCCTGAGATGGGTTTTGCAGTTGGATTTGGGTGTCGCTGAGGTCTGTTCTGTTGGAGTGTCTGTGCAGCCGACGGGAGATACAGCAAAGTCGTGGGAGATGCAGAGTAAACCGTCCGGGCCTCCACATCACAAGGTAGAGGGCTGAACGTCAGGCAAGTCTCATCTCGGAAAGCATTAGGTATGTTAAGGTCCATCAAAAAATAGCCTCGAGGACTGGGAGGTCTCTACGGGCTGCGTTTGGGGTGCTCCTGGGGCTGCTCGCGGGGGTCTCTGGGTGCCCAGAGGATGCTCCTGAGGGTCTTGGGGTGCTTGTGGGCGTTCTTGCGGTGCTCCTGGGGGTCTCTGTGTGCTCCCAGTATGCTCCTGGGGGTCTTGGGGTGCTCCTGGGGCCCTCTGGGTGCCCGCAGGCTGCTCTTGGGAGTCTTGGGGTGGTCTTGGCGGTCTAGGGGTGCTGTGGGGCATCTATAGGTGCCCCTGGGTTGTTGCGGGGTGCCTTGGGATGCTCCTGGGGTTCTAGGTGCCGGTTCTAGGTGCCGGTTCTAGGTGCCGGTTCTAGGTGCCGGTTCTAGGTGCCGGTTCTAGGTGCCGGTTCTAGGCCCTGGTGCTGCTGCTGGGGCGCTCCTCGTGGTCTTGCTGTGCTTCTGGGGGTTCTTCTTTTGCTCCTGGGGTCTCTCAGTGCCCATGGGTTGTTCCTTGGGCTCTTGGGGTCTTCTAGGTGTCTCCGAGTCCCCTTGGAGTGCTCCTGGGGTGTTCCTGAGGGTCTCTGGGTGCCTCTAGGATGTTCTGGGGGTCTTGGGGTGCTCCTGGGTGTCTCTGGGTGCCCACAGGGTGCTCCTGGTGTTCTTGCGTTGCTCTTTGGGTGCTCTTGGGGGGCTCCTGGGGGTCTCTGGGTGCCCACGGGGTGTCCCCGGGGATCTTGGGGTGCTGCTGGATGTTCTTGTTGTGCTCCTGGGGGTCTCTGGGTGCCCTTGGGGTGTTCCCGGGCGTCTTGCGGCGCTCCTGGGTTTCTCTAGGTGCTCACAGGATACGCGTGGGCATCTTGGGGTGCTGCTGGATGTTCTTGTTGTGCTCCTGGGAGCCTTGGGGTGTTCTAGGTGCCTCTGGGTAGCCTTGGGGTTCCCCTGGGGTGCTCCTGGAGGATTGTGGGCAGTCCTTGTGTCTCCTGAGTGCCTGTGGGGTGCTCCTGGGGATCTCTGGGGGCCCGTGGGGTGCTCCTGGGAGCCTCTAGGTCCCCATGGGGTGCTCCTGGGGGTCTTGGGGTGCTCCTGGGTGTCTCTGAATCCTTGGTGATTTACAGCAAATAATTTGCTCTGCATCCAGAGATATTTCTGAGAAGGGATTCTTCCAGGATCTAATTCTGCTTTGTTGTTCAGTCCTACCCAGAACAGAGTTGTGTCAGAAGTGAGGTAGCATGCATGGTGTTCCTAGCAATGAAGTCTGACCCCATAGCATTTTGGGTTTTTGAGAGGAAACCAAAGCACATCATTTTGAATCATGATATTTTCGTTGCGTTGAATGATCTACTGTTCCTGCGTCGCTTGGGATGACATCTATCTTTGTCTATCTATGCCCTAGAAAAAGTAAGTTGAAGTCCCTGCCTGGTCCCATTGCTGATGCAATAGCTGCAACTGTAGGAAAAACTTCTTTACTGAAAGAGTGGTCAGGCCTTGGAACAGGCTGCCCAGGGAAGTGGTTGGGTCACCAACCCTGGAAGTATTTAAAAGATGTGTAGAGGAGGTGCTTAGGGACGTGGTTTAGTGGGCGTGGTGGTGTTGGGTTGACGGTTGGACTCGATGGTCTTAGAGGTCTTTTCCAACCTTAAGGAGTCTAGGATTGATTCCAAAAGAGCAGGTATGGTGGTTTGCTGTGAGGGTGGCTTTCTCTGTTTGGTGCTTGGCATGCTGTAAACTGAAGGCAGGTGAGAAAACTGCCTGCTGCTACTCTGGCTGCCTTGATGGCTCTGGTGGTTGGCCCCGCCCGTTCCCAGGGGATTGTGGGAAGGGCGGTGGGCGGGGCCTGGGGGAGATGAGCTACAGCCTCTCCTCAGGGAGCTCATGCTGCTGCTGGGCTTCTCTGGAGGCGGTGGTCTCCTGTTGCTTCAGTTGATTGCAGCTTTTGAGCTGTCTAAGCTATTTGGGTAGTCTTGTTTTGAGATTTAGGGAAGCAGAGGGGTCTGTTTAAGCTAAGGGCTTCAGGACCAGGCAAGGTTCAGCTGCATCTATAGCAGAAAGGAGACTCGTATGCAGCTTTCCTCTTTTTTTTTTTTTTTTTTTCCCAGGTGGGTCAATTTGTATTGGGTGTTCAGAGGTGGCAAGATGTATGGTTTTGGTTCATAATCTGGTTTTGGTTTTTATTTTATTCCAGGTGCATTGTATTGTTTTGGCATTCCTGACTTTATTGAAGATGGAACCTTGTTTTTTTCCATCAGTTTTGCTGTCTATTGCAGAAGCTGTTGACATCATCTCTGGCTAGGAGCGACTCTGAGACTATTTAGCAGGGGTTGAGGTGAGCATCTTGTATGCATCTGTCTATGGAGTTGTAGCGTTGTTCAAGAAAGCAGCAGGGACATAAGGCATCGTGTCTTTCAGCGTATGGAACGGCTCGCGGCCTTCGCCCACAGAGTATCATGTTGTCCCTAGAAGCGATGCGGCTGGCGGCCGGCCCCTCGTGGATGATAAGCGTCAGGACTTCACTACTTTTGTGGGGCTGTAGCAGAGGTCAGAGTCTGTGGGAAGGTGGGAGGTGCTCGCAGAAGCCTGGGCATAGCTGGGCAGAGCAGCTCCCGAGGAGCGGCCGACACAGGGGCTTGAGGGCTGCAACTCCAGGGCAGGAGCTGTCAGGAAGGAGCGGGGTTCCGTCGCTGGCAGTTCAGGAGAAGAGAAGGGGTTTCTAAACTTTTGGGACCAGGGGATGGTTGGGAAAGGGAGGTGTGTTCCCGAGCCTTCCTGAGATGGGTTTTGCAGTTGGATTTGGGTGTCGCTGAGGTCTGTTCTGTTGGAGTGTCTGTGCAGCCGACGGGAGATACAGCAAAGTCGTGGGAGATGCAGAGTAAACCGTCCGGGCCTCCACATCACAAGGTAGAGGGCTGAACGTCAGGCAAGTCTCATCTCGGAAAGCATTAGGTATGTTAAGGTCCATCAAAAAATAGCCTGCAGGACTGGGAGGTCTCTACGGGCTGCGTTTGGGGTGCTCCTGGGGCTGCTCGCGGGGGTCTCTGGGTGCCCAGAGGATGCTCCTGAGGGTCTTGGGGTGCTTGTGGGCGTTCTTGCGGTGCTCCTGGGGGTCTCTGTGTGCTGCCAGTATGCTCCTGGGGGTCTTGGGGTGCTCCTGGGGCCCTCTGGGTGCCCGCAGGCTGCTCTTGGGAGTCTTGGGGTGGTCTTGGCGGTCTAGGGGTGCTGTGGGGCATCTATAGGTGCCCCTGGGTTGTTGCTGGGTGCCTTGGGATGCTCCTGGGCTTCTAGGTGCCGGTTCTAGGTGCCGGTTCTAGGTGCCGGTTCTAGGTGCCGGTTCTAGGTGCCGGTTCTAGGTGCCGGTTCTAGGTGCCGGTTCTAGGTGCCGGTTCTAGTCCCTGGTGGTGCTGCTGGGGCGCTCCTCGTGGTCTTGCTGTGCTTCTGGGGGTTCTTCTTTTGCTCGTGGGGTCTCTCAGTGCCCATGGGTTGTTCCTTGGGCTCTTGGGGTCTTCTAGGAGTCTCCGAGTCCCCTTGGAGTGCTCCTGGGGTGTTCCTGAGGGTCTCTGGGTGCCTCTAGGATGTTCTGGGGGTCTTGGGGTGCTCCTGGGTGTCTCTGGGTGCCCACAGGGTGCTCCTGGTGTTCTGGCGTTGCTCTTCGGGTGCTCTTGGGGGGCTCCTGGGGGTCTCTGGGTGCCCACGGGGTGTCCCCGGGGATCTTGGGGTGCTGCTGGATGTTCTTGTTGTGCTCCTGGGGGTCTCTGGGTGCCCTTGGGGTGTTCCCGGGCGTCTTGCGGCGCTCCTGGGTTTCTCTAGGTGCTCACAGGATACGCGTGGGCATCTTGGGGTGCTGCTGGATGTTCTTGTTGTGCTCCTGGGAGCCTTGGGGTGTTCTAGGTGCCTCTGGGTAGCCTTGGGGTTCCCCTGGGGTGCTCCTGGAGGATTGTGGGCAGTCCTTGTGTCTCCTGAGTGCCTGTGGGGTGCTCCTGGGGATCTCTGGGGGCCCGTGGGGTGCTCCTGGGAGTCTCTAGGTCCCCATGGGGTGTTCCTGGGGGTCTTGGGGTGCTCCTGGGTGTCTCTGAATCGTTGGTGATTTACAGCAAATAATTTGCTCTGCATCCAGAGATATTTCTGAGAAGGGTTTCTTCCAGGATCTAATTCTGCTTTGTTGTTCAGTCCTACCCAGAACAGAGTTGTGTCAGAAGTGAGGTAGCATGCGTGGTGTTCCTAGCAATGAAGTCTGACCCCATAGCGTTTTGGGTTTTTGAGAGGAAACCAAAGCACATCGTTTTGAATCATGATATTTTCGTTGCGTTGAATGATCTACTGTTCCTGCGTCGCTTGTGATGACATCTATCTTTGTCTATCTACGCCCTAGAAAAAGTAAGTTGAAGTCCCTGCCTGGTCCCATTGCTGATGCAATAGTTGCAACTGTAGGAAAAATTTCTTTACTGAAAGAGTGGTCAGGCCTTGGAACAGGCTGCCCAGGGAAGTGGTTGGGTCACCAACCCTGGAAGTATTTAAAAGAGGTGTAGAGGAGGTGCTTAGGGACGTGGTTTAGTGGGCGTGGTGGTGTTGGGTTGACGGTTGGACTCGATGGTCTTAGAGGTCTTTTCCAACCTTAAGGAGTCTCGGATTGATTCCAAAAGAGCAGGTATGGTGGTTTGCTGTGAGGGTGGCTTTCTCTGTTTGGTGCTTGGCATGCTGTAAACTGAAGGCAGGTGAGAAAACTGCCTGCTGCTCCTCTGGCTGCCTTGATGGCTCTGGTGGTTGGCCCCGCCCGTTCCCAGGGGATTGTGGGAAGGGCGGTGGGCGGGGCCTGGGGGAGATGAGCTACAGCCTCTCCTCAGGGAGCTCATGCTGCTGCTGGGCTTCTCTGGAGGCGGTGGTCTGCTGTTGCTTCAGTTGATTGCAGCTTTTGAGCTGTCTAAGCTATTTGGGTAGTCTTGTTTTGAGATTTAGGGAGGCAGAGGGGTCTGTTTAAGCTAAGGGCTTCAGGACCAGGCAAGGTTCAGCTGCATCTAGAGCAGAAAGGAGACTCGTATGCAGCTTTTTTTTTTTTTTTTTTTTTTCCCAGGTGGGTCAATTTGTATTGGGTGTTCAGAGGTGGCAAGATGTATGGTTTTGGTTCATAATCTGGTTTTGGTTTTTACTTTATTCCAGGTGCATTGTATTGTTTTGGCATTCCTGACTTTATTGAAGATGGAACCTTGTTTTTTTCCACCAGTTTTGCTGTCTATTGCAGAAGCTGTTGACATCATCTCTGGCTAGGAGCGACTGTGAGCCTATTTAGCAGGGGTTGAGGTGAGCATCTTGTATGCATCTGTCTATGGAGTTGTAGCGTTGTTCAAGAAAGCAGCAGGGACATAAGGCATCGTGTCTTTCAGCGTATGGAACGGCTCGTGGCCTTCGCCCACAGAGTATCATGTTGTCCCTAGAAGCGATGCGGCTGGCGGCCGGCCCCTCGTGGATGAGAAGCGTCAGGACTTGACTTCTTTTGTGGGGCTGTAGCAGAGGTCAGAGTCTGTGGGAAGGTGGGAGGTGCTCGCAGAAGCCTGGGCATAGCTGGGCAGAGCAGCTCCCGAGGAGCGGCCGACACAGGGGCTTGAGGGGTGCAAATCCAGGGCAGGAGCTGTCAGGAAGGAGCGGGGTTCCTTCGCTGGCAGTTCAGGAGAAGAGAAGGGGTTTCTAAACTTTTGGGACCAGGGGATGGTTGGGAAAGGGAGGTGTGTTCCCGAGCCTTACTGAGATGGGTTTTGCAGTTGGATTTGGGTGTCGCTGAGGTCTGTTCTGTTGGAGTGTCTGTGCAGCCGACGGGAGATACAGCAAAGTCGTGGGAGATGCAGAGTAAACCGTCCGGGCCTCCACATCGCAAGGTAGAGGGCTGAACGTCAGGCAAGTCTCATCTCGGAAAGCATTAGGTATGTTAAGGTTCATCAAAAAATAGCCTCCAGGACTGGGAGGTCTCTACGGGCTGCGTTTGGGGTGCTCCCGGGGCTGCTCCCGGGGGTCTCTGGGTGCCCAGAGGATGCTCCTGAGGGTCTTGGGGTGCTTCTGGGCGTTCTTGCGGTGCTCCTGGGGGTCTCTGTGTGCTCCCAGTATGCTCCTGGGGGTCTTGGGGTGCTCCTGGGGCCCTCTGGGTGCCCGCAGGCTGCTCTTGGGAGTCTTGGGGTGGTCTTGGCGGTCTAGGGGTGCTGCGGGGCATCTAGAGGTGCCCATGGGTTGTTGCTGGGTGCCTTGGAATGCTCCTGGGGTTCTAGGTGCTGGTTCTAGGTGCCGGTTCTAGGCCCTGGTGGTGCTGCTGGGGCGCTCCTCGTGGTCTTGCTGTGCTTCTGGGGGTTCTTCTTTTGCTCCTGGGGTCTCTCAGTGCCCATGGGTTGTTCCTTGGGCTCTTGGGGTCTTCTAGGTGTCTCCGAGTCCCCTTGGAGTGCTCCTGGGGTGTTCCTGAGGGTCTCTGGGTGCCTATAGGATGTTCTGGGGGTCTTGGGGTGCTCCTGGGTGTCTCTGGGTGCCCACAGGGTGCTCCTGGTGTTCTGGCATTGCTCTTCGGGTGCTCTTGGGGGGCTCCTGGGGGTCTCTGGGTGCCCACGGGGTGTCCCCGGGGATCTTGGGGTGCTGCTGGATGTTCTTGTTGTGCTCCTGGGGGTCTCTGGGTGCCCTTGGGGTGTTCCCGGGGGTCTTGCGGCGCTCCTGGGTTTCTCTAGGTGCTCACAGGATACTCGTGGGCATCTTGGGGTGCTGCTGGATGTTCTTGTTGTGCTCCTGGGAGCCTTGGGGTGTTCTAGGTGCCTCTGGGTAGCCTTGGGGTTCCCCTGGGGTGCTCCTGGAGGATTGTGGGCAGTCCTTGTGTCTCCTGAGTGCCTGTGGGGTGCTCCTGGGGATCTCTGGGGGCCCGTGGGGTGCTCCTGGGAGTCTCTAAGTCCC
The DNA here is from genome assembly GCF_964195595.1 of Calonectris borealis. Lineage (NCBI taxonomy): Eukaryota > Metazoa > Chordata > Aves > Procellariiformes > Procellariidae > Calonectris > Calonectris borealis. The sequence goes on along the minus strand of NW_027441467.1, from coordinate 1,157 downwards.
CATGGGGTGTTCCTGGGGGTCTTGGGGTGCTCCTGGGTGTCTCTGAATCGTTGGTGATTTACAGCAAATAATTTGCTCTGCATCCAGAGATATTTCTGAGAAGGGATTCTTCCAGGATCTAATTCTGCTTTGTTGTTCAGTCCTACCCAGAACAGAGTTGTGTCAGAAGTGAGGTAGCATGCGTGGTGTTCCTAGAAATGAAGTCTGACCCCATAGCATTTTGGGTTTTTGAGAGGAAACCAAAGCACATCGTTTTGAATCATGATATTTTCGTTGCGTTGAATGATCTACTGTTCCTGCGTCGCTTGTGATGACATCTATCTTTGTCTATCTACGCCCTAGAAAAAGTAAGTTGAAGTCCCTGCCTGGTCCCATTGCTGATGCAATAGTTGCAACTGTAGGAAAAATTTCTTTACTGAAAGAGTGGTCAGGCCTTGGAACAGGCTGCCCAGGGAAGTGGTTGGGTCACCAACCCTGGAAGTATTTAAAAGATGTGTAGAGGAGGTGCTTAGGGACGTGGTTTAGTGGGCGTGGTGGTGTTGGGTTGACGGTTGGACTCGATGGTCTTAGAGGTCTTTTCCAACCTTAAGGAGTCTCGGATTGATTCCAAAAGAGCAGGTATGGTGGTTTGCTGTGAGGGTGGCTTTCTCTGTTTGGTGCTTGGCATGCTGTAAACTGAAGGCAGGTGAGAAAACTGCCTGCTGCTCCTCTGGCTGCCTTGATGCCTCTGGTGGTTGGCCCTGCCGGTTCCCAGGGGATTGTGGGAAGGGCGGTGGGCGGGGCCTGGGGGAGATGAGCTACAGCCTCTCCTCAGGGAGCTCATGCTGCTGCTGGGCTTCTCTGGAGGCGGTGGTCTGCTGTTGCTTCAGTTGATTGCAGCTTTTGAGCTGTCTAAGCTATTTGGGTAGTCTTGTTTTGAGATTTAGGGAAGCAGAGGGGTCTGTTTAAGCTAAGGGCTTCAGGACCAGGCAAGGTTCAGCTGCATCTAGAGCAGAAAGGAGACTTGTATGCAGCTTTTCTTTTTTTTTTTTTTTCCAGGTGGGTCAATTTGTATTGGGTGTTCAGAGGTGGCAAGATGTATGGTTTTGGTTCCTAATCTGGTTTTGGTTTTTATTTTATTCCAGGTGCATTGTATTGTTTTGGAATTGCTGACTTCA